>NC_134421.1:30626826-30929856 GCF_030867145.1 Opisthocomus hoazin
TTTTGGGAAAAAAAGGGGAATGATTTAAAGCCTAGAAAATAAGACGTAGGTATAAAGATTTCACTCCACAACAATAAATTTTACAGAAGGAAACATCTCCCTCACTTTGTTAGCCAATTCTTCAATGCTAAGAAAAATGCTTCGCCTCTTACCAGTCTCTGCACCTCGCTGATAGCCAACCAACATGTGACTTTAACCACCCTACGCCCCTTTAAAATCTTGATTAACTGGTAACAATTAGTTCCGTGCCTCAAATGCACCGGGAATTTAATGAATGTAGGGCAGAAGATGAGAGGGAAGAGGTAGCTGGAGCCCCGCTCTGAGGCTTGCCTGGAGTCGTGATGAAACCAGCCACTGGCACCTCACCTGCATCAGGGTTCCCGTCATTACTGTGCTGGAACTAGGACGTTTGGAAGACATTGGTGAAAAACATCTCTGCAGACAGTCAAGGCCTAAGTGGCAACGGCTCAAACGCTTATGTTCCTGTCTTCCTTGATATTAACATAATGCCAGTGGCTCCAGTGGACTCACTCTTGCTTTATACTGGCTTGGAGGGGAGGAGGATCTGTCTCCTGCTTCTGGGTTTACGTCTACTCGTCATCTGCTGCGCGACACTGAGCCAAGCAGCCTTTGACTTCACTGAAGCCAGTGCAGTGATGCTCAACCAGGAACATCACCCAGCCTCACAAGAGCTGAGGGTCTCGCTTGTGGAGGTGGCGCGCAGGGGAAAAAGGAGATGGAGTGAGGGCAGGGTCCAGCCCCCTTGAGCAGGTGTTAAGAAACAGTCGGGCAAGCACATTCACTGGTTTGAAAATAATTCAGGGCTTTTCTGCTCAGCCTTGCTTGGGGCTTCATTTTTTGAGGCTGCCCGTGAGGATGTGTCAGATCCTGCTAGCTTGGGATAGCATCAAAACCTGCCCTTGTGCTCCTGCAGTGCAAACTTGGTGGTCTTGGAGTTACCTTCTCTTGCTGTCTGACTATCGATTTTTAATGTAAGAAGATTCCTCTTCATAAGTGTGAAGCTGAAATCACATAGATTTGAGCCCATTATGTCTATAAGACATTTAAAAAAACACTTCAAAATGCATTACATGTAAGATTATTTTAAGAGGCTGAGAAAACGAAAGCTTTTTCAGTCTTCCCAGTGTACACAATTAAAGAGTAAAGAACATTTCAGATGCAGTTAGGGAACGTATTTTGCTATAATCAGATAACTACTACAATGCCCTGCCAGAGTAGCTCAGGCTGAGCTCCAGGAGCCTCTGCAGAGGATAAAAGGATTCACTCAGGCGCCAGCCTCCCTCCTCCCCAGTGAAGAAACCTCTCCAGACATCTCTTCAAGCCAGCGCGAGCTGCAAAGCCCTGTACATCCCCAGTGAGTTGTTACCTCTGGGGGAAACCAGAAGGCAGAAACAAAGTACCAGCCCAGCAGCTTTTTCCTAGCAAAGTCCTTGCTTTGTTACGCCAGGTAAACACGCCTGTAGCCTCCCTTTTGGCTTTTTCAAGACACAGAGAGTTTAATTAAGTACAGCAAAAGGAATCTCAGAGGTTCACAAACCTTTTAAGTCGGTTGAAGCCCAGGAGGTCTTGGTCTGGATTATGATTTTGCGTAGAAAGTTGTTATTTTTGTAATTCTACACAAAACCAGGTCATACTTATTTCCTCTGATTCATTTTCAAGGAGGCATTCTGCCTGGCCAAAATTATAAGGAAAACCAGAGATGCAACAGCAAAAAGAAGAAATCCCTCCTGGAGATAATGTCCCCACGTGGGGCTACGGGGCAGCACCAAGGTGCGTTCAAGGTGCGGTGTTGGGGCCAGTCACCAGCGAGCAGCCAGTTAGCAAGGGGAGGCCTCCCCAAGCCCTGCGGCAAAAAAAAAATCAAACATTTCAGCATTTTCAGCACAACAGAGAGGAGGTGAAAAATGCCCGAATGAATCAAAGTGGAGAGCAGGGCTGGGCCAGCCCCTGGACGGGGCACGGTGACTGCCACAGGGCTATGAGGTCTGACGGGTGACACAGACCTGGATCCTTCCAGGTGTTGAGGCACCGCTGGGAATGCTTGCACGGCTCTTGGGGCCACACAGCTCCGAAGGTCACCTGGGGTGGGTGGAAGGCCCTTGGAGCCATATTTCCAGAAGCAGGCTATAATTTTATAAAGTGCAGGCAGCTGGGGACAGACCAGCCTGATTCCTGCATCTCCCACCTGGCATGGTACAGCCTGTCCTCTGCCTTTGACTCTGCAAACTCCAACTGCCTGCACTCCACACCGTCGCCTTTTCCCTGCACCATTTCCAAACTCCCCCTCAGCGAGGGCAGGGGATACAGAATATCAGCCTTTCCTAGAAGAGTTCCACATCCCAGTTTCATCTGCCGTTGCTCATGCTACCTGCAGCTCAGGGCACCTGCTCCTGCGACATGCCTGATGGCATGCTATGGTCCCTCCTTGCTCAGAGCTGGTGGGAAGTCTCTCTGGCTCAAAGCACTCGCCGGCAGCCTTGGCTCCTCTCCGATACCAGTCTGGCACAGGGCTTGCTGGCTCAGGGCCATGGCAGGGAGATGCTGCAGCAGGGCGACGCTGCAGCAGGGCATCAACGTCTGACCCTTCCTACCCAGCACAGCCACCAACTTACAGCCAGGTCAGGAGCAGCTCCTTATACTCCACGAGAGGCACAGGATTCACTCCCACTTCAGGCCCCCATCTTGCTGAGCTCAGTCCCCCGCGGGACATTTGTAGCAGCGTGTTTGTGAAGCAAGCAAAAGCTGCTCTGAGGGAAGCCCCCGAACGTGGCTGCTGGCTGTCTCTTGCACTGGTGTGCATTTTGCACCCAGCTGGTGCTGCTGCCTGCTACTCCTTGTAACACCAACGCGGGGTTCTCCACGCCACTCGGAATGTTTCTGGGTTGGGTGAAGAGGACTTTGCTATTTCCAGTCGAGCTATAAATGACTGGGTACCAGATAGCCCACAAGTAAGCGTGTCACAGGTTAGTAGAACCTGGGAGGGGGTGAAGGTCTATGTTTTGACAAGAATTCCTCCATACCACACAGTCCCTGTGTTACCACAGCAGTCTGACCAGGATTAAGTGAGACCTGAAGGAGTCTGATATCAAAACCCAAACCACTGCAAAGCCTGAGGCCATCCCCTCTGCAGAACATCAACCACAGCAAACCTGCACAACAGCCTCTGCCTTGCATGGCAATTGGTCTGCCTTGTGAGTAATGTCAGTCATGAAACCTGCTTCCCTGTCAAATCTTGTGATGTTACGGGTCCCCCTCACTGCAGTAAACCTATGCTGCCCTTCCTATGGCTCTGCTGACCTCTGTTCCCTCCACGGTCGGCTTCCCTTAGCGTAACCTAATGCCCACCACAACCGACTGCACAGCGCAAGGTTGGCAGGAATGGGATAAAGGGTGCCAAACCCCCAGGGGGATCAATTGACAAGGAGGAGGGTAGGTGCTGTGACTCAGTAAATTTTGGTTTGTTGACCTGAAACACAGGGCTAAAGCCCAGAGTGGTGGGCTATGTCAGATTATGGCTTTCAGAGCTGCCTGTTGCTCAGAAGCAGCTGCTTTCAGACCTGTCTCAGAACTGGACCACGGAGAGGAGACACAGGGAAGATTTTCTGATTGTTAGTAGGCTTAAGCGAGTCCTAAAAACTTGTGTCAGGGTGCAGCAAGGGCTAGTTGCGCCCCAGGTAAGGAGAGCTGGGAGCCCAGTGCGGCAGCAAGGCTGGCAGAGGCAGTGGCCGCGGCAGAGAGGAGCCAGGGCGCAGAGTGGTACCTGGGAGGCTGGGCCGGGCTCAGAGACCGTGACCAGGGCCAGGCACAGCACAGCCACCACAGCCCAGATCAGCGACCGTGCTGGTCTGAGCCAAGCCAGGGACCTGAGCCCACAGGTGTGGGTCCAGGCCAGGATGACAGGCAGAGGGAGGCAGGAGCCCAGGCACAGCTTCTGCCCAGCCCCCGGGGGACCCACGGTGAAGCCGCAGCTGAAAAGCAGCTCCCAGGGGAGCGAAGGGGCAGGCACCCGCCTTAGGTTGTCTGAACCAAAGCTGGTGTCAGTGAAGGAGCCGACCTTGGACCCAGCCAGCTGAGCTCCTCGGCTGAGCCTACGAGATGCCCCGAGGGTGGATGCTCTCCAAGGCAGTGACTGTAACGTGCTGTTCCAGCTCAGGTGGTTGATGAAAAGGCTACAATCAGCTTAATTCTAGAAGATCTCTGCAGAGCCATGTCCACACAGATGCAAAAGCTCAATCACATTTTCCAAAGAAAACTGGCTTCTGCTGTGCCAGAGTAGATTCCAAGATAGGCAGGAAGGTTAAAATGACTCTATTTAATCCAATAGTGTGATAATGAGACAAAGTGATTAACTACACGTCCATAATGAGAAAGAGTTTGTGTACAGGCTTGGACCAGCTTTATCGTATCACCTTGTAAACTGACTCTATGTTCACATATACCTACTGGCTTTTCTGTACTCTAATTACTAGTGTTTCTGTGTTAAACCAAAGGGTAAAGCCTGTAATTAGGAGGCAGAGAGACCATTGTTGTCTTGGGCACCTCCTTGGCCAAAGAGAGCCCAGCTGAGAAGATCAGTCATAACCAGCCGGGAGTAAAATGAACTTCCCCCTTCAGCAGTACTTCAGACAGAGGACATTTGGATGTCACTAGCAGCATGATGAGCTGGATTAAACATCTACCCAAGCAGAGCATCTGTGATCACTCTCGATACCATACCCACAAAGCACCAGTTGAACACAGCCATTTCTGGGATGACGGCAGCAGCCACCGCTCACTGAACAGCAGCCCGCCCCTGGGGTACAAGTAGAATTTTGCCCAGCCACATCTGGCTAAAGCTCTCTTCTAGCAAACAGATTCAGAGTATATCTAGCATTTGCTAGAGCTGATAGATTTTTGTTCGAAGCAGCGTATCAGAAAGCTGTACTATAAGAAGTTTGCATGTCCCCTTCAACAGCCCAACACCGGAGGGTCTAATTGTAGCACCAGAAGTGCAAATACCTGCCTAACCACAGCTGATGATACTCAGGCTCTCTTCTGATGGGAATTCATTTTCTGATGTCCCTCTTATCCTTTCAAGCTGTTTCCTGTCTGCTCACCAGCAATACAGCTCGTTTACAGCAGCTTGAAGATGTATGTGAGAGGGGGGAAAAAAAAAATTGATTGAAAACACTTTGGAGGACAAGATGCTAAAGTAAAACCGATGATATGGAGGAGGAGAACAATAAAAGAAATTCAGACACCTTTGCAGTAACAACAGCCAGCCAGCAAGCCAACTACAGCTGAACCAGAATAGAAGCTAGGTCATTTCCATTTCAGCCTAGGAAAAAGTGAAGCAGCTGTAAGGTGATCACAGCTTTGGAAACAATTCTGCGAAGAGTGAACAATGCCAGCAAATCCAAGCAGTCAGATACTGATTATTGCACTGTGATGCTTTTTCATGACAGTCCCCTGAAACTGTTCACCTGGTCTTCTGTGGGACTGCGATTGCTGGCACGGCTCTGTCGATCGTACAGCACTGCACAACAGCTGCAGGCAGTGCTGTCTCTGCCTGTTTATATTAACTGAAACCCTTCGTGTCAAACGTCTTGCGTTTCCAAAAGATAGCTGCATGTGTGAACACCTGGTCTCCTCCTATGTTTTCCTGTTATATCACTGCATTATGACATATCCTGATGGGTCCCATCCTTCTCCAAACTGCAAACCCGATGAGCATCCAAACTAAGTTCCGTAACATGGGAAAGATGCTACAACTTGAGGCAAACCCATAAGTGTGCTGCCTGGAAGGTGGTGTAACTGTTCAGGCATAGCCCCCTCTGGTATGACCACCCTCACCCTGCCGCCTTGTTTCAGGACACAATTTGCTCTAGTGTACTAGCTTGTTGAGGAGTGGAGAAGCTTGTCTCCTGTGTCCTGGTCACATCCTTTGAGACAGGACTAAAAGGAGCACATGACTATATTGCTTCTACAAGGACAGTCCTGCTTTACCTTGTCCCAAGCTGGCATTTAGAAATAAGCAATACTAATAAACAGGATATATGGAGAAGCTCGTGGAAGCAGGGAGAGGGAATTACCCTCATTGCAGTGGTTCTCGAAAAAAGCAATAGAGAATTCATCTGATAATTAGAGAAATATTCAGTCCTGTCCTTCTGGTAACAGAGGACTGTTCCACATAGTACTTCTTCCAGAAGAACGTTTTTGTGCCAGGTAGGTACTTCTGATTCTTCTGAAATTCAATGGCATTCTGGGATGCATCAAGAGGAGTGTGGCCAGCAGGTCGAGGGAGGTTCTCCTCCCCCTCTACTCTGCCCTAGTGAGGCCTCATCTGGAGTACTCTGTCCAGTTCTGGGCTCCCCAGTTCAAGAAAGATGAAGAGCTACTGGAGAGAGTCCAGCGGAGGGCTACAAGGATGGTGAGGGGACTGGAGCATCTCTCCTATGAGGAGAGGCTGAGGGAGCTGGGCTTGTTCAGCCTGAAGAAGAGAAGGCTGAGAGTGGACCTTACAAATGCTTACAAATATCTGAAGGGTGGGTGTCAGGAGGATGGGGCCAAGCTCTTTTCAGTGGTGCCCAGCAACAGAACAAGGGGTAATGGGCACAAACTGAAGCACAGGAAGTTCCGTCTGAACATGAGGAAGAACTTCTTCCCTCTGAGGGTGACGGAGCACTGGAACAGGATGCCCAGGGAGGTTGTGGAGTCTCCTTCTCTGGAGATATTCAAGACCTGCCTGGACAAGGTCCTCTGCAGCCTGCTGTAGGTGACCCTGCTTCGGCAGGAGGGTTGGACTAGATGACCCAGAGGTCCCTTCCAACCCCTACCATTCTGTGATTCTGTGAAACTGCAGAATAAAACTTTTGCTAGTTTAGATGAAGTCATGACTTCTGTCAGCAGAAATCCACAGATAAATTTAAATCCATAAATCACATTTGTGATGTCTGTTTGAGGAGTCAAATCTTTTCTTCCTTGCTTCTAAGATAGTAGAAGTTCTATCACGAGTAAAATATCCATATATATCTATATATAAAACACCGGAGGTAATTTTTAAACTCTCCATTTAATGGATTCATGATTCAACCTTACCACAATCACCTCCTACTTTTATGAGTCTAACTCAATGGTGCAATTTTGGTTTGTTGTTCAGGGATAGATTTTTTTCAATTAATATCCTGTTGTGTAGTGACACAATTCCAGGAGATCTTTAGGGATGAGTCAGTCACATGGGACATCTATCATGTGTAGAGAAAAAAAATCCCACTTGGGACCTGGATTAAATATCACTTGAAAGACATCAGAATTCATATTATAAGGCTTTCAATTCTGTGAGGCTGTCACTCACACCAGTCTGAGGGCATTTAAGCATCTGCAAGTGCCTAAGTCACTTCATGCCATTTTTAGACTATGAAGACAGTGGACCTCCAGGTAAGGAAGAATCTTACCTGGGCTGTTTGTTGTTTATGTTAGTTTTATCTGACTAAATGGATTGATTTTCTCTTAAGGATTGGTGAGCAGAGCAAGCTAATCCTTGTTGAGACTGCTGAAGTTAATGAAGTTGCATCAGGAACTGATTTAGCACTGTTCAGTTAAGGAAGTGAAGTAAACAGGAGTTAACTTTGTACTTCTGGAGGAAAGGTAGGACAAATGTGGAGTAAAGGACTGACTTCTCAAAGCAAATTCAGGATAATGCGTATATCAGGAGATGCTGAGAAAATAAATGCCGAAGAAAAATATCTTGATAGCATGCTAGTTAGGATAAGGTGTCTTGTTGCAAGACATTTTTTCATGCCTACAGTAAGGTCTTGTCACATAATTTTTTTTTCTCACTGTGTTTTGTCCTATCAACAGTTTGGTCCTGGAGCCAAATATGACTAGGGGTATTTATTTGTTCATAACTTCTGAATTTAAACCATTGAAATGCACATCTGGGTTGGGAGCCATACACATTGAAAATATATCAGTTGATATGAAACTAAGCAACATTTCTGCTTAGCAACAAATTGTTGTGAGCACATCACTGCCATGCCCAAATGCCTGTCTATTGTGGCCAGGAAAATCATATTAATATCCATATGAAGTACGTTGCATTTGAAGAGCTGAGAAAAGTGCTAAATGGGTTTTTTAGCTAACACAGATGAAATCTACTACTCTATAAAACTATCTGGCTATGTAGGGCTTGATATTTTTACAGGAAGGGAAGTATAGGGAGGTAGAAGTGATGTGGTCTCTGGGAACTCTGAACAGCACAGCTAGCAGTGTTCCTCATTGGCTATTCAACACCACGCTGTCAAGGTTCTTAGTGCACTTGCAGCTGGTTCCACTTCCAAGCACCTTCTTCAGACAGAATATTAAAAAGATTTATTTTGGCCCTAAGAACCTACAGTTTCCAGACAGTCCCAGACACTGGTGCATCTCAATAATGGGGATCTCAGAGGACAGACAAGTGGGAGCATTCTTCACTACAGAAGTACTGACATGCTTGAGTTCTGCAAAGCTTTGTCCACATGAATAGCTTGCTGATTTCTAAGCAAATACCAACTGTGAGGCTGAGCCAGAAGCTTTCTTAGCTCCATTGTAGCCATCCACAAGTCCTCAGCAGCAGCAAAACTACAGCCTCTCAGTTTTTGCATCACAAAAAGTTTCACCAAGTGACCTCAAATTGATGGTGGCCTTAGATAACCAAATCTGTAATGCTGCATTCTAGACCCAAATATGTTCATAACCCAAATACACATGTGAAAAAAATTATTTTTGTTAAAGTATGTGACATACAGCCTTATGTAGGAGGGGTATAGAAGGACACTGAGCAAGTCAATGCCTTGGTCTGGCGCTCTGGCAAGCACTAGCACTGTCCCACGCTGGAACTAACGTAATATCTTGTAGAAACACAGCACTGCTGACATTAGCTCAGCTGCAAGAATGAAACAGGCCTCTGGGTCCAGCCAACTTGCCAGTGCCTGCTCTGATTTCCCCACTTTGTAGCCAGGTACATGTATTTCTTCAGGCTATGGGCTAGGACTCAGTGTATAACTTGGGTGCTGGGCACTTATTCTACTGGAGGGGCATTTCAAACAACTGCTGAGGCACATAACTGCTGCCTCTTTATGAAAAGCTAATAGCTATTAACCTGACAGTCTTTAATCTCAGATGATGTCAAAGATACTGGCTGTGCCAAGGATCAAATGATGTCACTATCTCTAGGGACAGTCTCTGTCATGTAAGATCCCCTGCTATTTTCCCCAGCATTACAGAGTGCTCATATGGCACTCATATCCCACAAAGCAGTGAGCAATCCCAGCTTTCCTTATTGAGCAAGAAACTACATCTATGCATGATAAAAGCAGAGGATTTTTTCTCCAGTTTCTAAACAAACAGTTCAAATAACATAGATGACACTGTCTTGGCATCTCTTTCAGTTTTCCTTACATTTATTGTGGTTCTACGCAGATAGAAGCTTTTCCAAGTAGCCACAAATTCTCTGAGAGTGGAAATATCTCAATGGCAGGGGGACATAGACAATCATTTCTATTTCTGCTCATGGTTTCCATCTTGGAGGCAAAGATGCCATTCCTCACTTTTTCTGCAAAATTTAAAATTCTTTCTCTATGTTTTTAAAAAGCTTTTAGCTTTTGAGACTTTTCAAAGAGCGTTTTCCTTGATAGCTCTTGACATTTTTTCCACAAAGCTATTGGCCTTCACACAACAGAACAAATAGTTTCAGTGCGGGTAATGTCATGTTTCAAAACAGCAGTTCCTGTAGCATTGCTGCATGAGTATGCCTAACTGACATCTGCCAAACCTGTAAGTCACTGCTGGAAGCAAAATTGTCTGTTCGGTTATTTGCACACAAAGAACTGTTGGTGTGAGTGAGGAAGCAAAAATCTTAGAGAGGACAAAATAAAAATCCACCTTTTCCTCCTCTGCAAAAACCAGACATTACATTAAAAGGAATAAATAAAACACACTGAAGAGTGAAAGAATACTAGCAATGTATGTTAACAGGCATAAAACCACATTTATAGAGATGGTGGTGGTTTAGGAACCTTTGGTATTTCCTGCCTTTGGTCACTTATCAGTAGCCCATAAATCTGCCACTCAGTACTGGATTTTTGAAAATCTGTATTAGCTAACTCTGTGCTGGTTGGACAAACTGTCTTTTTCTGGGCAATACCACATACCCTCCATGAAAGGAAAGACACAACTCTCTGCCTCCGCTCATTTCTGCATTTATTGCTTGCGTAAAAAGCATCCTGGGACCCTGTACTGGAAGAGAACCCCATTATCCGATACACATATCTGAAAACATAACTCCTGCCCTGAAAAATTAATTCAAGTTAAAGTATACTCAGAGGATCACCAAAAACATCCTACAGGTAAGCAGACTGCTCTGGCATAGACGTGCTAGGTCACTGGACAAGTTGTAAGTAAATTATCACAGAAAGTGCTTACAGGGCCTTGAGTGATTTAACGGAGGAGGACGTAGTAAGTCAGAATAATATAAGGAGCATGCACCTAACTCTACTTTCTTTGAATCTGATTGGCACTTAGGTTTACCAGACTTTTGCTTTTAGAGGGCAGGTTTGGATAACAGGTACAACTCTCACTTTAAAACAACTCTAACTCAACTAGTCTTGATTTGGTGGACACAAAAGAAGAATGTTCCCTAGAGTTCCTAGGAGTTCCCAGTCCAGAAAGGAAACATTCCCCCAGGTGGACTTGAAAAAGACTGAAACAATTGTAAAAAAGGCACCAGTAGGTTGATGCAAAAATCAATTGGTTATAATCTGGTTTTAAATCATAATTGTACCACCACAAGAGTGTTGTTTGGATGGCTTAAATGCACACTTCTGCAGCATGAAATATTCTATTTTTACAAAATATTCTATTAGATTTAACTTTACTGGATTTAAAACAATTATTTGGGTGACACTGACAATATCCTTTGAAAGATATTTTGCTTTAAAACTTAACTTATTCTCTCATTTTCTCTCTTGGTTAAGGTCATTTATCTTACCGAGCATACATGAAAGTTTCCCTTCTGCAATAGGTGCAGAGGCTAATGATGACATTCTGCTAGGCTGAGCCCAACAAAGAGCATATGCAGTCCACGTCATGGCACTGCAGGCACCAATTGGAGGGGATGAGCTCTTCAGGGCTGGTTACTGGTGCACATCTGAGCAGAGACACCATTCCCTTCTGATCTACTGGACTTGATGAAAAGAAATAGTTAAAGAAGGCTTGTGCAATTAAATATTTTAAGAATATCCCTACTGCAAAGTTAAAAGGAGACTAAGAGGGGGAGAACCCAGCACCCGCACTGTATAGGGCAGGGTCTCACAGCACCCAGGCTTTTCCTCTGAGTGCCAGGGTGGTTTCTTGGATACCTTCACTCCCCAGCTCCCTTCAGCCCATCACCCTGCCAATCTGAAGTGGACGTTCACGCAGTAATGTCTACCACCCTAGCCACAGGCCCTGACAGATGATACCCTGATGCACAGCACCCTGAGAAGAGTTGTGGCTCTGGGGTGGCTGAACATGCGAACCAGTCCTCTCCTCTCAAGAGCTTCCCCAGGCTCTGCTGAAGGGGATTGTCCAGCCATCAGCTCCAGCAAGGTAGGATGGATGCCCTTTCTTGGCCACCTGCACCTGGGCAGGAAGAAATGTTGGTCAGCATCCCACCCAGGGCATGTCTTAAACATATTTGCATTCACATGACATCTAGTGTAATTTAGAGACCTAGAATGTGATTTAGTGCTGAAATCATAAGCCCTAGGACAAAGCAGCAGCCCAGAAACTCAGCTGAGTGTGGGTCTCATTGCTTCTGACATACTCCTCACAAAAAAATCACCTTCGCCATATTCTGATGTCCAAAAGAAAAAAAAAAAGGGGCAATAAAACTTCCTACTTTATCTTTAAAAAAAGTCAGTCTAATCTGATCTGGCAGAAAAAAATTACTTACTTTCAATCATATAATGAACACTGCTACAGGGCAGACTTACCCTGGTGATTTGTCTGTATATTCCTGTATCTTAACTTGCGTCCATGTCTTTTAAAGCTTAACCTTCAGGCTGAGTGATCTGGTTAATCCTCACTTTGAGCCTAATCACAACATTCTCACGTTTGTTAGCCTCACAAGCACATTTTGATTACCGCAGCTCAGGTTTAGAAGGTTTTTTTCCTTCCCTGGAAAAATACATGTGAGATCAGTTGTTCCAGAACATGAAACATTTCTCTTTTCACAGATTTTTAGCCTGTGTTACGTTAGCAATTGCACTTTCCTCGGCAACAAAATCATAATAAATGTTTCATTTCTATTGAACAAAAGGAAAAATCAGAGCAGAGTCTGCTTAGCTTCCTTTGCCTGTGAACTAATGAACACAGACCATAAATGACTGTCTGCAAGATCTAGTTATCTGTCTGTGAAAGGAACACACACTGCAGGAGAAAATGAGATTGCAAGAAGGAGGAAAGATGGAGGATTAATAATTACAGGAAAGGAAACTCATTTAGGAGCCTAACACAATCATTATGTAACTAAGCTTTGTTCAAGACCGTTCAGATGATAAAGCAGTATAAACTCAGAATTGGCTAATGACTTGCTTGAAATGCTTTAGAAGGGGCTTTTTTTAGCATGAGCCTTGACCAAACCTGGGTGGAGGTGACTGTTGTTATTAATTATTATTAAGTGTGTTCTGTACATATGAGGAGTGCTTTCCTTCCCCCAGAAAGAAATAAGGCTCTTGTCTTGCTAAGAAGGTTTGTCTTTAGAGGGCATAACTGAATTCTTTTAATGTCCTTATTTTTGCTGCACATCTCCTTCAATATAACAGTACCGGTGGGGCAGCAGCAGCCTGGTTCACTACTCCAGGGACTTGGGTGGGTCTCAGCTAGTTCTGCACTTGAGGGAGACTTCTCCAACTAAGGCAAGGAAAGACAAGCAGGAAGGAATAGCAGCCTCATAACTGCTCTTCCAAAACCAAGACACCTTTTACCAGTCAACTAGCAACATGCAGAGGCCTGAGACCAGAATGGCCAGCTCAGACATCAGCCATAATCCACATTATTCCCCACTGACCTCAGGAATCTAATTTGCTTCTCTGTCCCAGCGAGTGAGTGGGTGTCAGGCTGTCTATCTTCTGCTAGATGGCAGCAAAGCCAAAAAACCTGTCTCTTCACAGTTGGTCTTGTCATTAATGAATAGATGCTCATGGTTTTCCTGGTCTTCCTTCCTAATAATGGAAAGTAGCATCACCCAGTTTTTGTCGGCCCGTGTCCTGACATGCCAGACATAGCTGTTGTTCCCCATATTGGCTGAGGTCAGTTGTACGAGGTTCAACAAGGCCAAGTGCCATGTCCTGCACTTCAGTCACAACAACCCCATGCAACACTACAGGCTTGGGGAAGAGTGGTTGGAAAGCTGCTTGCGGAAAAGGACCTTGGGTATTGGTCGAGAGCTGGCTGAACTTGAGCCAGCAGTGTGCCCAGGTGGCCAAGAAGGCCAACGGCATCCTGGCTTGTATCAAGAATAGTGTGGCCAGCAGGAGCAGGGAGGTGATCATGCTCCTGTACTCGGCACCAGTAAGGCCACACCTTGAGTATTGTGTTCAGTTGTGGGCCCCTCACTACAAGACAGACATTGCGGTGCTTGAGTGTGTCCAAAGAAGCACAATGAAGCTGGTGAAGGGTCTAGAGAACAAGGATTGGCTGAGGCAACTGGGGCTGTTCAGCCTTGAGAAAAGGAAGCTGAGGGGAGACCTTATTGCTCTCTACAACTACGTGAAAGGAAGTTGTGGTGAGGTGTGTGTTGGTCTCTTCTCCCAAGTAACTAGTGATAGGATGAGAGGCAATGGCCTCAAGTTGTGTCAGGGGAGGTTTAAATTGGATATTAGGAAATTTTTCTTTACTGAAAGAGTTGTCAAGAATTGGAATAGGCTGCCCAGGGAAGTGGTGGAAGTGACCATCCCTGGAGGTGTTCAAAAAACATGTAGATATGGCACTTCAGGACATGGTTTAGCAGGCATGGTGGTGTTGGGGTGACAGTTGGACTTGATGAGATCTTAGAGGTCTTTTCCAACCTTAAAGATTCTGCGATCCTATGATTCTATATCTCCACATATCCTTCCCTTCAGGTCAAAATTAACTCATTCAGCCCCAATACAAAAGAACAGAAGAACATAGGGAAATGGACAATAACTGTGCACGGATTTATCATTAGCACAGGGACCATACATCAACATTTAAATCAGAGCAATGTTGAACTACTCTAAGAGTTGACAGGTCCTACTTATTTCCATGGCACTGCAGTTCATTTTGCCAAAAAGACCAAAAAAAGGTGTTACCAACCAACTTGGGACAAAGTCTGATTTAATTTTAGTCGGTGGAAATCTGAGGTTCAGCAATACACATGCTTTCTTGTCAGGCTTTTATGAGCATTCACACTTTTTCAATAGCTCTCATCAAGACTTCTGTTGCTTCACTGTGCTAGAGAGGTCTCCTGTAGCATATTAAACTACAGCATAAGAAGCAGAGGTACATCAGCTGAGTGTATTCATCTGGAAGCTCAGAAAAGACACTTGCAGCAATATCTGCTAACATCTTCCAGAGATTTGGCACACAATAAACCTATGAATTTCAATCTTATTTAATTTGAATGGCACCCCCATGTACCGATAGGATTCTGCTGTTTGCCTGGGAAATAAGGTGCTCTAGACTATATGAATAAAGGAATGATTGAAAAAAAATTATCCTGTAGCTTCTTGGAGAAACAAATCACACCAGTGCATGCAAAAAATTTTCATCTCTAGTGTAAAATTTTTGTAAAAATGAACATAATTTATTCCTTAATTGCTATAAAAGGTTAGGCACTCAGACAGTGGACAGCCAGTGATCATGCAGAATTGTAAAGACATATAGTAGCAAATAACTGTTATGTGTAAAGATTGATGTGAATGACACATGTATTTATGGGACAGTTACTGCAGTCCCCAACTGGTGAGTAGCTTGCAAAGGGTAAGATGCCCTCTTAATCTCATAAACTTCAAAGTCATTAAAGTAGTAACTGTATTTATATCTTCAAAGCACTTTGTCAACATTAACTAATGAATCTTCACTATATATCTGTGAGGAAGATATTTTATAGATGGGGATACACACACAGAGATGCAATTATCTATCCAAGGTCACAGGCACAGTCAACATTAACAGAGATTAGTACACAGTGTTCATTAGACCACATTCACATTGGGAACAGTGTCTTAAATATTTCATTAAAAAGCATGTTGCACACCCTTCTCATCCAAAGCAGAACAGTATTGCAGCTGCAACAAATGTCCTGTGTAGAAAAAAAAAAGTGACCTTGTGGATGGTCATCTCCTCTACCTCTTGTCAAATATGCCACTTTGTCTGCTTGGTTTATTTCCATAGTATCTAATAGAAAGAGAAATTATAGTACAGTGCAATTACCTACATGATCTTCCACAACTAGACTTATTTTTAAGGAGTCCTTCATATACAAAATATGAAAAACACTTGAGAACACTGCTTTTGTAGATCTGGCCATAGCTAACTGTCCTAATGCAGTTCAAGCTGAAGGAGTTGATACAAAACACTAAAATTCTACGCCTGCTCTTCGAATTCACAGTTGGAATCAGCTCCACATTTACAGCATAAAAATCACTAGGCCAAATTCACAGCAGGGCCCAATATCAAGCACAAACGCAACTGCACCAGCCGAAGAGATGAGTGCTCTTACCTTGTTGCAAACTGCTCATCACCACTCTCCCCTGCTCCTCGGGAGAACAACTCCTTAATCACTTCTGTTAGTCTAAACAACTCCATGCGTTGGTACTGGTTAACTCAGCTCACGTGGACTGAACCAAGGAAGGGAGCTTCATGAGCAGCCCTACTACCAGATCTGAGCAAACAGGAGCTTTTGACAGCCCAGCAGAAAAAAAAAAAAACAGATGATGCCCTATTCCACTCTTGTATCTTTGCAATGCACGTTTTTGTGCACACTGGGACAACACATAAGTGTCACTTACACCTTCAATCACCATGTACCAGGGATGCTTCAGTCCCACTCTTCCTTCAGCTCCATCGTAGCATCAGTACGATGATTGTGCCTGTAACCCTGTACTCCCTTCGTGAAAAGGCCAGATGATGAGGAGAAAGCAAGAAACATTACACAGGGCGGCATGTCAGAGCACTTCAGTCATGGCAGTCATTGCTAGAATCAAAATATTTCATCTAAAAGGTAGGTACAGCCCAATGTGCCAATACATTTTACTACAGCTTCAGCTCCTTGATGACCAGACTTTGGGAAGCAGATGAAGGTCACCTAGGATGACACACAGGAGTAATCTGCACCTCTTCTGTGATCTGCATACTTACAGCACTGCTCGGCTTCCAATTTCCCTTGTTCAGGATTGCCATCTCAACATTGTCTTTGAAGTCTATCACTGATATATGTATCACATTGCATCCTTGCATTGTTAATTCATTCACCCCCGAAGGAAAAGGAGAATGTCCATCCTATTTTACTTCATTGTTTCACTTTTTGAAAATATTCCTTTCCTGTCTATAGCGGAAACTGGGTTTTTTCGTTGTTTGATTTTCTTATCTCGCTTTTGCTGTGTGCTAGACTGTAACCTGTTCTCCTCCAACTGTTGTGAAGGTAGATAGAGCCTTAAAAGGAGAAATTCATTTGAACATTGGCAAAATAGTACAGGGATGCCTCTGAAACAAGAGAGGCATCCATATACCTTACCTGGAACATCTGTAAACCATAAGGTAGTTATAACTCTTCCCCTCCCAAACTATGTTACAACCTGTTCACTTTTTGTTGTTTGTTGAACTATAGCAGAAATAAAATTGGAGATTTGAGCCAAAAAAAAGAATTTTTGTTTCAGGCAAGAAGAAATTTATGCCTTTTCACAGTAAAGCAACATTACCTCATTTCTTACAAGAGCAGACATCCTTTATTTCCATTAACTTCTGCATGTTCTGCCTCAGGTGTATGATTAATAAAGGCCAAAGCTGGATGAGTTTATTTATCCAAATAATCCTATTAAGAACAGCAGGGAATCCAAAGGCTGGTAAGGAAAATAACCCACCTGTTGAAATGTTTGGACCAAGTAAGAGAAAATGAGTCCCATCTGTTTTTTCTATATTCTTAAGGCAGAATGAATAGTTATGCAGGAAAATACATTTCTGGTGTATTTTAAAATCATCATAATCAAGTAAGAGGCCACTTTCAGACAGCAGAAAAAAAAAATTCTGGAAATGAATACTATACCAGATGCCTAGTTTTTAGCAGTAGGGCACAGAGATTCAGTTTGACAGAACCATTACTGAGTGGTAGGTGTGCTATACTTGAAAAAATGGAGTTTTCTTTTTCTATGCCTCCGTTATTATAGGTACTTAGTACAGTGGCAGATTGTGTCTTCTAAATATGTTTAATCACACTTAGCAGTGTTTCATCTCAGACATTACAAGCTGGGAATGAAGAGAATGCCTGGGAATGAAGAAAGCTGCCAGCACTGGAAAAGAGAGAGCGGTGGGGAGCCAAAGAACTTTTGCAATTTGTGAATTACTTCAGAACAGGGTCAGTCACTGCTCAGTCTAATTGATTATATGTTTTTGTCCAGTTCCATCAAATAGAATATTCTTCCCTACAAATGCATTTCTACTAAGAAAAAAAAAAAAGGGAAAGTGCCAGAAAAATCAGAAGAAAACTACTGCCAAACCACCCATCCGAACAACTGAAGCATTACAGATCCTATTAGAGTTTATAGAAATTGGGATTAGAAAGACCACAGAATACCCTCCTGCCATCTTTTTACAGACATATGTTCTGGGCTGTTCCAAAGCAGTGACTGCCAGATTAGGCCCATAGCACCGATTTCCAAGGAGGCTTTTGTTAAGACTAGGTCTTGACAGGTGGGATTCAAAGCCCCTATCACTATGAATAGGCCCTTTGGCTCTGTAAATATTCTGGATCAACAACATCATCTAATGGATAAAGAGAGCAGGAGAACCTATTTCTTTTTTAGTGTTGGTTTACTGCAGCTTTAAGTCCCAAAAGTTTCCAAACCATTTTCCGGAACCAGCATGAGCAGCCAGCATCCGAGCAGTAGCTTTGTGTTACATCTTTCTGGCTTCTTTGTCATTTTGAAGTTGATGATAGCCTCTGAGGTATTCACCCTTTCCTCTCCCATAAAATGTGACCCATTAATACTGTTGGTAGGTAGCAGTAAGGGAGAGGCTGCAAGGCACTTGCTCCCCACTGTCCCACAGACTCCCTGGCTGTGACAAGATCTCCTTTGGGATCAGGGTGGTTGGGGATGTACAGAGGTCTTGGACCCCACAGCTCCTGCCATGTGGCGTGGGGGTGCTGCATGATGTGTGGACATCACACAGAGCGTGGGTGCCACGCTGATGCCTTCCAGGTCCTGCCAGGTCCCCTAGAAATGGTCTGCATCTGGTCAGGCTGGGCAACTTTCCAGTCTGACCAGACACAGACCTGATCTCCAGGCAGGCTGCTGGCCATCACTCAGGCTCCGTGCCAGCACAGCTATGGCCCCTCAGTTAATCTTCTTCGGCATCTCAAGCACAACAAGCAAAAAGCAAAACAAACAGAAAACCCAAGCCCTGAATTCTTCCTGAGCACCAGGGCTTTAGCACACTACTCACTTTCTACAAAACCTTTGAGTGGCTTCCAATAAATTCCCACAAACCAGCACAGAGCAAAAACTCCTCACCACCCCTGCTCATCTCCACAGACACTTCCTTCCTGCACACAGGCACATAGGTGTCCTTGGGAAGTAAACCATGCTCTGTTCACTTTGGGGAAACAAGATAGCTATCTATTTATGAAAAGGAAAAAACGCACTTCAAAGTCGTAGGGAAACACTTGGCCACACAGTCGCTATTGTTGCTGTACTCCTACCAAGCAAGGACCCCTGCGCCAGCCCTGCTGGACCAGCCCTGCTCCAGCTGCTGGAGGCCCTACAGATGCTCCGGGTTTCTTGTGCTGCACGGCTGAAAGGTCAGATACTGCAGCCAGCAGCACTACCTGGGCAGTTATAGCCTTCCTCGTCACTCCACAGCCTATCTACGTGTCTTGAGAGTACATGCCCTGCAGAAGAGCTCTTCTGAGTACTGCAAGAGTTAACTACCTCTGCACAACTGCTTTCTGTGGAGATGAATTAATAATTGCCTTTTTTTTTTATACAGTTTACATCCTCCAGATGATTTCCAACGAGATGGAGACCACACTGTCTGTGGCCAGGCTCACACAGCAATCTGAGTCATCCCTGATTATTTGGATGCCTTGAGCCCCTAGTGGGGGTTTGGATCCCTTGGGGACACATAGAAAGTTTCAGGAGTGTTACACTTTGCAAAATGGAGTAAACGCAATCTACTGAAAGGCAAAAAAAGAGTTAATTCAATTAAGCACTTGGGGTTTTCCACTTTTTCAAAATTCACCTCTTTGTTTACACAAATGGATAGCATGTCCAACAGATGCACAATGAAAGGAAGAAATATTTCCTACGCTTAGAGAGACTTTTCTACAGGCATGCAGTGTACGCTTTGAAACAAGAAAAGAAGGAAACTAACACTCAGCATGCACGCTCAACTTCAAACAAGTGGGTGGCTCCGTGAAACAAAAGCTAAACGTGTATTTTGACATCTGAACAGGAAAGCCAGCATCATTTATGGGTAGCAACATCTTTATTTCTTAAGAACAACTCTTGAGGCTTGGGATGTGTTTTCCAGGCTCACAGCAGGAAAGAGGATTTCCAGGATGCACACAACCTTCTTTAACACCTCAAGAGTCACAGCACGGCCCAGCCCTGGCCTAGGGAAGGTGGACAACAGAGAAAGATGGGCACTTTCTGATGGTACTTGAGGCAAGCTGAAAAAACCCTACTGCCACCTGGAAGCAGCTCTATTGACTGGTCTCGCACCATTGACTGGGCTCTTTGGCATCTCTTTTAAGTGCCTGAAGTCAAAGGTAGGAATGCAGGCCACAGTTTTTGAAAACCTTTCCTGATGTCAGGGCTAAAGCTTGTCTCTGCAGTGTCTGTTTCCATCCAAACACTAGCAATAGATATTTTTTTTAAAGTATGGCAGAACTAGCATTCAGAAAAATATCCTGATGAGGAGGGTAAACAAAAGGGGAGACATCACTGCATGCCTTGGAATGGGAGAAGGCAGAAGGAAAGGCAGTGTCACCTTTTAGAAGAAGTGTTTGGAGATGTCTTACCTGGCACTAAGAAAGAACATGATTGAATCAGACCTTCGTAAACATGGCAGCTGTGGTCCAAGAGGATTCCAGACGAGCTCCTGGTAAGGAAATATTTAGCAGGAAGCAATCCAACAGGGCTATGGAAAGGCTAAATGCTATCCTCAACACAGTTAACAAGCAGCACCACCTTTATGCAAAACGATGCACTGAAGGATGTTACCCTAATCATCTCATACCACTTCTGGAAGAGCTCAGCTGACCGGAGGCACAGGCTCAAGGAACAGCCCATCAGCTCATGCTTGCAGGCCTCTCCAGTGGGACTGGATCGTCCAGGGGGACTACAGGGAGGCACAAGTGAAAGAGCGAGGTGGGAAGACAAGACGACCAACTAAGTGTTATCAGATCTCTATTGACAGGTCTTCTTCCACCTAGATTTATGTTTCAGAGTTTCAAACAGCTAGTGACAGAGTCAGAGTTGTTGTACTTGGCTTTACAAAGAAGCTCGTGGAAACGTTGGAATTCTGCCCCCTCAATGTGTGCAGACCAAAGCAACAAACCATATTGCTCTCACAGCAAGTCTGATGCCTCCAAGAAGGAAACAGAAGGAATGAAATGGGGGAGGACAGCTGCAGCCTGTTGACAGTATTTAACTGTTGTGCTGGCTCACTTGAACTATTTTTCAAGTTCAGACCTTACCCTTAGCTTATGTCTTGTCCATCAGTCCACAGCAGAGTCGCTGAGGGTAACAACTCTTTTGTTCCCTCTGTAGTATCCTCCAGACTGTCTGGGCAGTGCATATCAGCAATGTGTCAGCCCTGGGCTGACTCACCACACTGAATCATTCAGCCATCAGAATTAACCACAACTTGTAAGCTGTACATAGACGAAACATCTAGACCCTGACTTTCAGGATGATAAACAAAAAGAAAGGTTTGGAGTGCCTACATTAGTCACCCAGGGCTTCCAGGTACAGGCACTCTGAAAGAGTAATTCAGGCTGTAGGAGGACTAAACTGTATTCCAGAGTTCCTTGTCTACAGTAATAAGAGAGCTTAAGACAATGAGACTCTTAAATTAAGTACCTCATTAATTGCCTATGATGTGATGAGATGAATTTAGGTGAAAGTGTTCATGCCACTGCAACAACAGAACCCTGGGAGGGCGGCTGCTGCGTTTTCACTTGGAGAAAGGCTAACTCATCATTTTCCCATGAGCCTTTGATCTCCTCCCAGTGGCTCTGCTCAAGTCACTAATCACCAAAAGCACACAGCATTCCCTTTCCAATTTAGAAAAAGAGTGGGTGTATAGATGAGTGTACCAAAAGGGTTTGGGGAAACCAGAGCAAGATGGAGAATATAATTTCAAATGCCTGTCCTCAGGAAGGGGTATGCTTCTTTCTCCTCTTACACCATTCAGAGGAGAAGATCAGACTTTCTGCTATTGCTCTAAAGGCCGAGT
This sequence comes from Opisthocomus hoazin, assembly GCF_030867145.1. Lineage (NCBI taxonomy): Eukaryota > Metazoa > Chordata > Aves > Opisthocomiformes > Opisthocomidae > Opisthocomus > Opisthocomus hoazin. The sequence continues at coordinate 30,648,544 of NC_134421.1, forward strand.
GTTTATCCGGACATGCTATCCTCTTGCCTGAGGACAGCTGCAATACACAAAGTGCATTTTAAGAAATCATTGCTTTTATTACCTTCAATTATATAAGCCAGTAATGAAAACAAGAAAGGACTATTAACCAGCCCCTCCCAGCTATCAAAATTCATAACAACCAGCATCACTTTACCAAGCTATAAAGCAAATAGTTTTAAGACAGACAGAAATACCCAGGGTAGGAGAGTAACTGACCAAACTCACAACTTTCACACACCACTTTCATAACCTTCTGCCCACCTTATGATTTCCCAGTAAGTGTTCTTGTCTGGGGAGGATGATGACTCTGTATGGAAAATTAAAGTACTATCTCAAGTTCACACTGATACATACATAGATCCGTGGAGCCTTTCATTCATATTTTCTGAGGAAAAAACATAAGGTTATTCAGGAGCTAAGCTGCTGTTGAGATTGAAGCTATAGGATGATGGAAATGTAGGTTGGAACATACCTTGAAAGGTCATCTACTCCAATCTCCTGCTGAAAGCAGGACTGTTGCCGTCCCAAGGTTCTTCCCCATGGAGAGTTGCATTAGGCTCTTCTTAACATAGCCCACTATGGGTTGCCTTATTTACAGTGAGAGTGCCCTGCTAGCACCCATCCACTATAAATAGCCAGGGCTTTTTTAGCAGGGCTACCACTAGCCAGTCACTTCCCAGTCTGTGCTGATGAATGGGGTTATTCTGCCACAGGTGCAACATGTTGCATTTCTCCTTGTTAAACAATTCAAGCTGTTTAGGTTGGCCTAGTCCTCATGTTTTCCAAAGATCCTTTGGATTGCAGGTCTGCCACCCATCTTGTCCATGCTGCCTATTTCTGATTACGTTCTTACCCATCAGGTGTCTGTGAATGGATCCTAAACAGACATGTGCCATGATCTTTCCAGGCACCAAGGTGAAGCTGACTGGCCTTCACTGCAGTGAAGTTCCCTGGGTCCTCTCACAAGAAGGACATAGAACTGTTAGAGCGGGTCCAAAGGAGGGCTACAAAAATGATCCGAGGGCTGGAGCACCTCTCCAATGAGGACAGGCTGAGAGAGTTGGGCTTGTTCAGCCTGGAGAAGAGAAGGCTGCGGGGAGACCTGATTGCAGCCTTTCAGTACTTAAAGGGAGCCTATAGGAAAGATGAGGACAATCTTTTTAGCAGAGGCAACAGTGACAGGACAAGGGGTAATGGTTTTAAACTAAAACAGGGTAGGTTTAGGCTGGATATAAGGAAGAAATTCTTTACAATGAGGGTTGTGAAACACTGGAACGGGTTGCCCAGAGAGGTAGTAGAGGCCCCATCCCTGGAAACATTCAAGACCAGGTTGGACAGGGCTCTGAGCAACCTGATCTAGTTAGCGGTGTCCCTGCTCACTGCGGGGGGGTTGGACTAGATGACCTCTAGGGGTCCCTTCCAACCCAAAACTTTCTATGATTCTATGATTCTCTCTTTTGCACTTTTTAAAGACTCACTTCTAGTCTTCCTGTTGTCACAGACCTCTCCTAATCACTATGACTTGTCAGAGGCAACACACTATGAAGTCACACAAACCATTTCTTTCAACACTCTTGAGAAAATCTCATCCAGCCCCATAGATCTGAATATATCCAGGGTCTCCAAGTAGTGCCTACTGGTTTTTTTCCCCACTGTTGCCTGTCCCTCCAGTCTCCAAATTGTGCTGATATACACAGTGGTCTGGGAGCAAGTTTTGCTTGTGAAAGCCAAAGTGAAAAAGTTATTTGAATTTCTCAGCCTTCTCCATATCATCCAACACTAACTTGTCTCCTCCAACAGACCCACATGCACTTTTGCAACTAGTGTACTGGTAGAATTCTTGGTATCTTTAAGATCAGCTCCAGGGCTTTGACTTTCCTGATTTTGCATGTACATACCCAAGCAGTGGTTTCATACAACCCCTTTGCTGTCAGCCCTTGTATTAGCACCTGGTATACTCCTTTTTTGCGCTGTAGTTCATCAAGAAACTCCCCACTTCACCATGCTGGCCTTTTGGTGCAACACCCAGTCTTTCCCGTGAAACACAATGGTTTGTTCCTGAGCTCTCTCTATTTTTCCTTTGAAAATCAGCCTTCCCCCCACTCATGACACTTTCCAAGGAGTGCTACCTAGCAAATCCCTCACTGAGCTGAAGTCCATTCTCCTAAAATCCAGTCCTGACTCTACCACTCACATTCCTATCTCTCCTCTGGATCCTGAACTCCACCATCTTGTGGTCACCGAAGCTGCCATCCATGGCCACATTTGAGCCCAACTATTCCCCATCCTGTGAACAGCACATCAAGACAGCATTGCCCCGGTGGACAGTTTCACAATGTACATTATGGAAGCATCATTAGCACTCTAGGATTTGCCTGAATTGCCTGCACAATGCCAAGTTGCCTTTCTGACAGACACCTGGATCATTGAAATCCCCTCTGTGAGCTCACCTACATGTTCTCCAGAAGTTCAGGAACTAGAAAGGTTTCCAAACTTTTATCCTGGATGCTAAGATATGGAACCACTTTTAAAACATACTGGTTTTTAATAACCTAATCTGTTTGTTATCTAAACAAACACACCCTACCTCCATGGGTAGAATGAAATCAGTTCTATACCTGGCTGCTTCTGTCTGCTGATACTGTCTGAAGAAATGGGATTTCCTGCTATGTCTGCAAAGCTCCTATTTGCACAATGAAGAAGAATGACAAAGATGAGCCATAGCACAGGCAGGGGAAGTGTTTGTTTATTTTTAGAGCAAAGCTAGAGTATAGAGACCTATGAAGGTGTAACACTGACATCTCACTGCACTGCAACTTTTGGAGCCTTGCACATTCTGTAGTCATTTCCACTTGCATAAAGTTAACAGAATAAAGTTAAAAAGCTGGCAAACCCAAAACATCATTTCAGTTGTTTATTCATTTTTGTTTCCCTCTGATTTCAAGCACTGAGGTCGTGCATAATCAGGCCTCCTATACTGTATTAAATCACATTCTTAAAAGGATATATATACAAATGTATGCACTTACTTGTAATGAATACAAGAAAAAAGATCTCTGGCGTAAAAAGGAACAAGAACTTACCCTCTCTTGGAAGAGGAAGGTCATAATCATCCAGGCCTAGTGTGCTTGGTGGGATCATAAACTAGATACATTAGGGAGGTTGTTCTGTCAGGGAACTGATTTTTAGCAGTATCTGGAAGTATCAGTGTCCTGGCAGTGTCCGTGTCCTACTGTCTGAGTAGTTCAGTCTTTCATTTCCCATTATCTGTAAAGATACAAAATGCATATTTCTGGTGAGCTTCTCAAATAACTACCTGGCTGTACTTCTCTCTGCCCTATCGTCCTCACCCCTCCCAAAAGCATATGCCTTAGCCAGAAATATAGAAATAGAAATAGAAATAAGGGCTCTGCCTCTGCTTCTTTCTACTCAAACAGTTACTTTTTCATTACAAATAAACTCCTTTTGTCCTGCTCGTATCCTGCATCTCAGATTGGGAAAATCAGAATCCCGTTAACCTTGCAAGCAGCATCTCCCGCAGCCTTAACGGCTTTTCAGATCCTCCTCCTGTCTCTTAAATCACACCCAGTGCCTTCAACAGAGCTGTGTTTGTTGGCCTCCTTCCTTATCTTACACACACACAGCATTTCTGAAGCTCCTTTCAAATGGACTTTTGAGGTTCTCTTCAGCAGTCTAAGTATCAAGTTATCCATTAACACTCTCTGCTGAGGTCGAAGTACCCAGTGGTTTTACTTAGTGCCAGTTCTCCAGCCTCTCTCCCTAACCAGGATGTTTATTTTCCATAAGACTCTTACAAGTTTAATCTCCTCACTGTAATTTGCATTTGTCTAGAGAACATAAATTCCCTCCTGCTGGCACCCACTAGCCTCCAACAAGGTAAGCTGTTGTTACAGGGTGTCTCGCTCCCACGCAAAGCCAAAACCTCATCTCCTGAGACCCCTTTGGCGTTCACACTATGCTGGCCCGAGGACCATATCAATGTGGGTGTATTTTGCAGGGCCTTGAGGGTGCTCAGTCTGAAGAAATTGTCAGCACCAGTTAGTATAGCCTGCTTGAGCCAGCTGTTCGTGATTTTTGCCAAGTGACTTTAGCAAGATTTACTGCTTTTCGCAGGATTTTTATCAGGACTTATCGATGATTTGGATTAGCCCTGATTTGAGCTCTCAGACACCGGTGCAGACGTATCCATGCAATCCCTCCTGCACAGGAGGAACCAGCCCCTGCACCCAAAGCCTGTCCCTGTTTGGAGGGGCAACCTTCTCCACCAGTGGGAACCGCTGGTTTCTGGGGCTGCGCTTGGAACAGTGGCAGCAGCCACCATCCCCTGACAGGCGTGTTATGCCCTGTCCAGAGACGATAACGCTGCCTCCAAGGCCTCAGCTCTTCAGCTCGCACGGGAACAGCAGATGCTTCTATTTCATTTCCCCGAGTAGATGCCAAGAGCTGGAAAGGGAGTCTCTGTTGCTGTTACACTTTGTATACACTGTGCTAGCAAGAGCACTTCTTGTTAGCATGACTGCACCGACGCTACGGCTGTTGCTGGCATGAATCTTCTGTATTAAAACACATGCCTCTACCCCAGCCAACATTCCTGTTGCAGCCAACATTCCTAGCGTAAGCCTAGCCGGAGCTCTCAGCCGGCTGTCATCCTACACAACCAGCAGTCCCTGTCTGCTCTCCAGTGAGAGGTCTGTCCTGGAGCATGATGTTCTACCAATGGCTCATCAGCAATACTTACCCAGGCATGGAAATCATTCTGAGCTTTTTCATCTTTCAGCCTAAAGAAATTATCTCAGAGTAATGGTAGATTTACACTCATTACATTGCTACCATTCCCATAATTCCTGCCTCACCAGCAACTTTTCCTGGACCTCAGAGAGAACAGAAAATTCCAAAGATAGTCAGATTTAAAGCAAAACCACTACAAAATACCCATCTTCAGCCAAACAACAGAGGTTTGGCAGCACCCGTCACAGTCTAGCCAGCTTCCAGCTACATATGAGCATGCTTACGAGAAAGAGTCACGCTGAGAGACAGCTACTGTCACATATAGCTAAGGAAAATGAAATGCAGGGAAAAGCTCTGCTTCTCACCTCCCACTGATTCCCCCCCAATAAATTCTTCCAGAAAATTAATTAAAGTTTGTTGTGTCTTGAATTCTATATTTGGCTGCAATTCTTTGTGCTTACATATTCTATAAGTGCCACAGGGAAGAAAAGTGTTATAAATTGTTACATGTTATGTTGCAGGAAACCTTTCTTCCCAAGGCCATAAAAATTATACTCACTTCAGCTTCATCAAGCTATCTCCTAGGGCTTGCCTTAACAGCAAACCTTCCTGAGGTTAAGCAAATGTTGTAACAAGGTGAAATATGTGGTGCAGTGGTGGTTGTGGACAGTCAGAGTGAACAAGTCCAGCTATCTCAAGTTCAGGGGCACCCCTCTGAGGGGTGTCCACCTCAGAGGACAAGGACAAAGAGAAAGATCAGTCAAAGAGTGGCAACCCCTGGTACAATGAGGCAGGGGTAGGAAAGATTGGGGACTACATGTGTTAGAAGGTCTCTAGCTGCTCCACTTGTGATGGCCAGATGAGGCCTCAATGTCGGTCTTCTCCAAATGGAGAGGGTAATTCTGGTGGCAAGGCTTCGCATCAGGTGAAGGAGAACCGGGAGATTTGCTCTGGGGATTCAGCTTGAGCTGTGATTTATGACTGTCACGTCACTGCCTAAGGGCTACCACCGAGCTCACAGGCACCAGCAAACTGTTGCATGAGCCCGTAGGAAGACCTTGTGTTGAAGAGGAAGCACAGGTGCTGAATGGCAACGATGGCCAAGGAAAATGGAAGAGAACCCGTCCATTTAACGCTCAGAGTATAAGACAATAACTTACAATTTTGCTTTACAACCCTTGAGTCTTTCAGCTTTTTTTTTCATAGCCCCTTAGTCCCTGCCCAGTGATAGTTTGCGTAATGATGTTCACCTAATTCTGGCTGGGATTTAGCTTTTTTCCACAAAAACTTGACATGTGGGCAGTTGTGCTTGGAGCAGAGCCTCCAGCAGCATCTTTTGCAGAGGCAGAGAGACCTAAAGCCGCAAAGAGAGCTGCTGCAGTGGTGACCAGCCTTCAGCTGGCTGCCTCCCAGAGACAGATTTACAGTCCTTGACTATGCCAGCGTTGAAGGATAAGAGGCAGAAATCCAAGCTAGAGAAAAGGAAATGCTTAAAGGAAGGGTGTAATATAACCTAATGCTCCCCACTCCTCACGGACGTGGATGTCTTCCCTCAGGCTCCTGGAGCCAGACTGCCAGCCTGAGTCCCCCAGCTCGCTGTCTGGGCAGGGGTGCTCACCCCTCTCTCAGACACACCTATGCCTGTGCATTGCATCAGGGACGGTCTGTCCTCTTTCCAAAGCACAGCCAAGGAACTCGAGCACTCAGCTCTGACCTACCTTCCATTTCCTTTGCACCTACTGCATGCATCTGGTACCTCATCTGCCCGTTCTTGGAAGAACCCGCTGGCTGCCAGTGCTCCAAGGTCTCCTGAACATAGAGGTGCCTGTGGCTTGCTCAGCTACCACTAGGACCCTGGGCCACCTGGCCCTCCGGGAAAATTGGTTCCTATTCACCATTCTCATCCTCAACATGTTTCACAATTTCTTTCATTACAGAATCAAAGAATAGTAGGAGTTGGAAGGGGCCTCTGGGGATCATCTAGTCCAATCCCCCTGCCAAAGCAGGGTCACCTACAGCAGGCTGCACAGGACCTTGTCCAGGTGGGTCTTGAATATCTGCAGAGAAGGAGACTCCACAACCTCCCTGGGCAGCCTGTTCCAGTGCTCTGTCACCCTCGGAGGGAAGAAGTTCTTCCTCATGTTCAGCTGGAACTTCCTGTGCTTCAGTTTGTGCTCATTGCCCCTTGTCCTGTCGCTGGGCTCCACTGAATAGAGTCTGGCCCCATCCTCTTGACACCCACCCTTAAGATATTTATAAGCATTTATTAGGTCCCCTCTCAGCCTTCTCCAGGCTGAACAAGCCCAGCTCCCGCAGCCTTTCCTCGTAGGAGAGATGCTCCAGTCCCCTCATCATCTTCATAGCCTCCCCTGGACTCTCTCCAGAAGTTCCTGTTCTTTCTTAGACTGGGGAGCCCAGAACAGGATGCTGTAGTCCAGATGCAGCCTCACTAGGGCAGAGTAGAGGGAGAGGAGAACCTCCCTTGACCTGCTAACTGAGCATGGTCAAGGAAAGGGACAGGGGATACGGGGATGGGAAATACCTGAGAGGAGGCAGAGCAGATACATGGGAGGACACTGCTGCTGGGAAGGAGATGCTATGTGCCAGAGGAGATACGTCAGAGGGATCACGGCTATGTGTGACCCACACTGGGGCAAGGACAGCCCTGCAGCCTGTGGACAGACGAAAACAAGTAAGAAGGGAGGAGCAGCTGAAAGAAACCCTTATGTGCAGACCCACCAGCCAGCACTGCCCATCGCCTTACCAGAGGAGCTGGGACGGACTGGTGGAAACAAGGGAAGCTGAGGTTCAGGAGGTGTCCGGCTTAAGTTGAGTCTGGGGAGTGGGGAGGAAAGGTGTTTCCCTAAGTGTGTGTTTAATTGTCTTCTTTTACTCAATATCCAAATCAGTAATTAAAATTTTATGTTAATTTGCCAAAAAATTAAATGAAGGAAAATTCCCCAAGTCAAGACAGTCTTGCCAGCAGCACTCATTGAAAACTGCTTTTTTTGTTAAACAGTAGTTTACAGCTAGTCCCACTGGTCTATCTGGGATTCCCAAGTCCTTTGATGAGAGACCATGGTCTGCAAACACTGCCCTTATACTAGAGATAGACTCGAAAAACAGCTACAGGCCCCTTCTATGTCTCAATTCCTCCAAAAATCCCTTTACCCCTTTTTTCTAGTTCTGTTCTCTGCAGATTTTTGAGTTTCTAAGTCCACAAATATTCCTCTTGAAATGTATAGTTCATTTTCTCCGATACTGTACACTGCCTCAATCTTCACAGCTTGGTGCATAGAATGGAGTCAGCTAAGCCAGGTTTCATTTAAGAGCAGCCTACGCACACACACACACACATTCTCAGGTCTTTTCCTATTCTTTTTTTTAAGAAAAAAGCTACCCAGCTGTTGGACAGGTCAAAACCCATCACCTCCAATGGACATCTTTGCATGTTAAAGCTTGGTCCTTTCTACGTGTTCACTCCTCCAGTGACCTCCCTTGTTGCAGAGCAATGGAGGTAGAACCTATCTCACCAGCTAGGGAGGTATTTTAGCGTGTACAAAGAACAGTACCACCATGCTCAGCACTGCCTTATTTTATGCAGAATATGGGGAAATAGTTGTGCAAACCAGTTGTGCATATGGAATCTATCATCCCCAACCTTGGCTAGCCTCACTGGAACACCAAAAGGCTCGTCGCCTCTCCAAGGACTATTTTCCTATAGTGTTTCAGTCTGCTTGCTCCCACCCATTTCAACACCGAAGCTGTTCAAAACAATCTATCACTTTCTTCTTTTTTTCCTTCAGATGGAGGGAGAATATTTTCCCTGTCTACAAGAATAGCTGAGCTTTGTTACTGACACATTTAAACGAAATTAATCCTGGGTAGAAACCTGGTCTGGAAAGCTTCAGCTCAGAGGCTGGAAGTTTCAGCAGGTAATTAGCATCTGAAAATAGAGCTGTTCAACAGGAACAGTTTGACAGCGATATTCCAAATATGCATCCCAATGAGAACGAGGGGAAGAAGCACTCTTTTCCATGCTGAGCACAGATATCTATCCCACTGGAGAACTTAGAGGAAAGGCAGCCTGTAGTGAACAGTGCCACTTCATTATGAGTCCGAGCCCGGGGAAGGACTGTGCCTGCAATAGCTCTCTCAGTCCTTGCCTGGTGGATTTTAGGTACTTATATGACCTTTCATTTCTGTCATTAAACCTCTCCTCCCTCTTCAGCATACTTAGCATATCCGAACCAAAAAAGAACTATTATTTCAGCTTTACAGATAGGGAACTCTAGGACAGGGATACTGAGATCAGATCCCTCAGAGGTATTTTTGGTTCCTCGTTCAAAGGAGAGTGAAGAATTCAAATGCAGGTAAAGGCTTGGGACTAAGCAACCTTCAGAGGCTGCGTACCCACTCTGTGGCTGCAAATCACCTTGGGTCTCCTGAGCCCTGGACTTGTGCTTCAGCACCCAGAGATGTTTTCTTCTGTTGCAACAGCTGCTCCTGAATTCAGTATGCTTTCTTGCTGAATAAGGGAGTGGGACCACTGCACTTACAACACTGACAGATAGAAGCATTGGCATCCCTCCACTGCGGATGGAGAGAAGCCTTTGGTGCTTTGGCCATCACCCTGTGCCAACTTCTCATCCACTGCAACACTAAGTCTCCTTGTCCAGGCAACAGCCTAGGGGCAAGTGCATGGCCACACACCCTGCCTTTGCTGACCATGCTGGCAGGGTGTTCTCGTTCCTGCCTCACCATACCCTCACACCCCCCACAAAAATCAGCATTTGCTCCTCAAACCTCATGCTTTCTCCCCAGGAGCCCCAAGAACAGTGGGAACAGTTGTACTTCACAGAGGGGTATTTCTTCTCCCCTCAGATTTCTACACTATTACGAATGTCTTAAGCAACCGCAGTCAGACCTGATGGCAGCAGATTTTCATAGAATTAGTTCAGGTGTTTTGGAGCTGAGCCCTTCGTAAATCTTCTTGCAGTTCCACGGATTTATTCCTACTGTTGCTTCCTGAGAAGCACACTTTCAACCTCCCAAGCACAAAACCGTCTCTTTTGTTAGAGGATTTAACTACTGCTTATATCCATTAGCAAAGGTACTGTTGGCTTAATTAGCCTTCTAATTTCTATGTTATCCCTTGTATGAATATGCCCTCAGAAACTAGTAAAATTGTTTATAATGTATGCTAATCACCATAATCTAATTTGTCTTTAATTATACACGTAATGGGGAAAATAATTAGAAGATAAAGGGTATTCAGAAGGGTCAAAATATGTAAATCAGGAAAAGAACAGAATATTATCATTAAACAACCAAAAAACATGCATTTGAGTATACAGAAGAATATTTGTTTCCTATAGCAGAAATATCAGATTGCTTCACTTCTTTTAGCATTCCTTATTATAACAAAACTGATTCATAAATCTATTGACAGCTGAGGTTTTGGCCTTACAACATCTGCCTGGCCTGAAATGGAACACCTAATACTAGGACAAAAATATGGAAAACTTATTTGCAGAATAAAAGGCAAAGTATAAATAAAGTTGCAAATTATAATAGTGGTTTCCAAATGAAATTTTCTTTGTTTCAGAATTTCCTACTTGCAGAAATAACATCACTGAAGTTTCCTGAAGTTTCCTCTGTGTTTAAAAACTAGTTTGGGCTGGTGAATCTTTTAGCAACTTTGCAGTGTATTTTTTCCCTTTCCATGGATTTAATGGACAATAACAGAAAAAACGGCAACTTCCTGGGCATTTACTATTTCTGTTCTTGAAAAGTACATTTTGTATGAAGTACTGTCAAATTCTGTCCGTGCTTTAAATGTTGCAGTGTAGTGTGACTTTGCAAAGCACAGCAAGGGAGGGAGAAAAGAAATTATAGCTCTTCTATGAAGTTGTCAGAAGCGAGTCATTTAAAAATATCTTATTACACAAAAAGACATAAGTTAGCAAAAATGAAGATAGTATAGCTATTCATGTTTTTTAGCATAAATATTTTAAAGGATAAGCGTTTTCTGAGTAGCTTGCTTTCTGACTACAGGAGAATTCAGATGAAGATTTGGAATTTGTCTGGATGAAAACCAGGTTTTTATTTAATAGTGGTTTTTATCATGGGTTTCTGTCTGGTTGGTTTTTTTCCTATTGTTAGATTAAAGTTGACAAATACCAATACGCAATTGCACTTTGACTTCTCCAGTTCAGTAGTATCTCACTGAACGCTTGTCCTCAGTGGCAGTGTGTACTAGCAGGCTGCGATGCGAATGGGGGAAGCTGATGCACATGCTCTGCCCCTCTCAGCCCAACAGATTTGCCAGAGCCTGTCTGACAGTCTTACCTGTGCTGTCCTTACTTTGTGCCTGACCAAGGAATTGCATCTATAGAGGATTTGCTATTAAAAAAGAGCAGTTGCTAACATTTGCACCAGTTTTCAAACATTTGGTCTTCAGCTTGCCTGGTCCCATGAGTAAGCTACACATCTGTGATCAAGGATGCGGAGAGCATCCACACCAGATTTTCAGGTATTTTAGGAAACTTCAGTTATCATTTAATTGAATGTGCAAGTGCACAGTGCCATCTGGGCAGAAGCTTTCAGAAACCAGGGTGACACCCTGGCTCTTCAGCTCTAGCCTGCAAAACAGCTTCTGTAACTTACCACAGAGGGAAAACTGCTGTCCCCAAGAAGAGCACACTGACATCTCTTGGTACAGCCTGCTGCTACACCTGGTCATGTTCTTGTCCGCAGAAAAATTAGGCTCAACACATCCCAGCAAATTGTCTGTGCTTTGGTGGATATAAACTATTTTCTTCTGCACAAAAGTCCTCAAGGAGGCTTCATGCCGTAACAAGCTGCAGGTTATTTTTGAGCAAAAATACATCAATATCTGACAATGTTCAGCATTTCAAATGAGAGTGCATTTACATTATTAGCAAGAGACTCAAACATTCAAAATTTCTCTTTTGGACCTTCAGTCTGACATTGCTGTACAGAGTGGTGGTCACCCAGGATTCGTGAGGTGGGCAGGACACCACAAAGTAGAGCACAGAAAGGAAACCTTACCTACATGGTTAGCAAGGACAAGGAATGAGACAAAGAATCTCCTTTGCACTATGTTTTGGCATTTAAACAAAAAAAGATAGTAGCTGATTTTTTTTTTATTTTGAAATAAGAAGTCTTGTACCAAAGGCCTTTCTAGATCGGCAGAGTTAGTTGCATTTATACCATTTCTTTCTTGGCTTTATGTCCACCATGGATTTGGCCTGATGAACAGCATGCACATCTCCCAGTTTAGGCAATATCAAGACATCTCCTAATTTAAGCAACTGAAAATACCAACAATTATTTTTTTTAATGACTTGTGCGTACATGAGGGGAGATCCCAGCCTTTCAGCAACTGGCATCCGAGATCCCAGCACAGCTGGGACTGGGATGCAATAATGTCTGCTAATCTTCTTAGGAGAACTAACCACGCAGTGGGACATGTCTTAAAGCCTGTTCTTAATTTTTTAATATATTTCATTAAATAGGGAATTGGGGAATCAGAGCACATTCATACATTTGTTACTTTCTCTGTCAATAGGACAAAACCAGGCCAGCTACACAGAATAAATTTAACATGAGCCAAGTGAAATATTAATTTAAAATAATATTCTGTATAGTCATAGATCTTTCATGATGACAAAATATTCAAAAGATTTTTCTAATTGTCTGTGAATTTGCAACATTTACCGAATAATCTGAACAATTAACTTTCCCATGAGGTATTACAAATTGTTTCAACCATCCGCCATTATTCTTGTTTGGCTGGTAACTTAAGTCATCTGCTAGTGAATACTGCTATTGGAAATTTAAATGGCAACAAATTTAAGCAAAACCAACCTGTACCTTGTGTAAGTGCTCACAATCATGAAATGGTCTTGTTATGACTGGGAAACCATCAACAGCCTCATAAATAGCTGGTAAGTTTCTGAACATTTACAGCCATCAAACAAGATGAGCAGCACTAGCCAAGCATGAAATGATGGTTTTTTTCAGCAGGCATACCACTTTACTTAGCATGCTCTAGCACAAAGAGAGTCTAATTCAAAAATCTCGGTAGGTCAGTGGAAATCTCCACAGACCACAGTGGGTCTTGAATCAGGCCTCCACCTTAAACCTTTACACGGGAAGCAGTTTGTGTGGGTACAATCTGTCTGCAGATGAAGCCACAAGCTAGAAGATACCTTCTGTACTTTTTAAAGAAAAGTCAAACGGGAAAGGTAATCACCCATCCCCTGTGGGCTTCATTTGACCTTGATCTAATGTTTTTCCATGGATCTATAACTGAGCGAACCCAAATGTGGCCACACACCATAAATTACAAAAACGCGCATAGGAAAGATGCAGTGGAGAATGATACGAACAAATCTGGATGACATTTAACATAACAGTTAATGGTCATATTGTTCTTGGGTTTTACTGAAAATTACCAGGCGGGCTCTGGAAAGTATGCACTGTTGGGAATCTGTTCAGAATTTTTATCAAAGCTTCTTTGCAATTAGTGGCAAATTATCATTCATTCCTCTGGAATTCCTTGAAATAAGATCACCCTGATTTCAGCCTGATACTATTCATGGCCTCACAATCTGCATCTCCATGGGAAACGTGTTTTAATAATAAATGTAATAGCAAGTATTTGTGCAGCAAGCAGCAGCGATAAAACGTTAGCACTATTCAATAGCATTTTCACCATCAAGGGACTTTGCCAACCTTAATCTTTACAGCTCCCTGTGAGGTGAGCGTGTGAGCGGTTAATCGGTAAGTGCAGTGATAGGAGCGGCTAATCTCTCCGTCCCGATGCTGGTGGGTCACACCCCGATAAGCACAGCCCCAGTGCGGCAGGGTCCTGCAGCTCGCTCTGGCATCACAAAGGCGGGCTCAGCTGGATGGAGGTGCTGCGCAAATACGTTTCTTTTTTCTTGTTCAGGCACTTCACAGCCCTGTGAGTTAATTATTATTCCCTTTTTTTTCCTGGCCAGAGTGAAGGCAGACACATGGGAGTTGCTTGCCTGAGGCCAGGATACTGGAGCTGAGCCATGGTGTCAGGAGTTTAGGGAGGCTGGCGGCCTCATCCTCCCAGCACTTACAAACAATACGCCATAAACATGGCAGCTTCCAGGCTGCTTCTCCATCATGCCTCCAGAAAGGGAAATCTTTGACTTCCCAAGCCGAATTTCTCCTATTTGGTCACCTGAAGTCCCACATGGGATTGGAAGTACCAGGGCTGGCTGGTGCAGCCTGGCCAAGCCACAAAAGTTGAAGGTCCTCACTGGAGATGTGGTGGAGCCCAGCTGTAGCTCCACTCCACCCTTGCCCCTTCCTTCCCACCACCATTGCTATCAAAGAGGGCAGGTAAAGCTGTGGAGGGAGGAGAGCAGAGACAGCTGGTCAGCCTTTTTTCCTGGGCAGGTTTCCACCTGTGTGTCATGCACGGGCTGTGCCATGCTTTTCTTTCTGAGGGGACACTGCAAAGTCACTGCAGTGTGAGAGAAAATTAGAATTAAATGCCCCTCTATTGCAGAGCCGCGCAAAGTCTTGATGCAGCAGCATCTACCTCATCTACAAGCATGGTGCTTATGGGCCATCAGGGTCCACTAATCGAAAAATAGATTATTATTAGCTGTGTCATTGAGAAAAAGGTGGCATTAAAAGTATTACAAATAGCTGGAGGTTTCTTTCAAAGTCATGACATATGAGGCAAAGAAGATCAACCATGAGGGAAATAGTCGGAGTGGTGTCAGTACTTTCACAGCTATTTCTAACAGCATAATTGTCAGCAGCATGAACCATGGGAAAGCATTGTTAATTTAAACTGCAAAATATTTTCAAGTAATTTATGCAGCAAAAAATGCCCCTGACTTTCACAACAGCCAGAGTGAAGGCATGTAATGATTTTAAAGGCAAAGATGTTACTCATACTTCCTTTGAACGGGTGGGATGCACACTGTTTCTTTTCCTCAAATAACAGCGAATGTTACTAATTTGATTAATGATGAACCTTTAGAGATTGAAAATGCAGCATGGAAATCTTGATTAGCAATCATTGCTACCCGAAGTTAATGATTGTTAATGATTAATTAACAATTGCTCAAATGAGTTCCTGCAGCAATTGGATGAAATTATATAGGAAATTACCATGCCATGGTACACTAGACAAATGATTCCCCTAGTGTGTATTTATCGAAGTAAATTGCACAAGGCAAGCAGCAGAACAATTATCAAAACTAATCACTCCTGGAACTTGGGATCTTGTTTACCTTTTATGGAGGGCTGCGAAACGGGCAGATAACACCCACGAAAAGCAGTGCCACCAGCGGCAAGACTTCGCTTCTGCGGGTGGATGCTCACCCAGAGCGCCAGCGTTATGACAACATATGCTTTTCGTGCTCCCTCGTAACCCTCTAGTTTTGAAGGAAAGTACAAAAAATTGCAGAGACTGTTTTCTGCAGTGATCAGTGCCAGGGATGGCAATAATGGCTTTGTTTCTCTTTAAGGGCTTTATCTAGCAGAGAAATGCAGACAGGCAACCTTATGGGCAACTGTGTGACCACTGGTTTCAAGGAGCAATACAGACCCATTTGCATTCACCCCCACTGCAGGATCAGTTCTCGGTCATTTATTTTATTAAGGTGTTCTTGCAACAAAGTGAGGATGGAAAATGCTTTATATTATGCTGAAAAGAAAATGGAGGGGATAAAGAGGAAAAATGATGCAATCAGCAGAAAATTATTTGAAACAGCAATAAAATGTGAATAGTCTAATGAAAAGGAGAGATGGAATATAAACCTACAAAACTTGTCACATGTTTGTATTTTGTTTAATAAGAGAATTTATTTTTAAGTGAATGGATGATTCACATGGAAAAATATGCTCTAAGTGTTCATCGTCTGTGGGAGAGTACTGTTACAACATGTGTAATGCGGTTTCGGAGAGAACAGTTTGGCTTTGTAATAAAGATGTGGGCTTGAGTTGTAAGAAAAGCCTACTTTAAAAATCTGTCAAGGTTCCAGAAATAAAACTTTCTTTAATGGAAAAGTATAGCGTCATTATTCCCAAGCTGTTATTACGACTTGGTCTTGTCATGCAGAGAAATCCGTGGTCGGTTATCCCTGCTACCGAATCATTTGATGGTGTCCTTGCAAGACACCATCCCATCCATTTTATAACATTAGAGTAACACAGCTACGGTGTAATCATCTTCCCTTACACAATATATGAGGGTCATAACATGGCAGTGGGCAAAAATGTCCACATCCTAAAACTTTCATTGCTCCTTCTGGGCTACAAACCCCGTACCTACATCTGCTGTTGTGCTCACGTTTCTTTCTCTCCTGTATTCATTTATTCAACATGGAAATCTACCAGCAAATGAGCTTCTTTTTCAAGTTTCCAAAGGCAAAATCTTGTTTCACGGGTGCAAAGGGAAGCCCAAGTTCATTGCCTCATCCAAAACCAGTTCAGTCAACGGTTGCACCTGATGGGAACGCTTGGACTGGTGTTTATTCACCACAGGGTGTTCGTGCACGGCACGTGGGGAAGGTACGTGTGGTCCTGGGCACACGCACTGGCGTGAGATAACTCCCACAGATGGAAGCTGAGGTGACTTGCTGAAACGGGTAGCAGAGTTACAAGCAGGATCCAGCTTCTCCATAACTCAGAACCAAACCCAGATGAGTACTGAATTGAAGATAAATGTATCAAGTCTTTTTTTTAATAGCCTTCTCTGAGAAAAATTGTAACAAGGTGGCATTTATCACTTTGGTTGCTCATTTGTTTAAAACATTGCAAATGAAGTGATTTGCCATAGCAGAATTATAGTTACTGCTTGTAGAGCCTAACTTGGGCAGATCTGAATTTCCATTCCTAGCTATGCTACTATCTGGAAAAAGAGAATTTTGCAGCATTTGCAATTAAACCTAGATACAAGTACTTAGAGAAATGGATAGATATATTTGAAATAAATATGTGAGCGGGAAAACGGAAAAAAGAGGAGAAATCTGTTACTGAAACCAGACATTACCACATTAATCATTCCTGCATTTCAGGTAGGTCTGCCAGAGCCCAGGACAAGAGAAAATAACTTATTAAATTCATTAAGAAACAAAGCAAAGATGAAGAATCTTTTCTGCTCTTTGATCCTAACTTCCTGAGGAGTAATGTTTATAGCCAGACCAAAGATGAAAATGCCCATATGCCTCTCATCCAATCTGAAAAATGTAGTATGCTTCACTTCCCCACAAAAATAAGATGCCAGGAAATCTTCAAGCAGGAGAATGCCTCCATTGCCAGGTACTGTAGGACAGTAGTTACATTCCATCAACACTACTTTCCTGTTTAAAGGTATCAAGAGTGCACACTTGCAATTTGGCCATGGCTTTGACTCAGCCTGTAGCTTTGTACAATAAACATCACTGACCACACCATAAAATATACATCTTTCTCTACATATATATATATATATAGTCAAAAAGGCAACCCATTCAATGCGTACTTTTTGTAAGTAATATTCAGGAAAAAAATACGAAACTGAAAACTCCAGAGCACTAGCAGCCACTCTAGAGGAGACAAATGAACCTTTTAGTAATATTTATATTAGTGACTTGTATCAGCAATCCTGACGCAGACCGAAGCAAAATCTCAGCAGCAAGCTCTAACACATGCTGCATACAATTTGAAAAGATCAATATTTTGATACCTTTATTTTGGCTAAGCCTCAGATTAAGACTCAAATCCTGTAACTGAATGATCCCAGGCACTACGGAGTCCTGCTGGTGGGATGCTGTTTGCCTCCGCTCCCAGTAATTTAAAGGCCCCTTTATGGCAGAAGTTTATGAAGAGCTACTTAAGATAAAAGAAACATAGGTTCCAGTTTCTTCTTGGGTATCTCCTAGGCCTGGGGAAATTCAAGTCAGACAGAAAGCTTTTCTTCTACAGACAGGAAAAATCCCAGTTTCACAAGTGGAAGCTACGCAGAAGTCCCCAAACATGGCACGGCTGCACCAGATTTGGCATGCAACTGGAGTGCACAAACCGAGCACTGTCCCTAATGATGAAGTCCAACGAAATGGCATTAATTGGGCCCTTTGAAAATGCTGAAGAATTGAGTAAAACTGACGAGCCAGTGATGACCATGGAAACAAGCCACTACAGCTACTCAGCCAAAAACAAACAGAGCAAGGAGTCGGCCAAAACACTGAATCAAGAAGCAGCCGAGCCTTCTTGTACCCACAGTGCTCTTCTGTGTGAAACCCCATTCTAGCTACAGAGCAAGCGACCTGCCTTCCTGTCCAACTCCTCACTCCCCTTTTGCCCATCAAATCATTGTTTAAAATGTATTCTTTTGTAAAGCTCTATAGCTCCTTCCCTCACCCTGAGACACCAAATACTGGTGGTCTCATTCTGTATATACCTCACCTCGTACAGAAAAACCCTCTGATGTTAACAGACTGTTTGAGCAAATAGTAGTGTGAGGACTTCAGGATCTGGCAAGGAATGGCATACAGAGGTACCTTTGAAACCCTCATTGATGCGCTGCTCACCAGCCTGTCCCTGTGAGCTAACCGCTGCACTCTTCTCGTGACCTCCCTTCTTCCCATCCAACACTCCCTGTCCTGTCACTTCACTTGAATTATAAACAAAACAAATGACATCTCTCAGATTTCAAAGCCTTGACTCCAGGATCAAGGAGTTACATACGAGGATGGTGGAGTATGTCCTCCCTCTCAGGCTCCCCAAAAGGTCTGGTGGGTGGTCAGGAGCCCGTGCCTCAGGAGAACATGGACATGGGGGTACTGCAGGTACCTATGCCACGGCACTATCCACATCAACTCCTTCAGCTCAGTTGTCAGGAGACCCAGATGCCCAAGCCTCAAGCAACCACTGACGAAGGACTACATAGTCCTACATTTTAACCAACTCTGCAAGATGGCATTTAGTGATCTAAACTGTACAGACTGGACACGTGCTGGATAAAAATTTACCTTTTGCTGAATCATCATTTCATCCACAGCAGAAATTCGGAGTGCTTTCCCTTTCTCATCCCTCTAAAAATCATTTAAACTTTTGTTACCAGAGCACCTGCAGCACTGGGCACCAGCGACACCCACTTGCTGCTTGCCTGAGGGCTGGAGTGGGATCCACATGCTGCTGGAGTGACCTTTCCAAATGAATGCTGTCAAACTGTCATCAATACTTCCAACATCAGGTCTCTGTGTTCAGACTCTTCAAACACATGCTAACACAAGCCAGAATTCTACTCAGAGAGCATCCCTTGGAACTTAAGGTAAATTTGTGGGTTTTTATTTGCTGAGTTGGGCCTTTTGCAGCGTAACTTGGTACCCAAGATGAATGAGGAGCCGTCTCCTGGAAAACTGGATTCCTGGAGACATTTTCATCGATTGCTGTCTTAAAAAGTACTTTGAGAAAATATGGAAGTGCTTCAGTTCAAAAGGCTAAGGATTGCAAGATATTGTATGAGCCTCAAATGCATAAATGTTCTAAGTCTACCATCTCTGCTGAACCGTCTAGAAAACATGCTGTGGCAGGAGAGTACAGAAAGGCAGCACAGTGCCATTTCTGTGCTATACATCCAAGAGAGTGATGATGTGTTCCATGGAGAACCAAAGCCTGAAATTCTCACTCAGCTCCAAGACCTGAGCATGGCGTGGCAATTCCAGCCTGTTCATCCCACCAGCTCTGATGCCTGAGCAAGGACAGAGAAATCAGGTCCTGAAGTCACGGCCCTGTTCCGCAAAGCTGCTAGAGAGAACCTGCTTACGATTCATTCAAGCTGATGGGACTTCAGGTGTACCCTTAAGTGTGCATTTTACCAGGAAGCTTACTCCAGCACTGACGGAACAAAAAACATTCCTGGGAACCTCTTATATAAAAATACTGTAAATAGAGATCCCCAATCCAGCAAACTGCTCCAGACTGTAAATCAGTGGAGCCCACTAACCTCCTGAGCTGCACAAGAGTCTGTCCCAGCTGCCTAACACGATGAAAGCCTCAGCTGGGATCAAGCCCACAGACATGGGGCTGGCTCGGATGCCCAGACGCCCACGGCTCGGCAGTTAGGCTGCCTGCGTAATGCACACGGGTGCCTTGGTGAACGCAGAGCAGGCACAGCCCTGCTCAGCTCACACACTTGGTGGGGTACTACCGAGAGGTAGAAACCAGGAGGTGAAAGGCAGGCTTCAGCCCAGCCCCTTGGGACCTCCCTTCCACCGCCCCCAACGTGTGGCTTTCGAAAATGGAGTGGGGTGCTTGCTTTTCTTTCAGACCACAGCTGGAAGAGACAGATGGGTAACAGCTGAGAGGGTAACTGCTCAGAGCCCTTGCTCAGGACTCCTAGCGCACAAAGCCTCGCTTTTCTGATCCGTATCTGAGGAAATGGGCCAGCCCAGGCTGGGGCACTCCTGGCCCTGCAGAGCAAGCTCATGGAGGAGGGTGGATGGAGGAGCAGGGAGGAGCTGTGTGTTTGTACTGGCCTGGGGCCGGACACCTTGGCAGGGAAGCCCTGGGTTCCCTGCCTATCTGGATAACTGCTAGGGTGTTCCTACAGCGAGCAGTCCCTGAGTAATAAGCAGGAACAGCCCTGGGTATAAGGAAGAGCAGGGTGGATAACCCTTCCCCTCTTCCGCACCTGCCGCTGCCAGCCCCACTGTTGCAGGGCAGCTTGGAGCCGGGCGAGGGGACAGCCCTCCGGGACCACTGGCATCCTCTCTGCCTGGAAAGAGAACTAAATCTGGGTTTCCCAGACTCTTGTCGACTGCTTTAATTGCAAGGTTATTGCGCACAATAGCTTCACGTGTTGCCTTCAGGGAAGCTAGGGATGGCATTTCTGCCAGAACAATCCTGCCTGTGTACTAAGCACGGCAATGGCTGCGGGGCAGGAACCTTTTCCTTAGGATCCCGGCTGGCCTTAGGCATCCGTGCCAGAGCTGGAGCAGCTCTGGGTCTGCGTAAACATGCAGGTCCAGCAACCTTAAAATCAGGAACAGAGGAAGCATTGCAGTCAGGTATAAACACGCTTCTCCTTTAACTGTCCAAGTCCTCTACTGGATTTGACTCCAAGTTGTGTACGTATAGTCTGTACACAATGAGGTAACACTTAACACATGGAAAAAAATACAATTCAACTTCTCCAGGTACTATGGTATAATATAAAAATCATATCTGACATCTAGAGAACATCAGTAGCAGTGGCAGCTGCTGGTCTTAGGTGAATGTAGAGTGCTGACACTGCAATGTAAAAGTACAATATTGTACATTATCTGCACGCTTCCCTCTCTCACCCTCTCACCCACCTGAAATTAAGCCTTCTGGGAAGACATCCAAGAAAGAGTACACCTAATACTCAGGCCTCTTGTCTCCTGTGACAAAACCTTACAGAACGGAGCAGATTTAAAAGCAACAGAAAACCCAAAGCAAAACAAAGAAAACCATTTTTAAGGGCTATGCCGAGTGCCAGAAGGCTAAACAAAGACTTTATCTACTCCCAAAATAACAAATTGGTCCAATGCCACAAGCAGTTTAGCAGTTCTGGAAAGCATATCACTTACTGCCAACAATAACAGACACCTTCAGTCAAATATGGCCCCTTTGCAGAATTTTACCATATATGAGTAATTCAGATAGACAGTAGTAAATCAAAAGTCTGTTCCTCATCTATACATGAAATTATTTATAACACAGTGAAATTCTAACATTAGAGTGGTATATTGCATAATAATTCTTTTTCATATCTATTTATGCTTCCAACATTTCTTCCCTAAAGTACAGTTGAACTAGGGAGAAAATAATCAAACTATAAAATACTATAAAAATTCAATGGCAATCGGGCTGCTAAGACAAACTAAAATAATACGGAAACTTGATATGAGTTATTTGAAAAGGTCAAGGCAAGAGATGTGAAATGATGTAAACCATGTTTCCCTCCCAGCCCATGTGAAAAAAATACGTTCCTATACACACATGTACACGTGTGTGTGCACATGTCTGCACATGTGTGTGCATTTTGTACCGACTTGCGAGCTGCTCTCAGGCAAGGAGGAGCAAAATAAGACAGATGAAGGCTTTGGGGTGGAGGTAGTGAAAGGACTGCCAGGGAACGGGGAAAATAAAGGATTAGGCAACATGGTATGTCCTGCATTTTCCATACAGCGGGAGCAGGAGGAGCAGAGAGACAATGAAAACAAAATGAGTATCAGGAAGCATTTGTGTAAGCAGGCAAGTAACCCCTAGAATCTGCTTCCATACACATTCCTGAGGTAATTAGTGTAGAAAACACCAGGAAAGGATTGCATTTACACAGATTTGAACATTATATGACGTTACAGTAGCTAAAATACGCAATTCCAAGGACTACTGTCTTTCCTCATTCAAGAAAGACTTTTAGTTGTACAAGTCCAGAGCAGCAAGAACAGTGCCCTGATTGCAGTGAAGCTGTCAATGGTCTCCATTCGCTGGACCAGGCAACCCATCATTTTCCCAATTATAAATGGTCATTTCAAACAGCAAGGCCCTAACGGTGTGCTGAGCCCCCCCAGAGATCCGTGCACAAGTGCAGGGTCTCCATCCTCTGTGGTGAAAACCTCACAGAGCCAGCATGGAGTTTACTTGACCACGTACAATCCCACTCCTGAGCTACCAGCACAGTGAACGAAACATGGGCGAAAAGGCTGGAAAATGTCTGGCCAAGTGCCCCGCCAGCCTTGTGCTTCTTGCCCAGCTGTAGACTGGTGGGCTGGAAGCAAGGAAAGAAACTGGTAGAAGCCAAGGTGTCCAGGTGCCCTACAGTCAATGGGATTTGGTGTGTAATCTGCACGACCAAAAACTGATTTGGTGTCTAACAGCCTGCCTGTCATCTCTCCCAAGGAGAGCTGCACTCCTGCAGCACACCAGCAATTTGACAACATTTTCCCGAAATACCAAACAAGTAAGAGCAACCTGAGTGTGGTGAGAGAGGAGGGAATTTGTGCATGAGAGGTCTTCTGCTGTGTGCCCTGAATTTGGCAAGTCCTCCCTGAATGCAAAACAGCCACACGCTGCTGGAAACTACAGCATTCGTTATCTTGAATGTATAATTATCAGCAGCTAACTCACCCAACGGTTAAATCTTAATCTCTGAGCTCATTTCCCTATTGGTTTCGGTACCAGACTCCAAATGTGATGGAACCGCCCCATTCCCTTCTCTAATTTTTAGAGAAGACCATTGAAAGCATCACCAAACAGTAAAAACTGTGCTAACCTGCAAAGCAGTTTTATTTTTCCTTATGTTTTTTGCAATTAAACTAAAAATCCTCTTCTGTTTTGCATAAAATGACTGCTTTTTAGAAGAGCTAATTACTTGTGATTACTGTTAACCTTTTTGCCGGGAACATAACGCTGAATTGAAAACAGTATCTGGTTGCATGACAACAGTTACATGTACATAAATCAAAACAAATTTTAGTTTTGAATTTCAGGCCCATGTATTTATTCCTAGGACATAAAAAGCTGGTCTTAGAAGAACGCGTACAATGCCGAAGAGCCTTTAAAAGGTCTAAATCTCACCAAGTAGAGATTTGTCTAAATCTCACCAAGTAGCCACAAACTGGGAACAAAACTCTTTTATTATTGATAGAAAGGTTAGATTATGGAATGTAAAATTAATATGAAGGCTTTTTAATGCTGTGATACCTGCTGAAATTTTTCAGCACTTTTTGCACTTTTGCTCCATTGCTGTTACCACAGGTTTTGGTCCCAGCCGTGCTGAGAATTCACTGCTGGAAATATTGATGTTGCAGCTCACTGCAGGAGCAAGGCTGAAACCATGTATGGTGAAGGAGAAACAGACAGAAGGCTCCTCGCTAAATGACCAGCACCATATCAGTAACGCCTGGCATTTAATCTTCAGACTAATATGTTGGCCCTTAGTTAGTGAGAAGATTATAGCTGTAACCAAGTGTGATGGCAATATGGCACTAAGCAGTTAAAACTCGTTGTCCCCGCTCAGCTATCCCAACATTGGCTGCTGCTATCCTGACCTTACAGGTGAGGGGAGACAGCCAAAGAAAAGCAGCGAAAACCCGTCCAGACCTTACAGAAATTCATGGGCCTCTTTCAGCTGTCATTAGCAGGTTCTGGATTTGGCCTCAGCCTTGTCTAGACTAGCGGCTCACCGACTCTTAGGAGAGTTTTGCAGCCCAGCAACACCACCAGAGACCCACCAGGACAACGGCTGGTGGCCACAGCTGCTCCAGCACAAGAGGAAAGAGCAATGCCGAAAGACCCTTCTGCTGTTCCTCCCACCCCGAGCCACACCACCAAGGCTGGTATGTGCACACAAACCATGGGGTTAAACTGCAGGGTCCAGCAGGTCAGTCGATGGGTTTTCAGTTGAGAGTGGAAAGTTTTAAGTGATTTACATTGAACTGATGATGTGTACCTGCACTGAGCTCAAAAGTGCAGAACAAATAATAGAGAACAAATAATGATGTGTGCAACCAAGGATCAAAAATGACACAGGCATCACTATGGCGAAGTGCATACTTACACATACATATGTACATACAGACATATATGGCTATAGAGATTTCTGTCTTGAAATTCAGCCTTTGAAAAAAAGTACAAACTATTTTGAGTTAGGGGAATAAGCCTTTTGGTGGTAAGGAAAAATCACCGTTAAATTCTAAAAATTCCATTGATGTATTGTTTATCAAATCTTTTTGAACATCTGGACTACTACAGGAAAAAATCTAAAGACAAAAAAAAAAAAGAAAGATAAATCTTACTGTACAAGCAGTACCAGGACTCGCAAGGAATACAGAAAATACACATATTTCTGCAGCTAGTAGCCAGTCTGGAGTTAATAAACTTCTGAATTTTAAAATAATGTTTTTTCAAGCTAATCATAAAACCTATCCCATGATGACGACTGTCTGTCTCCCTTGTTCAGTCACCACATTGCAAACTGCATTAGATGTTGGTTCTCTGTCCTCATCCAGAGACCTTTTCCGCTGGGACCTTGCATATTATCTTCCTGCTTATCTCTGTTCCAGTTTCCTTTATTACCACTCATCTTTTTTTCCCCCTATTTACACATTTATACACTTACCCTTTTTGGTCTCTTTGCTTCATTTTCTCACTCCAGGTTTCACGCTTTCTCTTCTGCCTGGCATGCCTCTCCCTTTACGCCTACAAAACAGCCTCAGGAATCTTTTTTTAAAAAACTTTGTTTAATCCCTACCTTTTAGACAACAAAACTCAGCAACCTTCCCTCCCACCTTTATTCACTTGTCTTTTCTCATTTTAACTTTCGGGTTAAGCAGGCTGTCTTTCTGACCTCCGTACATGCTCTCTCTTTAATGGTGCAATGCATCTTTTAATTAATTGTGTGGAAGAATCTACATTCCAAGTAAGACCAGAAACAACCCTGTGGTAGACGGTGGCAATTTGCTCAGTTTTAAAGTTTGTGCAGATAGCTCTCCCATCTGTGCTGCAAAAGAAAACAGAGTTTACTGTTGCCCAACATGTAGAAGGATAAACTGACTTTGAACACAAAGCGGAATCAATAAGAAACACAATGGACTCATGTCATTGCCTTGCCCAATGAAGTGTAAAAAATAAACTGACAGCACAACAAAGAGAAAAGAAGAATTGATTTTTAAACGTGTTCCAAAGGTGACATTTGTAATCCAATTAAGGAAAATATTGTAACTTGTTTTGGCTTTTTCTTTACCATGGACTTTCATTTTTGTTAAAGCTGGATCTTCCTTCCCGAGCGACAAGGTATCTGCAGGCCTCCTTTAGGCTCTTGCATTGCTTTTCTTACACCGATATTTCTCCACAAAAGAGATCTGTATTTTACAAGTGCTGCTCCACCCCAGCAGGAATGGTGTGTGCGCCGTTACAGAGTGTGCCTTACGTGACCATGGCTGTTACCATTTAATGCAGCATTAAAGATACCGAATGAGTCAAGCGCCGAAAGGTGACCATCAGCAGCATACGGAAGAGGCACTGACGCCGATTGCCTCCTAGTATTTGGGGTTTGTGCCGAGAGAGAAGGATCGTTGCCAAGACTGTGTGATATGCAACAGCTAGCCCCACGTGGTCTTCCTAAGTACAGCTTGTTTTCACTCGCTGTGTGTGGAAGGAGGTCATAAATTGTTGTCCAAAGAAACCACAGAAAAGCAGAGTGCCTTACAATGATTTGTTGCTGATGATGTATTTATACAGTCAGCTAACGCCAGCATTGCTGCTAGAAATGATTTTTGCACAGTTAGTTTTAACTGAGAACTGTTGTGCACCCTGATTAATGCTATGGCCAACAACAGGGATGGAGCAAGGATGGGGATGGGGGTAGGGAAGAGTGGTGGGGCCAAGGCACCAGGGCAGCGCCTGTACCGGTGCTGGCCGATGCCTGTCTCTGCTGGTGGTAGAAGGCAGCACCCCAGATGAGAAGTTTCTTCTTGGCATCTCCCATCGGGTGCTCACTGCGCACTGCGATCAGTCACAGGGGCGTCTCCAAGCACTCAGTACTGACACCCTGTCCTTGCTGAAACCCCTGTGTACAATAAGCTTTTCCATGGTACAGTTATTTAGTGATAGAGGTAATTAAAATACTCCAACCAGTGATGGTAACTGTATTAATTAATAATCAGCATCAGCTGGTTTAATTCATGAGGTATTCTTTCCTCCTCAGGTGGCACTGAGGTGAACGGTTCAGCTTCAGTTCTGCCTGAAACACATAGGAAATTGCAGATGTGAGGTGTTGCTGTTGTATCACGCAACTGCTGCCCTGAATCCTGCACACCAGGGATATCTCAGGGACAGAAACAGGCCCATCCAGAGCTAATGGAAATGGCCCTCCTTGCTTTGGTGGGCAGAGCCTGCTGCAGATGCTTCATTTCTAGGCAAAGGAAACAGAGGTGGACTGTAGCTTATGGCTGGCTCTTGCTGCTGCTGCCACATCCAAGTCTGAAGCGCCACCACGGTGGTGCCCAGTGCCACCTACTCCCCTTCAAATGGCTGTCAAAGAAGTATAATTGTGTTTATGGAGAATGCTGTCTCTCTCCCACCAGGACACTAAACGTTAGATGAGATATACCTATGCTTTGCCGTTCTACTGCTGGAAAAAACAGACTTCATAGCATGCTCACACACTCCATGGAGACACGTGTTTGTCATAGTCCTTACTGTCAATTGCTAAGTAGGAGTTCGATGCTCATTTTTCGATCAGATGAGAACAGGAGCAACATACAACCCCAGGAAGCCGCTCTGCAGACACTCAGGGTAATTAAAACACTACTGGTTGCGAGTAGACATGCTAGAAGCTACAGCCCAACAGCGCTCAATAGCTTGAGGCTAAAACGCCTGGAAGCTGGGCAGGGTTCCTGCCAAAATTTCTGTTCCTCCGTGTTATAGTTTGGCTGTGGCCGGCAACAAAAGGGCCACGCGGCCGCTCTGTCACCCCTCCCCCCACTGGGGTGGGAAGGAGAATGGAATGAAACAGGCAGAAACTGTTGGGTAGGGATAAGGGCAGTTTAACAGACAGCAAACAAAGGGAACATTAACAACAACAACGATACTGATAAGGAGAACACACAAACAGCAGAACGAAGGGAGCAACTCTCACTGCCCGCCACCGCCTCGCGCTCCTGAGCCACAACTCCTTTCCCGCCGCCCAGCTCCCCCAACCCGAACCCAGCATGGCGGCACATGGTATGGAATACCCTGCTCTGTTTGGCCAGGTTGGGTCAGCCCGCCCAGCTGTGTCCCCTCCTGGCTTCTCATGAAAAATTAATCCTGTCCTGGCTGAACCCAGGACATTCCCTCTCCCTGGATCTGACTTTCCCAGCCTGAGAAAGGCGAGGCATCGCTGCACCTTAGCACATCGCGCTGCCAGGGGGAGGGCCACCAAAGACACATTTTGCAGTAATGGTTTCCAGCAGGCATTGGCACGTTGCTGGGTTTACTGCTGACCACCCTCGAGCTGTTTCTGCGGAGCCCGAAATGCTTTTCCTTTGATGTAAGGATGCAGGAAGCACCACAACGGGATCGTGATGCAACCTGGAAACCATCCATCCTCTTCTTTCTCACACCAGCTAGCAGGGAGCCCTGGCCCAAGGCTGCCGGTGGCTCTGGCGAAGGCTGCTCACAGGTGATGTAAAGCAGCCCGGAGCGGTGCTCCTTGGCAGGCAGGCAGGGAACAGCACAATCACTAGCCTGCCCTGGCACGACTCGCCTTTCAGCTTCCTCTTCTTATCAGGACAAGAAGCTACACGCAGTGGTGCTGGGGTGGTGGAGAAGGGTTCGGGGTCCCAGCCATTAGTGGGAAAGGGGATGATGGGGGGAAAAAAATATCCCACAGGCTCTTTTTTCAGCCCAACCACTGCTTTTTCACATCGTGGATTTAGCGAGGCTGCCATCTGCTATCTGGGTAACGTCTTCCCAACAACTCCCTTAGCAGCCTGATGGAGCTGGGAAGCTTTCCCAAAACAGCAGCGTCAGACCATTTCACCTTGCTCTCTGTGCCTGCTATCTAATATTAAACACACTTCCCTGCCCTCCTCAAAACTCAGTAATGGTATTATTGGAACAAGCTGTGCGGGTCCTTAAATTTTGTCCCTGCGTGAATGAAATCCTTCCAGTCAGTGACAGAGCTTATACATCACTGAGATTACCAAAGCTCTTGCCTTCAGGTTGTTCCACGGCACAGCACGAGGGATAATCTGGCCTTGCGAGTGTACGGTGGATAAACTGAGATTTATTAAAGAAATCAATACTTTTAACCTAAATTATGCCTCCTGCCAGGGAGATGACATCATTACTAGTCCAGGTATTAGTATTCTGCTGAGCTGGCATCTGAAATTGAGCTCATGTTTTGCTAGGCTTTTCAGAAATCTCCATTCAAAACCTCAGGACTTGAATATAATAACTTCAGTGTTTTGCCAGGTTTTTACAGTGCCATCACCTGATAACATCAGCACCAGCAGTCTACGTCATGCTTTACCTTGCTAAATGTGCTTAGGACTAGATGCAAACCATGTGTTTCTTTCATCATTACAGGGTTTAGATAACCCTCACATCAGGCTGAAGCGTTCTGTGCAAGACCCTGGGAAGGAAGCGGAGCTCTCTGCAGGAGTCCAGAACTATCTTCCTGGGGGACCAGGAACACACGGGGTCCATAAAGCTTTGCTGAGCTGGAAAGGGGTCTGAGAGCCTCTGAGTCAAAACTCACTGCTCAGTCTCCTTAAAATCCCACTAGCACCCATAGTCCCAACAGTGGGCAGCTCCACAGTTGCCTTCATCTCTTATCAGAGCCCGAAAAGCAAAGCCCACAGCAAAGCGGGACCCTGGAAGACAGGTATGGCTCTGCCCCTTGGCACCGCTGAGGCGTGTGTGGAGCACACCAGGCGCGAGAGAGCTTGCCTGGCTCCATCCCTCAAATCATTCGTTATTTGCCGCATTGGCCTTGGCCACATGAAGACCAGGTTCAAATCCTCAGGCTGCAGCAGACGTTTGAGCTGCAGCCTCCCACGCAGTGGAAGATGGCCCTGGCGGTCAGGAGGCCGTTGGATGTGGCAGATGCGTCCCTCAGCCTCTTGCCGTAGCGCTGATATATGGCGAGAAATAACCTGGATTCACAGCAAGGGGAGGGGACCGATTGCTTGCCAGCATCACAGTAGTGTGTGGTCAACGCCCAGCACCCTGCCTCCTCTGCACCTCTCTCCCCAACCAGCGAGGGTGGGAAACGGGCTCTGCCGCTGGTCCCAGGCAGGACCTTCCCAGCCCTAACCTCTGGAGAAGAGGAACTACGTCAGCAGCGAGGAGTGATGGATCAGCATCCTAAACAGCGAGCAGTGCCCACCTCCCCCACCTGCCCAGACCCCGAGCACTGGGTTGCGGCCGTCCCTAGGGATGAAGGATGGAAGGTGGCAAAGATTGGTGCTCTCCTGGTACATCTGCACACCCATGGCTGCCCGGCTCAGAAGTAATCTGGGTGATTTACTGACCTCTTGTCACTACGAATCACACAGGGCTATGCGGTAGAGGTAATCTAAGCAGTGATGCATCCGGGTGATGCTCAGTCTCCCTCTGCAATCCTTTTTGTAAATAGTATTAGATGCTTGAGTGCCTATGGTGGGACCAAGAATTCCTCCATGTGGGAAACATCTGGGATGCTGCAGAAGCCTAATACCTTCAAGGACCTGTCCTGAAGCACACACATCTCCCTTGGCCATGACTTAGAAGCAAGCAATTTCTTTAAATTTCTTCATCTTTTAGTTTTAAAATCTTGATAGCGGAGAACTCTTCAGTATCAGTCCCTATATATTAGGAAACAAATATCATGAGGTACGGTATTAAAAAATGAATGCTCTACAAAAAGGAAGATGTGGATAGATTTTGAATAGGGTCACAAATCTGGCTATTGATTTGTATGTTGAGAAGCATCACTGATATAAAGATGTAGGTCCACAAAGATAAAACTATTCAGAGGTTTAATAAAATTATGCTAGCTTTGATGATGTTGTTTATTACACATACAAATAGATATTTCTTACAATCACTAGGCAAATGAGGATTTCGTAATTAATTTTTCCTAAAATTAAAATTTCTTAGAAGTAAAATAATTCATAAATACGACCAATGATAAAGAAATCAATGAGCTTGGAAAACACAGCTTTCCATACTAGAGGCAAATCTGGGTAACTCTTGGCACGAATTAATTTTTCATTAGCTGATATTGCATACAGCTCACTTGAAAATCCCGTTTACTAGGGGCAAGTTTGGGGGCTGGCCAGTGAGAAATTAACCAAGGTACCACAGAAACCACTGTGAGGTGGCTGACCTCAAAGGTTGGTAAATGATAAACTTTAAAGCAACCTTTTGTAACAGGAAAATTAGCTAAATTATAATCTGTCAAGAACATAGTTAAGGGAGCTCTACCAGTAGTATTGGTATTTGGATAAAACTATTCTGACAAAAACGATGTCAGAATATGACTAAACCCCCTGCAAAGTAAAATCTGGACTATCTCAAATAAACTTTCATAAAAAAATAGCAAGGTTTACCAGCAGAGCAAGCAGATTGACTCCACCGTAAGCAGCTATGTGGGACCATGCTTACAAGATCAAAGAAGGATAAAATAATCCCAGGTGAGTGGAAGGCCTGAGGACACTGCTGTGTGACAAGTCTTTTGAGAAGCAACTAGGTCAGACAAGCCGATGATTTATCCAGCTCCCCAAAAAACGGAAAACAACTTTTACAGAAAGTTACAGCACAGCTGAAACTTTGAGAATTTAGTTTTGCGGTGATAAACATGCTCTGGGTCAGTTTTATGAGTGAAGGCAGAGCTGGTTTCGTGTGCAGCCTGTGGGCCTTCCCACCGCCAAGGGAGCAGAAGCAAAGAGCGGCACCCTCCCCGCTCACAGGGCTGCCGAATCGGCAGGGGCAGCGAACGGCAGCTGTTGACACACTTCAACGCTGTTTCCCAGAAATAAACCGTCCCAGTTCTAAGTTGTTGAGCTCAAAATGGCAGAAGCCAGACAAAAAGCTGTCAGGCTGCGGGATCCTCGCTGCCCTCAGGGACCTGGCGTGGTGGCTAGGTGGGAGCTCCTCCCCAGGCCAGCGAGAAGAGGCAATGCCGGAGATATTGGGCAAGCGAGTCGGAAAGAGGAATTTATGTCAGGGAGGTGGGGAAGGACGGTGTTGGGTCCGGAGGACGGCAAGGAGGGTGAAGGGGGCAGTGGGGCTGCTCAGGCACCTGGAGGGACAGGCAGGGTAACAGGGTGAAGGAGTGCAGGACAGCAAGTAGGAATGCGGCAGGGTCGCATGCAGGCTTTATCTTTAAACAGTTCTGAACTATGCCCTCAGGAAAGACACAGACAGAGACAGAGACAGAGAAGAAGAGATCTGCTGAGGAGATAGAACATGTATATGTGTATCTATATATAAAAGAAGTGTGTGTTTATAGGTAATAAATATACATATGCATACTTATAGGTATATTTATAAAATGTATTCATAGAAATAGTCATTATCACAGAAATAAAGTATGCAGTGAAAGTTTTCGTTCTTTCTTTTGATTTCCTTCATTACAAGGTTCATTCCCAAGCGTCGCAGTAATGTCTTCCTTTATATTGTTTCTACAGCAACGGACTTATCGATGTATTTATGTCTGTCTGTCATAGTTACTCTACTTCTGACAGATTGACTAAGTATTAGGCACGAGAAGTATAATTCCTGGACGTCAGACTGTCTCCTAGCTCACTTAGCAGTGCCTTGCCGCTGAAGAGAGTTTTATTTCGCCTCAGCGTGGCCCCTCAGTCACAGAGAGAATTTCCTTTCTTTGAGTTCGGTCAGACCTCACCAGATCTGCAACGCTACGCTCTTCCCTTGGGGATCTCTGCTGTTCATTTTTTATATTCTGTAGGAAATGTTATCAAAAGGGAAAATCTAATCACTTTGGAGGCTACCTGAGGAGATGTGGTAAATAACGTAGCATCGTCACGCGTAATTCCAGCAGGGCTGGGAGCGGGACAGGTTGGACAAGCGAGCACAGGCATTTCACACAATAAATGGAGCCCGCCTGCTCTGACTCATACATCTCTTATTTGTCTGACTTGGAGAGATCTTCCCTCTGCATGTAACCTCCAGCTTCTGAAACAACACTTGCTAGTACTTCTGCTTCTCATTGTGCTCCCTTACCTCTCATTGTGCTCCCTTCCCTCAAAACCTTGACTAAAATTTTTGCTGTGATGCTTGAGGCTGGACTCTCGGTCTTGCTGACAGCGCCCACCACCTTGACCCACAGGAACCAATACTGGCCTCACCCACAGAGCGGGGCTCTGAGATGAGCATAAATGGCGGACAACCTGTCATTCACAATTCACTGCAATTAAACAAAGGAAATCACAAATGGGAAGGAAAAAACCCGCTCTGGAAGCACACTTTCAAGGGAGAGGACAGCTAACCCTGCTCCCCCACAGGCTTGACGTGGAGGTCATTTTCAGCCTCGCGGCACGGGCGACCTGGCCCCACACACCGGCCACCGGGCAGCGCGGGTTGCCCCATCACCCTGCTGCCCGTGCTGCCGGTCCTGCGGCACCCATTTCACGCTCGGCCTGCCGGAAGCCGCTTCGCCGTGTGGAGCTGGCGCTGGAGGTTTTGAGAGGGGCTGCCTGCGCCCAGCTTGCCGGCCTTTGGTCCTGGTGCTCCTGGAGACGGAGCTGGGATGGAGAACCCAAGCCATTCCCTGCCAGGACCAGAGAACCCAAGCTGTCTGTGCCGGAACGGAGCAACCCGGCACTCACAGGGGTGAGGAGAAGCTGATTTGTATTTGATTAATGAAGAGGAGGAGATGAAGCTGCGTCCCCCTCTAGGCACGGGGAGCTCTGCCCACGACCCCGCACCGGGTTGGCCGGGGCGTGAGGGCCCGGCGGACCCGGGGGAGCAGAGCTGTCTTCTGCAGCGGGGCCTGATTGCCGGGAAGGCTATTAAAGCCCTTCCTAATCAGCCCGCGCTGGAGCGGGGGACCCTCCGCCCCGCCCCGAGGGTCGCACCCTGCGCTCCCCGCACTTGGAGGCCCCGGCGGCCCCCGCGGGCGGGGGCGCTCGGGCAGGGCACAACGCGGGGCCGCGGTCGGGCTCCGGCGGGGATGGGGCCGGGCCCCAGGCGCGGCCGGGGGGGCCGGGGCTGCGCGGCGGGAGCG
This sequence comes from Opisthocomus hoazin, assembly GCF_030867145.1. Taxonomy (NCBI): domain Eukaryota; kingdom Metazoa; phylum Chordata; class Aves; order Opisthocomiformes; family Opisthocomidae; genus Opisthocomus; species Opisthocomus hoazin. Next base: position 30,682,064 of record NC_134421.1, read on the forward strand.
GGGCCGGCGGGGCCGGGCCGGGCCATGGCTCCGCCCCGGCTCCTTAAGGCGCTGCGGGGCCGCGCCGGGCTGAGACGCAGCGAGGCGAGACCTGGGGTGAGTGCCGGGCGGGGACGGGCCTCCGGGGAGCCCCCTCGCCCCGTGGGGCTCGTCCCACCCGTGAGGGCGGTGGCAAAGGGCGGGGGGTCCCGGGGGAAGCGCACGGAGCGGCGGCTGCCCGGAGCACGGCGTCCCCGGCAGCCTCCCGAGCAGGGCGTCCGGAACCCCTCGCGTCCTGCCGGGCTGGGCTCAGCCGGCGGGTGGGCTGGGAAGGGCGTCGCGGGGAGCTGAGCAGGAGGCAGAGGTCTCCTCGGGCAGGCGGCGGCTGCCGATGAACCTGCAGCCGCAAGCCAGAAGCGCTGGTGCCGTGGAGGGCTCGTCTCGGTGTTCGATCCCCGCTGGCGGCCTCCCCGAAGAGCCCCGCGGGCGCGGGGAGGGCTCCGCTCCGGGCCGGGAGCCGGGGCCTGGCGGGGCTCCCGCAGCAGATCCGGGCGGCGAGGGGCCGCGGGCGGTGCTCGGCGGGCGGGAGTGCGGTGCCGGGCTTGGGGCTGCTCCCGGGTACCGGCCGCGTCCCCCGGGGTGCCCTCTGGGCAGTCCCCGCCGTTGGGTAACGGGGGAAATATCGCCGCCCTTCCCACGCCAGCCGTGCGGGGAGCGGTGTGCGGATGGAATGGAAACAACTTCTGCGGAGGAGACCAAGGCCACCTCGAAGTACTGAGTTCGGTTCCCTTTTTGCTTCTCGTTTCATGAGTTCCCAGAGCCCTTATCAGAAGATTTGAGTCAGCTAATGGTTGCCAGACCGTCTAATGCTTCGTCCCCTTTGGGGAGAAGGGGTGGAGCTGCACCCCGTGTTGCCCAATATTATGTGCGAAATCTGTGGCAAAGCTGGAAACTTGAGCCAGGTCCTCAGCTCCAGTGAGCGTGGAAACTAAACAGTTCTTCGCTAACAAAGTGATTAAAATGATTTAGACTCATGTAAACGCACAGAAGAAGAGGGGCATGGGGATGGGGAGAGGAAAAGACAGGAGCAGTTCTTGTACCAAATACCGTTTATGTTTTGGAAAGCATAGAAAGTGAAAAGGAATAACTTCTTTTTCTTTCATTTTTTTTTTTTTTCTCCCAGTCCATGCATTCCTTTTCCGAAGCTTTGTGCAGCCTATGTTCCCTTTAACTAAGGATGCTTTTGCCATGATTGATGTCAGCTGCTGTGCGGTAGCACAGCCAAGCACTTGAATAAAAGAAATGGAATCTTAATTTTTAGACTCTGCAGTTGTGCCAAGAATGACAAAGGCAGAGTGGGAAATGTCATAAAACTAATTTTATGAGCTCGGTCAGGGTATTAGTGCTAAACCATGGAGCAGCAGCGGTGCTAATCCCGTGGAAGCATTAAACAAAGGGATATCTCAGTAATTAGTGTCGGTGTGCAAATGGCACTGCTCAGCCGCTCCGAGGAAGTTTCCTAAGCCTTGGCTAAGGAATGTACCTAAGATGCCTCAATTTAGGTTAATAAACTAATCTTATTTTCCCACATGCCATGAATGGCCGTCTGCTTGTCTTGGACAAGGCTCTTGTAGCAGCTACTTGGCAGCACGTCTGTCTTGGGAGCCACGCAGCCTTCCCTGCGTCCCTCAAACCGCTGAGCTCCTGGCCGGGCTGCCTGGGCACGAGGCTTGTTTGAGCAGCACTGGCAAGGTGGGGTCACTTAATTCGGGCTTAGCCGAGGTGACTTGCGAGTCAGCTCTGCCTTGCCCAGGGAGCGTGAGGCAGCAGCCAGGCGCCCGCTGGACCCCTCGCCCCGCACCGAGGTGTCTCCCCCGTGTCGGTGAGAGCCCTTGGGAGGAGGGGGATCGTGGAGCTAAGTGCTCCTCTCCGGCTCCCCGGGCCGTGGCAGCGATTCCAGTCCCTCTCTGTTGGCCGTGGGGACAAGTGGGGATGGGTAGTGATCTGTTTCTGGCCCCGGGGGATGAGCGGCAAAGCTGACTGAAGGCAGCAGGCTGTGGGCGTTGTGTGGGGATGCTGTCGTGTGTCTCTTCTCCCTGTCTGGCTGGTATAGCAGAGCTAAGGGTTACTGAAGGTGAGCTGTGCCGAGAGAAGTCAGAAGCTCCCGATAAATTCCTTCTTTCCTTCCTTCCCTGGCAGCGGACCCGTGTTGCAGTGCTGCTGTGGGGAGCCTGCTGGGAAGGGATGGTGCTGCTGGTGAGGCAGGGGGGCACAAGGTGCCCGCGGGGCTGCTGGTGGGCAGACCCCTGGTCCTCACCCAGAAACCCTGTGTGAAAAAAGGGTTGGTGAGGAGCAGGCGGGCGATGAGGGCTGAGCAGCTCCGCTGGGTCAGACTCACGGAGTCGACGACCCTCTCTGTGGCTGCTGTTGGCCTCCGTGCTTAAGAGAGGTGGTGGTGGTGGTGGTGGTGAGGGGCAGCAAACCAGGATTAACCAATGGTCGCAAGTCAAGGGCAGGTCAGCCATGACTGGGAGATGGGCCTTCAGCAAGGAGTGCTACGTTAGCTCGTGGTGGTGGCGGGAGGAGGAAGGACCCAGAAAAGCCAAAGGTAGTGGTCAGTGCTCTGCTTTGGGGCTTTAACTCAGGACGGTTACTGGGAGGAGCAGGAGGAGCTCCCAGTCGAGCTGGGTGGGAGCTGCTGGTGGTGATGGCACGAGCGCAGGGGAGCTGGGGAGGGGGCAGCTCATCTTGGGGCGGGATGGTCGCTGCTTCTGGCTTAGTGCAGGAGGCTGTGCCCAAGGCTGTAGTCTGAGATGATGGGTGATGGTGCCTGTCCGCCCCACTAGCCTTCTGAGCGTCCATTGCAGGTAATGCATGAGAGGGAGTTTTGCTTTATTTTAAAGCAGCTGTGGCCCCTTGAGCAGTTGCGTTTGGTTCACGTACCTGTCTGGTAAAGGCGCAGTTCATGTAACGGTGGTGGAGTCCCTGGGAAATAATCCCCCTTAACCTTCTTTGAAGTGTACGTGTGATCTCAAAGGAGTTCAGAATGTCCCTACAGCCCTAAGAAGTGGCTCTCCGGTGGGGTGAACCTTGGCTTGTGCTGCATCCCAGACGACGGGCCCGGCAGTAAAACAGAATGCCGTTGTTGGCACAACTGGTTCGCTTCCATCAGGCGAGAGGCCCGGCGTTAATGAAGCGTAGAAACTGAAATTATATCCGTCTGGGGGGCCATCCGCTTGGGGTACAGCAAAGCCCTTGTGCATGAGACTGTAATTTGTGCATGTCCAATTTATGTAACTTTCAAAACCCTGGGCAGGGGCGGGAGGACACGTCCCGTGAAGGCTGTGTCTCTGTCTTGCTGCGCGGCATCAGTGGCCGCTGTTCCCCCTGCCAGCCCGTCTGCTGTTACAAACAGCCGCAGAGAGCCCGCCTAAGCCTCGAAGTCTGGTCTGGGTCTGAAGGGCTGGGAAGCTGGGCTGAGCGTGACCGCTTCTCACGCGGCGGAAGGCCACGTTTCCAAACAGCTGACGAAAGCGCGGGCTGGTGCGCCGACAGACAGCCTTGGCAGACCCAGTCTGAAGGAGCCCGTAACCCGGGCTGCCCTCGAGCCGGGGCGGTGGGGGGCCCCGCGGTTAACAAAACTCTCCCCTTCTCCCCTCCGGCCTGGCCGGGCACGCAGAGCCGCCATGCCGAACTGGGGAGGAGGCAACAAGTGCGGCGCCTGCTGCCGCACCGTCTACCACGCCGAGGAGGTGCAGTGCGACGGCCGCAGCTTCCACCGGTGCTGCTTCCTCTGCAGTGAGTATTCCCCTGCGGAACCTCTCCTGGAGCAGCTGGGGGGTCAGCCACCGAGGTGCTGGTCCACCGGCGACGGCCCAGGCTCGGCCGGTGGGGACGGCAGTGGCCGGAGATGGCTTTGTCCATCACGTGTTGGGCTTGACTCCTGCTTCCCCACGTGCTTCCTGGGCCTGGTGGTGCTGAGGAAGAGCTCGTCTTCTGGAGGGACATTGTCCTACCTGCCCAGCATGGGAGGGGTGGGATGTGCCTCCTGGAGCAGAGCACATCATGCTTTTCTCCTCCGTTTGCCCCCGTCCCAGCCTGCTCTTCAAGAGTCTAAGGAATCTTCGGGGTGGGAACCTGGCTTAAGCATTGCTCTCACAGAGGAGAAAGCCTGGTGGCAGAGCCCCGTTTGCACTGGTCTGAGCCGAGGGGGACTTTTCCTGGTGGTCCCGGGGCCAGCAGCAGCTGCCGGAGCAGTTGCCAGAGCCCTGCCCTGCAGTCCCATGTGGACCGGGACACCAGCGTGCCTGAGCCCAGCCGAGCTGTCGATGCTTGGGCACAGCCAGAAGCCGTTCTTGGCACAGGGGCCTGTGGGTTATTGCAGATGAAAGGAGTCCAAAGCGATATTTTCCAGTCCAACCAGCAAGCCCAGCGAGGCATTGAAAATCGCTTTCTCTGCTGAAAAGACCTCTGCTTAGATGAAGGGAACAAAGGGTCGCTCTGAATCCCAGGCTCCGACTTTGCCAACAGCCAGCCTGTCTGTCTGAATCGGAGAGTTTTACCTGGTTACAAACACGAGGTACTGTTTGGTCCCGCTTTCTGGTGTTCAGTGCCTACGGGCAGAGCTCGGGCTTAGCCCTCTTCATGCGAGCCACGGCCACAACTGTCCCTCCCAAACTAGTTTGCCGCTGGCCTGTAGCGTGACGTCAGCGCACTGTGCTGGCGCGCAAGCCTCCGCGCACCTCCGCTGCTTTCCCTGAGCTCTACAGCAGTCGCAAAGAAAAGATTAGATGTCTCGGCTGCCTCCTTTTCAGCCTTTTATGGGAGTTGCTATTAAAAGAAACCTGGAACTCGCAGTCAGACAATGGCCGTAGTGTGTCTGAGTATTTGCTTTTCCTGAGTGCGTAGTTCTGTTGGGGTTAAAGTCTGCAGGCTTAGCAAACATGCATTAGTTGATTTACTTATTGGATATTTGTGTCTTATAAAAAGAAACTTGGAGCTAATGAATGCCATAAGCAAAGGTCACCCTGTATTTTGGGGACTTGAAAATTCTTTTTAAACAAAAAATTCATAAGGCTTTTTTCTTTTTTTTTTATTTTTTCCTCCCCAGATTCTTTGTGAAGGGCACAATGCCGTTGCAGACGGAAAGAGCGTGCCAGTTGGGATACAAAAGGAGATTTAAGAAGGAAATAGTTCTGCCTTCTGCTGTAACCTTGAGCAGAGTGCTTGCATTGTGCTGAGGGACAGTGTAGGAGTGCCAGAAAAGCACAGTCCCTCCAGTGACAGCTGTGCAAAAGGTCCCAGCTCTGCCCCAAACCAGTACCGAGGCAGGGAAAGGCCTTGGAGCGGGTTTTTTCCCCAACCCCACCCTGGCCAAAAGGGCAGGACAGGGGCTCTTCTTCACCGATAGACTTTCGCTTCGTGCTGTATGGCATCTGTCAAGGGAAACTGCTGACTGCACTATCTGGGTTTCTGAGCAGCCCCATTCATCAAACCCCAGCAAGTTTCCAGGCTGTAAATGTCACGGAGAGGTGGGAGGGAATAGGGCCCTTTGCAGGGCTAAGCAGAACTCACTAATTCAAACGACAACCTGCCCCCTGTAATCTCTGGCAGTCCCACAACCCGATAGGAAGAATTGTGGACAAGGAAACCCAGAACATCACTTCTCACTTGATTTTTGGCTTACTGCATGTGCTGATGGAAACAGTCCCTTAAGGCAGGTTAACTTTTTTTTTTTTTCTTCCCTCCTCCAGTGGTCTGCCGGAAAAACTTGGACAGCACAACTGTAGCGATTCATGATGCCGAAGTTTACTGCAAATCTTGCTATGGAAAAAAGTACGGCCCGAAAGGTTACGGGTACGGCCAAGGGGCAGGCACGCTGAACATGGACAGGGGAGAGAGGCTCGGCATCAAGCCCGAGAGGTGAGTGAACCGAGCCAGGGGGGTCTGTGACCCTCGCCCTTCAGCACGGTTTTCAGAGCAGCTTGTCAGGGTAGATTCCATTTAGTTCGCGTTGTCTGGAATAGGAATGCTGCAAAATGCCCCAGCGTAACTGGATGCAGGGCATTTACCCCACGGTGCACAAAGCTTCCGGTGGTGACTATGCACGTAGGCTCTGTGCGAGCAGGAGTCGGTGCAGCTAAAGGTGCACCAGCGCTACGTGTGAGCCGTAGGGGACCAGATTATGGAGATGCTGATGGCTCTGCACGAGCTCGCAGAGGTGCCGGTGGGTCTCGAGTCACCCTCCTAAGTAAGCTGCGAATGCAAATGTTCAGCACGTTCTGGCAGGGATGGATTCGGAGAGCTGAGAGGCTGGGGCTATAAGGAGAGTGAGTTTTTTAACTGGCAAATAAAGAACCATTTGTGCTTAATTATAGCCCAAACCAAAAGGCCTATTAAACAGTAAACATTCCTAGTCTGATTAAGTTCTTGCTGCAAAGCTAAGCATGTGGAAAGAAGCTGAGCTATGCCTCACAGCTTGCTTCATGCAAGTTCCCGAATTATTGCTGGATGTTTATATGATGTATGCTGGCTGGCCAGGTTCAGTGATCACTTCAGGTTCCAGATTATGATCAGTGGACAGGAATTTAACAGAATTATTTGTAGCTTACTGTCTGGTAAACCCATGTCCTGAGACAGAATTCAGCACTTCTAGAGAAATGAAAAGGTGAAGGCTTCTTGGAAAACTAGCTCTTACAGTAGCTTCATTTTGTCCTTTGAAGTATGGCCTTTCTCTTCTTGTGTTTTTTTTTTGTTTGTTTGTTTCTCTGGTTTTTTTTCCCTACCAAATGTAACTGGATAGCCTTTATGGTAATTAACCTCTCCAGTTTTCCAAAAATAGTGTATTCTGCACTGTGTGTTGGATGTTGCTCTGTTAGTGTTGTTAAGAAGAGCAAGAGGTCATTTAGTAAAAGCGTAAAGACAGCAAGTGTCCCGTTTCTTTCAGCACACCCTCTCCCCACCGACCCACCACGAATCCCAACACTTCAAAGTTCGCTCAGAAGTTCGGAGGGGCAGAGAAGTGCTCTAGGTGCGGCGATTCTGTTTATGCGGCAGAGAAAGTAATAGGAGCTGGAAAGGTAAGGAACCCCGTGTGCTGCTTCGTACCCGCTACGCGGACTTTAAAGTGAGGAAGGTGCGTTAGGCGGGAACCAGCGGTGGGGCAGAGTTACCTTAAAATTGCATTTCTTAGCATTGAGAATAGTCAAATAAATCCACTTCATTGACCAAAAAGCTCTTGAAATGCAGGGTGATGAGCGCTCACCTTGGATTTCAGAGGTGAAGCTTCACTACCGTCTCGTGCCAGGGACTCAAAGCAGACTCCCGGAGCGCTCTGCCCCTGGGAGAGGGACAGGCTTGTGGTGTGCAGCTTATGGTGGAGGCTGAATGCTTCAGCAGAAAGGGGATGTTCGCTGCAAACACGCGTAAAGCTGTGGGGCAGTCTGCCAGCTGTCCGACTTGCTACAGAGAGCCAAGATCCGCTCTGCTTTGATTAGAGCAAGCCCAGACCTTTCAAAATGCCACCCCAAGTGGGATGCTGTGCGGGATGCGGGGCTTTGGGCCACTCGCAGAAATGCAGGCACTCTCACCTGCTACTGGTGGACTTGAACTTGTCTTTATGGCGCCAGTCTTCTGTGAACAATACTGATGCAGGCATCTACAGTTAGTTAATGCATTTTTTTTTACCAACTCAGGCATTCTGTGTATTTAAAATTATCTTTTTTTATTCCTTTTTTTCCCCCTGGCCCCCAGCCGTGGCACAAAAACTGCTTCCGATGTGCCAAGTGTGGAAAAAGCCTAGAATCTACAACCCTAACTGAAAAAGAGGGAGAAATCTATTGTAAAGGTGAGGAAGGAAACAAAGATCATTCGTTTATGGTTCAGGACAGATGCTGAATTTATTCCTGGTGTAAGAAACTTTTGGGTTCCTGTCAAGATGGAAGTGCTGTATAAGTCAAAGGATAGAGCTGAGAAATGAAATTAATGTTACTGAAGCTGCTGCTGTAGCTTACATCTGCATCAAGCAAAACATTACATACTGAGAAATGCAGCAGCAGCCCATGCTCTCGGCCGGGGTCGGAGAGCAGATCAGAGTAAGCGCATGAGCTAGCAAGCATCCTGCCGTGCCTCCTTGTGTGGTGTCGCGGACATAAGCTTGATCCCCACCCAGTGGTTCGATGACAAGATGTATCTTAGCCGATACCCAGCTACAGAGCCAACCTCTGAATTGCGTTCACAGAGTAGGTTGGGAGCTACACGGACCGAACAACCGTGGCTACTGCCATGGCAGCTCCACAGCTTAACACTGTGTTTTTAAGCATTGCTTCCGATGGGGATGTGCTGGTGACTAACGGGAGGCAGCTGAGGGGCTAAGCCTAGACAGTGCTGCTCTCGATTAATGAGCCAGAAGCCTCAGCTACTACACATTCATCTTTCTCGCAGGTTGTTACGCGAAGAACTTTGGCCCCAAGGGATTTGGGTATGGCCAGGGAGCGGGCGCCCTTGTTCATGCCCAGTGAGGGGGCACAGCTCTAACCCCTTACGGCTCTGCTGAGATCCTGCTACAAGAAAGAAGAGAGTTTCCTCAATGTTCCTAGTTACTAACTACTGTGAAACAGATACTAGTTACTGTAGTGCTTGGGCATACCTTCAGCAGCTGATTTTTTTTTTTTTTTTAAAACAGCACTGCTTTTTTCCTTGCTTTGTGTATCACACTGTAAACACTTTTAATACCGAGAACCAATTTAATAAAGCTTTGCTTGTTGATATATCCTAAAGCCAAGTGTTACAAGCTTTGTTAGCAACAAATGATAAGCACGGGGAGTGTTGTTGGGGTGCATCAGGGTTGGAGATGTGATGCTATGGACTTGGTACAGACCATCACTGAAAGCCCATGACTGAAAGCTGGACATACATCACACTGGTCATGGCCTTCAGAGGTGAATGAGCATCCTCTAGCATCACACCATTGCATGCATGTGCGAGGGATCTAGCTGCTCACTGCACAGAAGCAGTAAGTCTTCGCCTCCCGCTCCGTGCAGTGACGCAGCTCCGAAAGCGACAGCCTGGAAGTAGCTGTGTGCCCACATGACTGCCTGCCTCTGCCACACAGTCTCTAGTGCATGGAAACCAAACCTTTTTCGCCGTAGTATTTTGTGGGGTTGCAGCTGCTGTTGTATGGAGGAGTTACAATGCACAGGACTTACCGTGCGGAAGGGGTGCTCTGCCAAGACAGCTGCAGATTAATACCATCCCTGCTCAGCAGCTGGCCAGGCACTGGGCTATCACATCAACCTCAGGTTATAAGAGCAGCTTTTGGCCTCTTCTCAGTAGTGCTAGGAGCCTCAGCTCCCTGGAAGTGTGGGGGGGAGGGTTTCAGCCTCCTGAGGACAGCGTCTGACAAGGCAGCTGCAGCACAAACAGCAGCATAAAATTCTGACTTTAAACACTCTGGTAGAAAATGTGACTGGGGCTCCAGTTGATGGGCAAGGAGCAACAGCAACTGAACATGTCAAATGCATCATAGCGCTGCTCCGTGTGAACACACCAGCTGGGTGGAAGCTGTAACCGTCGGGGTCCTTGCTTCTGCCAACGTCACTTTATTAGCAGCAGCTCCGAAAGGTCTACAATTAGGAGCCAACTCCTTTTGCCTTAGCCAGATCTTGAGCGGAAAGCTCACAGAAGAGCTTGGCTTCGTCTCGGGGCTGGAGCAGCTCCCACCACGAGCACCTGCAATTGCACTTCTTGTGAAGCAAACAGGAGTCACCTCCTCAACAGGAGACCCAGGACCAGCCCACCACAACTGCCTCGTGTGAGAATGACCTACATAAGCCTAAAACCGTGATGCAAAAAATCACCCAGTTTGAGGCAAGTTGCCCTCTTTTTATAGAAATAACCAGTATTTAGTATGAACAACTTCATAATTTTTATTCTTTTGTTTTTAAATCTGGGCCTAAGTTTCTTGAGCACCTGAAGCAGACCTTCAGCGGCATGCTGAGGCTCCACCGCCAAGTTCCTTCTGCAAAGCTCCCGGCCTCCTGGGGCATGCAGCAAGGAGCGGAGCACAGGAGATCCGGGCACCGACGCCTCTGCAGAGCACCAGCCGTGCCTGGGAGGAGCACGCCCGAGCCCCAGTGGGGAACAGCGGCTGCAGGAGCGTCCTTCCGTCCTCGCCAGCCAAGCGCACGCTACCACGCGGCGAAGGCTTCGCCAGAGCCAGAGGCCGACCACAGCCCGTGGGCAAGGCACCAGCTCCCTGTCCCCGTGGCTGCAGCCCATGGGGTGCTCTCGGGTGGAAGGGGAGGTTCGGTTTCAACTCTCATCATGCCTGATAGAAGCTAATTAAAGAAAGGGTGAGATCTGAAACTCTGTCTGGCTTGGGAAGCAGGCTGATACTATTTTGGGGAAAAAAAAAGCCTTGGTGGAATAAATTCATGGAGACACATGCAAGACTGGGAATGCTGCAATAAAACAGTGAGCAAGTGTGTCAGCGCGGTCTAAGGCAGAGTTTCCAGCAACATCTACGACGGCGGTCTGTGGCAGCGAAGCAGTGCAAGCCTAAAGCCTAATTAGAAAAATACGTACTAGTCACGATAATACAGAAAGAGCATTTTGTATCGGTTACACAGGAACAACGTGGATATGAGGAAGAACAGCCAGCCGGCTCAAAACGTGAGCCAAGAGCTCGTACAGTTCACAGAGAGGGAAAGATGGCAGCTGACAAAGGCAGCGGCCAGGCAGAAGCAGCGCACGTTTCAGGTGGGAGCGAGAGAGTAACAGCGCAGCCCGGGAAATCTGGGCGGAAACCTTTGGTCCTGCTCCTCACACTGACCATCCTAGGAACTGTTTGCCAACTTGACGCGCGCGCGGGAAGGGCTGATCTCCTCCGACTCTTCCAACCTGAGCAAGGACAGCTCTAGCTCAGAAGCAGTATCCAAGGCCTCAGCAGCCGAGGACGTGAAGACAACAACAATATCCCCCCCTTTCCACAGCCTTGTTACCCGATGGAAGTGCTTCCTCTTCTCAGGAACAGCATTATAAAATGCTGAGTGGCACCGTTCAACAGACAGAAACCAAAATGACGCTCTTGACACACTACTGAGCAGATGAAACTGCTTGCCAGTAGCTGATGTAGCTGCCGTAGTGGATCTCAACCCACCACATCGGCAGAGTTGGCAGGTGCAATTTACACTGACAAAAACGGGCACCTAACACATTGTTCATTTACCTATGAAAACAGCTTTCAATTCTCAGAAAAATGAACTGTAGAAGTGATCGGAAGTCATTTAAACTGCTAGAAATCAAGGGCTTTCCTTGCATTTCCCGGAGAGAGTCATAGCGATAACTCACAGCTCCTTACTGCTCTACATCCCAACAACTTATTTAACGACACAAAAACAAAATCAATGGAAGGAAAAAAGAAAACTTGTCACCATAAAGACAATATACCTGTCAAGAAAAATGAGTACCCTCCACTGAAGTGCTTTCACTTGGTTACTGTCAACTTTGCTGCTGCAGCAAAGCCCTGATGAATGAAAGCTCAGCCCAGGCTAGCGTAATGCTTTGAGGTGGTCTCAGTTTGCAGCCCTGATTCCAGGAGAGACTGGCTCTTCAAAGAAATGTGACTTCACGATCTGCAGATCTGAAGGAGTATGTAGGCATATGTGAATATGGCACTAAGTTTATAAGATACATCACGATGTTTATAAGATACTGCAAATAAATTCAACTTGGAACTACTAGGTGCAATTTTTACTGATCTCCATTCAGCAGCCTAAGGTGGATAAAATCCAAATGCAAGCGTTCACAAATAGACATTGCTTTCATAGCAAAACCCCCTGGTTTTACTTAGAGGCAGTGCATGGGAGGAGTGAACTCTAATCAAGCCATAATGAGGGTGCAGAGGGCAGGCTTCTTCCCAAATAAAACAAACCTTGCAACTAGCTTTCAAGTCATCAGGATCCCACCCATACCTCCCAGGAGCAGCAACTGCTCCTGGAGCACTGCAAATCTCCGATGGACATCTTCAGCACAGAATGTCTTCTTTTTTAAAAAAGAAAGTACCTTCCCTGGTCTTAACCAGACAAGTCAAGCGGTGGTCAGCAGTCGAGCTTGGGGCCAGCCTCTCCAGAACCATTGCTTGGGGAAGGGGAGAACAGCATCAACAATTCTCAACGTCGGTATCGAACCCACACCCAGCAGAAAACACAGAGACTTTTTTCTCCCCATTAGGTGCGCTCTTAAGTCTTAGCCTTTTACCTTTATACATACTGCTGGTTATAAATACTCTGATTAAACTCAAGCTTGGTTACCTTGATTCTACTCAAAATCTAACCTTTAGCACGGACCAGAAGAGTCAAGGGATTCTGTGTCCTGCGAGTGCCACCTAAAAGCACACACCTCGGTCATACCTCCTAGCCCTCTGTGGATGCCTTGTTTACCCACAGAACACCTCAAGTGTCATTAAATCTGTACATTTGACAACCCAAAACGCTCCCTGGAAGGAATTCTCCCTTAAGAAATGTTACCTTGCCAGCATGCTTCGCTGAAAAGAGTATCTAATTAGTGAACGGTAACTCTAACTGGTAGTACAGAGGTGTCCTTTACCAAAATCTAGTGTAATAGTTCACAGGATTTCACATCAGCACAAAATTGGGTGCATGCTATCTTTAAGACACCCATAAATCTTTCCAGAAAGACTTAACTAAAATAAGATGCAAGACAGCAGCTATTTTCTCACGGTACGGCTTCTGAAAGGGGACAGAAACAACACTGTGCGAAATCACATCCCAAGTCAAGACAAACACTGCATCTAAGAGTCAATATTTATTTGATTAATAACTTACAAAATTTAACAGATTTAATTTATGTAAGGAGAGCTAATTTATTAAACATTTTACAGATATTTTGTTCACAATGTAATACAACAAGATCTCGACAGTATTAAAATAATACTTGGCACAGTTATAAATAAAGAATATACAAAAAAATCCATAGCTTAAAATGTAGTGATGCTGTTTTACACATCAATTGGAAAAAAAAATAAATCTGGTGGACATCAAAGAATACAGAAACCTGCAAAGAAACAGCACATGTTTAGGGCCAAGACAAAATTCCCATTTGTTCTACCTATGTCAGATTAAGTTGATCTGATCTGCTGTTGGTCTGGATCAGCTCTGTTAAGTTTCAGAAGCAATGCAGTTTTGGTTCAACAGGTGACTGTAAGTTTGATAACTTGACAGAAAAATGCTGCATAGTTGGCTCCCCCCTGCTTGATTTTATGATTTCACATCAAGCGATTCAGTGTTACTCAAGACAAGTCACATTTTGCACTGGAAACTTCACACATCCCAAACCCATATATGCAAGTTAATTTTCACAGCTGCCTACTATTGCCCAAAGTCTGCAGGTCTCAACAAAACTGTCACCAGAGAGCTATTAACAAGTAAATAGTGCAGAACTCACTACGTATTACCAAAGATCACCTCTTCTTTTGCAAACACTTTTGACATGGACTGCATGACACAATTCATGGCAGTTAATGCTACTGGGCAACGAAAACCAAAACTTCTCACGTACTGAACCGCTCTTCTGGTGCTAGGCGGTATTTAATAAAGTGGACTGAAGTTCTTCGAGTGACCCAACCCCCAGCAGAAACGTGAAAAAAACCCAAAACCCTTAACAAATATGCAGAACATTACTGGTGATTAAAACAAACAATACTGTAAAGTCTTCATGCTTTTCTGCAATTAGAAAAAATAAATACGAATAACTGATGTCAACTGTTTTCACTGAAATAAAACGTATCTTGGTTAGGATTACAAATTTTGTCTGACAAAACCAGCAAAAGTATCTTGCCACCCCTACACCCAAACCTCTCCTATTAAAACTGTGTCCAAGACGATGTTGATTTTTCCAGTATTAAACATTCAAGTACTCTAATGCTGCATTTCTGTAAATCGTGATATCTGGTACTTGCAAACTAAGTGTGTGTCTTGAGATCAATGAACAACTACAGAAAAAATGTTTCCTTGCAAATACTGAACATCAAATATTTACAGTTTCACTGCTCCTCTTACTAAGGCAAGGGCCGGGAATACCACTAGATTGCTTTATTACCTGTAATCTGCATTTTACAGAGAACGCTAATTTTGCCAAGCATCAAACATGCAGTGAATTTGCAGGGCTTAATGCCTATTAACAGCAATATTGAACATCACTAAAAAGCTCATTAGATACCTTCCTACACTTTTTTGGTTGAATAAAATGAAAATGAGCAGCTTTAAATACACTAAACACACACTCACGGAGAGAAAACTATTTGATAAATTACTTATATACAGATACACATTCTTTACACTGGTCTCGGACATCTGCTTTCAGGTCCCTCCCCGAACTCCCCTCACAGGTTTCTCGAACCATTGGGTTGCTACAGCACTTAGAAGAGAACTAACCTGATTCTCAGTCTCTCTGTAAACAATAGTTAAGGAAGCAGTGAACAATTCACTATGAGTTTACGAAAACACTATAACAAAAATCAGTGCATCACATTCAAGAAAAGCCCCTTTGGAATGCAATTTCAGATCATTCCTTACCTTCCAAACACATCTGTAGCATGAGAACTTAACAAAAGAAATTAAGGGTGATTTACACGTGCCAATACACCATCATCTTCAGAATATTGAATTACATTTTCTGTGAGCGCGTGCCATTATGGGGATTTCAAATTTTTTTTTAAAGTTTGGTTTCCATTATTTCACATCCAAACAAAATAAGCATTTCAGACAACTTCAGGTTCTTCTTCTGCAGTTGCATTCAACTGAAAACTATCTTGTCTTTTTATAATTGAGATTTTTGCTTTCACATCTGTGGTTTCCCCCATGTTCTCTTCCAACATGTCTCCAATTACACTACCCTGCACTGTATGAGGACCAAACCTAACACCGAAGCATTGCTAGTTTGTAAGTTGCTTATACAATAACTTCAAAGACAATTAATTTTCTTCCACTTTTTTCCTGAACGTTATATGCTGTAATCTACGTTTACAGGTGTATCATGCATTTAAGCAGGGCTTTAACTTTGATGGAAGAGCTTTCCTTATTTGCACAATTGTTGATTTCAGACTACATCATCTCAGAGCAGGGTTATTACAAGTATTTCGTTGTACCACTCACTGGTGGCAAAAACAATCACCGCAAAATGTGGGCAACACATTTGTTCTTGACATTATCTGACGTGCCCTACTGCTATAACTTGACACATTACGGGGGATTCCTACCACATGATGTTTACAACAGCATTGAAAAGCACGTTTTTCAATGTGCATAATACTACAGAAAATCTGTATTTAAAAAAATCACACCACAGGACCTACAACATAGTGACTGGTGAACTCTGCATCATGAAATTTAGTTTTATATTCTAGATTCTTGTTTCAGTGGAATTATTCATATTGGGAAATCAATTTTTCTGCTCAGCACAACGTTAACTACTTATGTCAATACTTCAATAATCTCATGTTCCATTGTGAAAGACCTTAAACAAAAAAAGCCAATAATAAATACTGTGAATACGCTGTCGCGAGTAATCCTCATGTTAAGAACTGTTAAAATCCCTTTTTGATCTTCCTCCTCTTCCTTATCAGGTTTGGCAGTTTATTCTGTCCATTTTTACTTCTGTTAATAAAATTCTGATGAAGAGAAGGTACCTTAAGATTCATCATCAGCCCTACACATAGCATGCTACTCTTCAAGGGATGCGGATTCGAGAGAGAGAGAAAATTTTTCAGGCACCACTCAGATATGATATGCTCACAGGATGAAGGTGGTGCTACACTAGCTGGTAGCCTGATCCTGAAGTTTGGTCGTATTCTATTGTATACTGCCTCGTCCAGTCCACGATAACAGGCCGAAAAAGACCACAGCATCTGAATTCAAAGAAGTCTATAACGTTCCTTATACATCCATGGCTAAAACCAAAACAAAAACACGTATTAGTAAGCAGTATCATAGCTCATCTAACAAAGCACAACATTTTTTGTCTGCCTACAAATTTGATTCTTCACCCTTTAAGCTCCTAACTGTAGAAAACCAATTCAGTTACGAATTATCTTAGTGCTTGCTGATAAGCAAGTTCTGAAATAAGAAGTAGTCACCAGACTGATGAATATTTGATCCTTGGACACAAGATGCTACCTTTCTTCCACTATCTACCAAAACTGTGTGGAAAATGTAACATGTTATTGGCAGTGCACCATCATGCAGCCCAGCATGGTAATTCAGATCCCTTTCTAAAAGGAAAGTTGTATTGTATAGATGGACGCAAGATGAAACAGCACATAGTGAATGTCTTCCTAGAATAATTTCCATTTCTATTAATATCTATTTCTGTCATACATACTGGTTCACCAGCTGCAGGTCTAAGATCAGTTAAGTACCTAGACAACACAAAATTAAGAAAGCACTATCTGAATTAAATGAACTATTCCAGGACTTTCTGCTGCTGAATCAATGAATTGACAAATACTTAAGATACCTACATCAAAACTCCAACACACTGGTCTTTTTTAACTTAATTACATATGGGCTGAATAGATCATAGTTTTCTGGAAGAGAAGATGGTTTTATGATAGATGCAAGAGCAGGTCTAAGCAACACGGAGATGACAACCACTTGATGTCAATACTTGACACCAAGTCAGTTATTTTTGACATCTGGTGTTCTTTTCAAGAGTCATTTTTATAATATCAGCTCTTTCAGTGAAAATGGTTTGTGAATATGACGTTAATTGGGGGACAAAACCAGCAGTTGTTTCCTATCCTGTGTACCACCCTGTGTTCTTCAGGCAAAATAATGATCTGGTTTTGTTACAACTCTATTCTGTAGGAAGACTATAACCACACAGAGATGCCTGCCTGCTTCTCACTGAAAGTTTTGTATGGAAAGATACTAAAAAAAGAGATCACACAAATTTCCCTTCTAGCACAAAAATCAAACTGCAACAATAACTCCTACCTCCTGTTCCTCTGGCTGTCACCTGAAAGAGCAGCAGCTCGCACAGGAGACACAGCTTATGCAGCGGGATGAGACACGCTTCTGTCCTTTTCGCTGCTCCTTTTGTAACGTGCCCTCATTTATTTCCTGCTTTGGCTCCCCAAGCTGCTCCATGCCACCATACTCCCATGCCAGTGCTATTTCATCCCTGAGCCCCGCTCTTTCAGCTTGCGCCCTCGTCACTACCGAAATCAGAATCCTTACCCACCCTTTACATACTGACACCCAAAAGCCCATGTCTCACCCATGCACCACCCACTTTAGTCCTGCTCCATTCCCCACAAATAGCTTTGCCCATGCTCTTCCTCCCGAGCAGGAAAGAAGCGCTGCCTCTTTTCTCACGGAGAAGAGAACAAGGGGAGGTACTGCACGGAGCACATTCAACAGCACATTAAACGTAAATCAGGAGAGACTTCCTGGTGTGGAAGTGAAGATCCAGCTCAACATCGACACCATGCAATAAGCAACTGCATCTGGTTGGGGCATCTGATTTATAAAGAGGGTATTTGTTTCCCCATAAACTCGACAGCAAAATACGATCACTGCTGGGAAGCATTATTTTGTGTGTTTATGCATCCCTGTCTAGAGTCACTACAAAATGTTTACCAATTCCTTTAACTAGGTAGAATGTGTTACTGTAAAAACCGCTGACAGATTCAGCCTTCCAAGTAGTGGAAATACTTTAAAAGCACTTAGCTACGTTCTGTTTCAACAAGTTGCACAATTCAAACTTACGCAAGGCTACACAAATAAGAAATATATTTACACTTTAAAACTTACTTGAATGGGCTTTCAATAGATGTGGTTGTAACTTTAAAGTGCTTGTATCTTCTGGCATTCATTCTTTCATTTGTAGTGATACCTAAGCAAGATATCTGAAGACAGGAAAAAGAGTAAGCAGTTTAGCTCATGTGAAAACAAGCAAACAAGCCCTGCATGAGCCAGACTGAAAAAGGAGGACCAAATTTACTACTTTATATTCCTCCCTTTGAAGGAGGAATTTCTGTATGGGGAAATTATGAGGTCCCAGCAAAAGACACCATATAACAGCTATACCAGATTGTGCAAAAAGGTTTAATTTTGAAAGTGATCAGAAATAAGTCATGATCACTGAATAAACTGTGACTTCTCAGTTCATGAGAGAAAGATGCCTTTACTATATTGTCAGCTGAAGTGTACCATAAATAATAGATTCAGGAGTTACTTTACACAACATTTGAACCACTTTCTTTTCCTCTTGACATTCTGGTTATAGCTCCAGTAATGTATTTTTCCCCATTTATAAATTTGTTGCAGTAGCATAATTTTTCTGTCCACAAGACAAAAAGATGACCAGAAAAGAAGTGGCTTGTTTTCACCTTTTTACAGAATCATTTGGCCCAAAGGCTATGATTTTCTGTAACAGCTTTCCAACTACGTTAGCCTAAAAGGGTATCTTAGGTAAAACCAGAGTTTACTGTCATGTGATATAATTGGAAATAAAAATGTGAGAAATCCCTTTGCAGCCCTATACTACAGGAAGATAAAATCTTGTAATTCCTAGAGAAATATACAAAGTCCACTCTACTGCACGTTACAAAAGCAAGAACATTGAGAGAGTTAAGTTTGGGCTGGCTTGCCTCATGTGGATGTACTCAGTATCTCCAGCATTTTCTTTGCCTCTGTGAAACCCAGTGAAGTTTTATGCCTACATATATAAATAGTCTGCTTTTGAAGGAGGCAGGAGGGTTGGACTAGATGACCCACAGAGGTCCCTTCCAACCGCTACCATTCTGTGATTCTGTGATTTTAAATTACTTTTCTAAGATAGTAGGTAGTGTTTTTGCAATAACCCTGGCCAGTTCAATAAGAAAGACGAGTTCAAACTTTATGATGGAGAGGGAAAAAAAAAAAGCAGCAAGAGCAGGTGCTGTGCAGTTGCAAATCAAAAAAGGCAATTTAGAGAATATAAATTTCATTATTACAGCAAACTTCAAAGAGATTTATCAAGAACAATCCTAAGTTTTCTATGCGTAAAACTCCAGGAAAACTTAGTAATACGACTGTGTGTTCAGTATTAATTTTTCCAGGATTATGAAAGAACTCAAATGCTAGAATTCTTTTGCTTAATTACACTCATGATACAAAATATTATAAGATGTATTTTTCCAAGTGGCATAATTCAAAGATTCATCTGTACAGAGATAGTATTAACAGGAATCCTCAATGGGGAACTTAATGGATCACAATACAAGTATGATGGAAGGCTCTCTGGAAAGGTACACGCTTATTCTGCTACAGAAGTCTGGTGGGTTAGACTGCTTTGAAAGCCACCTGAATTATACATACTTACCTCAGCTAATTTGTCTTGGGCAGGAAAGACCTCTAAAAGACTGAATGGCTCTCACTCAGCCATAGAAGATTTTGAAATTGATGTACGTTGTAAATGATGAATATTGTAGAGAAAGGAGGACAAAACTTAAATTTCCTGAAAAGTTTTACCTAAGCCTTAGAGGATTCTTTTTATTTCCAGGATGTCTGGAAACATTAAATCAGCAAGTCTCACGGTTTGTTAATGACAAGTCATACTGAAAGACTTTCAAGTCACTCTTAAAGGCTTTCAGTATGACTTGCCTTTCCTTAAAAAGGATAAAGAAAATCTCGGGTTTGGTCAGATTACAGTACAGTAATGTGATCACAAATCACACCGAAGCAGTGTAAGAAATGACTGCATCCCCTTTGAAGTTACCACCCTCTTTCTGCTAATGACCTACTGCATTATTCCAAGTTTGACCCACAGATCTTATCGTCTATTAGTCTTTATTGCCTTTCTCTGGTCTGTTTTGCCTTTTTGTCATTCTGAGAATGGAAAGCAGGAATTAGGTATTTTAATCTCTTGCAAACAAAAGCCCACAAGTGAATGATGCCTAATATCCAGAGACAACAATGCCTGTCTCCTGTAGCATGGGAGAGAGACTCAGCGCTTGTTCTTCCATGATGAACATTAAATTTAAATGACAGAACTATTTGATATTCTTATGTCACTCCCAAGAGTCAGCATTACAAATAAAGTGGTCTTCATACCTGATACATCTGACACATGAGTAACACAGCCACCCACATGAAGTGAAAAACACTGTTTAGAAACATCCAAAACATCCACGGAGAACAGGTAGCAATCTGTGTAATATAGGTCCAAAATCCATCCTTTGCGTAACTTGTCTCACAGTGGAAACCCCAGTCTAGAGAAAAAACAAAGCGTCAAAAACCATTCAGAAGATTGAAGATATGTTTATTGTACATCAACATAATGCTCACATTAGAATGTACTAAATTAAATAAGAAAGTGTGTGCCAAAATAGTTTTACTTGCTCACTCTTCCTTTCCCAACTCCTTGAATACATAACATATGCACACACTTTGCTGTGATGAGGAAAAAAAATCTGAGACACAGAAAACACCATCTTCTAACTTAAAATATGCAATACAGTCAATTATTAATACGCAGTTCAACTCCAGAATAAAAATATCAAAAACTCTCATAAGGCAGAAATCTGTAAAAATCCATACCAGGAGATAAAGTATTTACAAGCAATTTTTAAAAAGCAAAACCACCACATTTACTCACAAGAGATACATCCATAAATCATCCAGCAGATCATAAAAAGCAAGAAGAACAGGTATCCCATAAAATAGCGATGGTTCCCTGCTCCTAAAGTCACACAACAACAGGGATCACATTACTACACTTTCAGAAGAAAGACAACACAACACCAGAAAGTTTAATTGCTTGCTTAGAAGTACTGCTTATTATTGTATACAGAAACATTACTTTCCAACATCAAGCCAATGTAACTTTAAGACAGTGAAATTAGCTGGTTTACTTCTTTTGTGGGTTTTTTTCCTACTTCTCAGACAACAAAGCAGGTCTGATTTTCTTCAATTTCTGTCACATTACAGCTGCAATTCACACAAATGCATTTCATTTGTAACCTCTTTCATGAACTAATTGAATTTTTGATAGACAATATTTAGAACAATGTTGGTGACAGCTGCTGCAGAGCCCTGAACAGCCAGTGATTATGCATCAATAAATACTTTTAAAATCCCATTAAAGAATTGTCAGACTGCAGAGTTCACTTTCTTAAAAGAAATAGAAATATGAATAAATATACAACCTCCCTTGATAACAAGCTAACTCACAACTTATGCATAAACCTGCTTGATGAAGCTAACTAAAAATAAAATACCTAATACATGTATTTGTTTTACAAGTTCTAACTGAACAGACGAGACCTAACAACCTGGCTAAAACAAATGAATGCGATAAAACCCATTCTGCTTAAGATAGAATTTAAATGCAAGAAAATTCAATTACTAAAAGACTGATCTATTTTTAACATTAATAGAGCTAAAAAGATGCCTTTTATGTGAGTACATCGTAATTCTGAAGTACTCAGCCTCCTTTCTGTTTGTAAAATATGTCCACTGTTGCACCCTTCCAACAGCTCTAGGCTGTAAACTAAACCCACAGAGATGATAATGGGCTACAAAAGATTTGGCTGTCATCACCTACCAGCACAGCATTTACTACTTCATTATGTCAAATGTTTTGCCTGCTAAAACAAGAGCATCCTCTGGAGGCAGAAAATAATCAAGTGCTTTTAGCAAGTGAACTGAAAGAGTATATAAATAAGAGATGAGGAAAAATACACATACAACACAAGCTAGACTAAACACAAGACATTTCCTTGAAAATCAAGTAAGTTCCTTCAGACATAAATTATGTTGTAACATGGCCTTCTATCACCTAAGAGCATATGAGAAACACTGTTGGGAATGTCCTTAAGGTATCGCTTTCATTTGCATTCTCAATTTCAGAACTGTTAAGCTTCACAGAAGACATTTTTTTTTAAAAGACAGAAGTTGAACGGTGACCTAGAGGTTCATCTGAGAGGCATCCGATGAGATGCTCCTCTCAGCAGCATCTTCAGTGCAACTAAACCAAATTCTGCTTAACGGGAAATCCATCTGCACTTGGTAAAAACATACATATAGCATTTAAAACTATAAATGAGATGGGTAAAATCTTGGTCACAGATCAAAAAAACACTTTGTAAAAAGAAAGTGGAGAAACAGCCTTTCTTCTGTATCTTAAATAAGACTGGGCAAAACACAGCACTAGTCTCTACAGTTTCACCCTGGACTGGCAGGAGCATACTCAGTTACCCTCCCCAGTCAAAACAAGACTGTAAGAATTGTTGCCGATTTCTTTTATATGGTTGTGCTCATATTATAACATAAGTAATAACATATAATCAAGATAACTGATTTTTTACTGATGTAGTTTTATTGCATGATTTAGATGCAATACAACTACATCAGTAAAATGGTTTGTTAATTTCTTCACTTTTTGGTGGTCTGTTAATTTCTTCCCTTTTTCCTACTTTTACCACCTTGGAGAACAATACTGGGGGGGAAAACTGATCATTATTCTAAACCATAAAATAACTTCTCATATACACAAGCCCTACCTTCTGAGTCACTGCTATCAGAACAATAATTCAGTACAATGTCAACATAACCCATGTGACATAATGGTTTAAAATTTGGTTCTAGCTCCTTTCACGCTATTACTTGAAAACAAAATTTCTGTGGCAAGTCTGCAGTTTGTGTTCGAAATGTAACTACAAGTTTCACAAAATCTGTTATTTCTCATTTTCAAACAACCAATTGTAAAAAACATCATGCCACTTTGATACTCCATTAAAAAGACAGGCATAATCACATTTACAGACTAGCTCACCGTAATTTTAACTAAAATTTTGTGGGTATGATGAAAATGATTTGCCCAAATTGCCAATTTATTTATTTTTCAAATAATCTGCACTTTCTGTCCATCTCTTCAGAGTGCTAAAAATGTTGTGTCTCAGTCTCTTTATGTGGCAAGTTCTATCCCCAAAGGATTCATTTTAGAGTGTCTGTACATACTCTTACAATATTTCTCAGTCCTATTTTCAGTAAAGTTCTTGTCCTTGTAAGACATTCAACGGAAGACTACATGAAACATTTTCAAATTCCACCTTTCCAGAAAGGCGTGATTCATATTTCCCTTTTGGGCAAACATACCATGAATGCTGTTTTAAGAATGGATTCTATTTTGTAATCCTGTGCTCAGAGTCACCATGTACCAGTCTGAGAGACAGAAAAGCCATATAAGGTCATCTACACCATCTCCCCCTCCAGTTCAGGGCTGTTCACATAGTGTGATTTCTAACGCTTTTATCCCAGCATACTTTCAAGCATCCTAATGTTTACTTTTACCTCCAGTTATACCAATCTGTACAAGACCACTAGTAGGAGGATTCTGTGTTTCCATCACCAGTGTTTTTCAAAAAACATTTCCTCCATTTAACTTAATCACACTACTCACATACACTCTTAATGCACACAAACTAAGGTTTTTTTCTCCCCAGCTGTTTTTTATGCTTTTTGAGTTTCCAAATCAAACACTGGAACTTTCTATCACATTGACTAGTAACTCCTCAGCCCTCTTACACACCAAACTGTCATTAAACAATCCCCAAAACCTAAGCCTATGATACCCTGCCTTTTTTTAAATAAAAATTTCTTAGTTCTTCATTGTAAAACATCTAAAATACAAATTAAAAGTAACTCGGGTAGTAACATCAGTAGAAAACACAAAGTAGAAGGGAGTGATAAAAGCCCATCTCAATAAGGCTTCAGTGATGCTCAATTACCATTCAAATGACAAGACTGATTATTCTACTCTTGGATCACAAGTCCAAACTACTGTGACCACTCATTATTATATATATTTGGAAAGACTACAATGCAGAATTTATTTGCTGTCAGATGTCAATGAATCCATGTCCTAATTCTTCCCCATGATTAAACTTACCTCAGCTTGTGTCCTTAAAAAAAAACAAAAGCGCACGAAGCAAGCGGCACTCATTTCCTAGCTGTGAAGTTTTCTGCGCTCCCTGCATAATAATGGCTTTGAAATAAGTTTCTCAAAAAATTAAATGGGGAATAGTAGCATTAAGAGACTTTATTCCTGTTCTATATCTGTTCCTTTCATCATCACTGAGGAGAATAAATGACTACCTGGGGGGGGCAAAAAAGGAGAATACCTCAACAGGAAGTCATTCTGTATCTAACTGCTATGATCATTCCATTTTTGAATACGTATACTTTCCTATTAAATTAGAAAATTATCAAAGATGAAAATTTTTATCTTACATAATGGATAGCAGTTGTAGAACCAGTACACACCTTTCTGTGGACAGTAAAAATGCACTCAAGTTTTGCATCTTTTAATTATTAGAGTTTATGTTAATAAAAATATATAGATAGGAAACAGAATTAGACACAAAACAATTTTGAAGATGGGTGTACAACACGCAATACAAATGAGAATAATGCAGAGAATCAAATGTAGAAAAAAAAAAAGCAGCTCAGTAGGAAAATTCTTTTCCGTCTACCCAAAGTTCTCAACAGTTTTTCTCAGACTTTGGCAGAAGCCAACTCACTTTCACCATGAAACAAGAACACACAAAGCCCTGCATAGCATGCAGGGCTGACTTCAGAAGCTTCTTCCTTCTTATCTATTATGACAATATCATATTTTAGCAAGTTACTCACCTACACAGTTACCCACCCACGGGCAGTGGTGATCAAACTTTGCTATACATCGATTGCATACACCACAGTGTTTGGACCTCACTGGCTTCCGTATCTGTAATGGTTATTAACATTTGTTTAGAATAGTAAAAACCTCTGAAATATTTATATAGAAACCCCCCTCAATTTAAATGCAGTTTGATTTTTCTGCTGTTAACCTCTTAGAGAATTTCAAAGTTGATGCTAATGTTTAAAGCAATCTTAGCTATTAAGTTTGATCTGTATACTATTTAACACAAACATCTATGTATTTGGATTCTAGGATTTTTTCTTTTTATTCATATTAAGTTCTCCTATGCCCTCCAGCTATTGAGCTTTGTGTAGCAACCAGATTCATCTCAGCTTTTTAACAAAGAAAGTACAGAATGAGTTTGAGTTCCACGATTCTGTCAGTATCATTCGTAACTGAGCTCTAACATAAAGTGTTCCAGCTTATTTTCTAAAGACAGGAATATGACTCAAAAAATGGAACTCAGCGGAACTTAGAATGCTAAATTATGCCCAACAAATGTTTTTAAAGGTTATGTTTTGAAAGAAACATAAAATGGCAATAAAAGAACTGATATTAAGTGTTTTGAGATATACATATATATGCAAACATCATTTTTAAGCTGCTGCATCTGTACACAATTTTACAGATTCAGTTTTGGGAACATTAACATAATTCATGCTCTACATAGGTCAAAGCATTACACTGTAACACTGATAACTTTGATCATTTTATATTAACTAGTTATCTTCCTAAAAATGAAAGGCATTATATTTACCATAGTTACTTATTTTTCCCCCTTAAACAGTTATTTCCTCTTAAATTTTCTGTGGTGAAACTAAATATTAACTAGTCCAAGAAATGTATTTGCTCACAATTTGGCAAGCTTTACAAAAGTTAAGATTTTTTTTTCCTCCCAATTACTGCCAAATTGAGACATACTCTTGATTTTTGAAAAAAAAAAAAATTTGCTAGAAGCACCACATAATTTTACAGTGAGTTACAGAGGTATTGGAATGTCACCTGTGATTTTCGTAACTTATTATGTATATAATAACCAACCATCTTATTGTTGTAGGGTTTTTTTGCATACAGATTGAAAACACTGCTTAAACTAAAGATTGCAAATAAATCCTGCTCTTGAAATCGCATTATTAAGGCCAAAAATGTGTTCAGAATAGGAACATCTAGTTTTGGCTTAGCATAAAAAAAAAAAAAAAAAATCACTGCTGCAATTGATTAAATAATACACTACCAAACAGGTACTGCAGAATATACTGAGGTCCAGACTTCCCGTCTCTGCAAGTTCTACTATTGTCTGCAGATAAAAAGCAAAAAAAAAAAAAAAAAGAAATTAAAATTTAGCATATAAACAAATGATCACAATCATTGTAACAGCTGCTCCTCAGACTCAGGGTTGTGAAGTCTGTTCAGTTCAGGTTCTTTCTGTCTACACACAGGAACAAGTTAAATTCAGCTGAAACTGATTTTAAACCTACTTTGTTAAACCAATATACACATTTACTTCTATATTAGTTCTAGCTTATACTTCTTCCCACCCTATTTAGGTTTAATTAGAGAAAAAGCAAGCTTTTATTAATGTTGATACACCCACACAGTGATTAGCACCAGTTTGACTAAACTGTTGCTAAACTCATTAAAATTAATGTAGTTGACTTTCCAAACAGGAACACAAATAAATCTAGCTAGCAGGATCAGGCAGTCCAAAAACCTTGGACTACTAAGGTGGGTATCTTGACTGAAGCCGCCGATGTCTTCCTCCAAAATACTACATTTTATAATTGATGAAAAATTTATGGAAAGTTTTCCTCAAAATAACCAGTAAAAACTACAGGCAACAGTCCGGGGGTAGATCAGTGTCTTCATGCTTTCCTTGCTGATCGCCGGTAAATGAGGAACACGCTTTACAGTTTTCTAGCACTTCTTAACTAAGCTCTGAAAGTTGGACTATTTTTTCTCCTTGCTGACTGTATTTCCATTTGTTCTTGGCCCAGTATTCTTGCCTCCACTGCTGTAACCCTTCCGATCCCATATATCTACCATGATTTCAGTGCTGTTGATGGAGTTTTTGATACCTTAATATATTTTGGACAATTTCATAAATAATTCCTCTGATTTCAGTGGGACTGCATACCACAGCCTAATGAAAGGACACACAAAGTACTGTGCATGTTGTGATGCTCAGCACCGGACTTCTGTATTGTCCACAAGCAAGACCCCAAAGCTGAACAAGAGCAGATAAACCACTTAAATATAACTGTCCTTACAGATTATAGCATAGAGAGAACCAGGAGTACTCAAGTTAGAGTTACATTTCACTGCTTTGTAAATGCTGGGTCTATTTTCTGTGCTTCGGAACTATTAATATTTGATTGTAAAAACTTGGAATTGTTTATTTATTATTTATTTACTTATTTTAAGAGAGACGTGGGTTATTTTGTAGCACAGAAGAAAGGACATGACATATCAGAAAAATAAACATCTGAAATTGTTGCTTACTACTCATTTCCAAACATAGTTCGGTCATCTGGAATTAAAAGAATTTTTTTCATTGCTTATTCCAAAGCTTAACACTAAATGATTATAAAACATTCGGAGACATTACAAAACCACGCAAATGCAGTACACTGCACAAAGGTAAGACACACGCTCTGCAGTGGTGTCGCGAATGAGTGGTTAGGTCACTTATATGGTCACTCAGAGGTTTTGCAAGAAAAGATTTTACTGAATATTTAGAAAATGTGATCTTATACAGTTTGTTGGCAAGGTTCACTCTATTACTGCTTAACTGAATGGAATACAAAATCAAAGGGGGAGTTGAGTAGAAAATGATTTATACAGAGTGGAAAAAAAGTGTAAGGGATAGGAAGACCCTCCTGTTGAGTCACCAGGCTCGGAGTGGACCCCCCTGCTTTCTAAACTCCTTCTCAGAGAGGAACCTAGGTGCAACTGGATCCAGAACCAGCCTTAGACCACTGCGGTTTATGACTAAGCAATGTGCTTAGGCGGCAATTCAGGGTGCGCTCACAGTTTGAAGAGAGAAAGAGAATCGCAGGAATTTAGCAGCTATTAATCACTGTTTAACTTAGCATTTACTGAGTGAATAGAAAGCATTTGCTATTACAATCGCAGTAATAGAATATTATGTTTGAATCGATTCACACACATGTGCAATCATAAAAATTCCCCTTGAGTTCAGTGAAATACTTCAAATCAAATGATTTCTCAACGGGTGAAGGTTAAGGGTGAAGGAGATCAGCCCAGGTAGTTTGTGAGTGACTCTGAGAGGTGTCCCAGTCAGAGGGAGTTACTGGGCACACCCGCTGCAGACCAGAAGAGCTCAAAGGGCCTTCCTTGGTACTGCTGTTTGCAGGGTCTGAAGGTGATTGACTTTAGGCATCAGTAATTTTCCATCCTGGTCACAACTCACATGATGCAATCCTGATATTTAGACAGCAACTATACAATTCCAGTGCTGCCCAGAACGTACCAGACGGGTGCGACTCCCAGTAACAGGAGTTCCCGGCGTGGTCAAGGAGTGCCTGATGGGCCCAACTCACTGCTCTTGCACAAAGACAAGGGAAGCGCCAAGTCATCCCAATTCACTGCACACCAGCCAACTATTGCTGCGCTGCAAGCAAGAATACAATGTGGGCTGGTTCTGGGATTGCCGGGGGGGGGGGGGGGGGGGGGGGGGGCTGCACCACTACAAGTAGTTTATGCCCCTGATAACAGATTGTTTCACAATTTGGTTAGCTGCAATGTAAGAAATCCAAAACATTCATAGCCATATGCATCTGACTGAAGCTGTGTTTTACAACTGCTATCCGGTTCAGCAAGGCTTTTGTAACCACACTTAACTACTTCAGCAAGTAGATCAAATGAATTGCATGTTTGTGCAATTTGCTGAATCCAAACCAAAGTCCAGTTGCTCACTCTTCTATTTCATTTAGTCCAGTTGAAGGAAGAGAATTTAGTCTCAAATTTACTTTGGCAATAACAGAAAGGGAATGTGCACAGTAAAACTGCACACTGACTAACATAACTCAGTAATCACCTACTGGAGAAAACAAAAATAATTTAAGCTATTGCAACCATCTTTTTAAAGGCTATTGTATTTTCATTCCTAAATAAGGCCACAATTCCAAGGGGTCTGATGTCGAAGCACACAGGTGTTTTCACAAATGACCATGCAGTAGAAGCTCAAAATTCACTTTTGGTGGGATGTCAGCTTCAGGAAACAACCAAAATGAAAGAAACAAAATGATTCTGCTGCTTGTGTTATTTTGGCATATTCAATGCTTAGTTTGGCTGCTGAGAACAACGCACTTGAATTAAAAGGAATCAGAAATGCTAATAATAGTGTTATATAAAGTATTAGAAAGCTATTATTAGATCATCCGTATTTTCTCAAATATTTACAAAACCCACCCCAGATTGCCAGGGGTTTTAGTTGTTTTAGCCTCAAAATGTTTGTCAGTCTAATACTTCTAGACACAAAGGTAAGGAAAATTAGAGGTGCTTAAAAGATCGGCAAGTTTTTATAGAATCAAATTAATACTTTTTCCATAACGGGTTATTTGTTTCAGTGAGGTAAAACTCCAAAGCTTCCCATTTTCATTTTCACCCAACCACTTTTTAAGCTTTTTATCTTGAAAATTTAAGTTGCAATTTTGTTTTGTTACTCAAAACGAACTAAGTGCATCTTTGGACCAGTAAGACTCAAATATACATTCCAAAAGTAAAAAAAAGAAATCTGGAAGACAAGACTTTTCAACATTTTAGATATTTTGTTGTACAACAATTTATTGAAATTTCAGATACTGAAAGGCAAAATACTCTGACCAACTGCTGGAACGCTGCTGAAGAACAAGTCTGACATATCTCATGGCTTTACCTTTTTCTTTTGTTCTTCTGTGGCTTTGATGATTCCCGGATCAGACTTCCAGGATTTTCCAAAATTGTAGAAAAGTGCAACGCTATTAGCGAGGAATGGAAGATGTATAAAGAAAAAATTGAGATGTGTTTGAAGTCAAGGAATCTAAAGTTTAAAAACAAATTTCCTCTTGAAAATACCCACTGATAATTCTGAAATAAATAGATTTAATTTTTATGAATGTCCTTGGGTCACTGTCTTCTGAATTAACAAAATTCAGCACTGCTGTAAGAACTAGCTTGATAGTCAGTATTTTCTATTTCCCAAACATGAAAACTTACAACTGCTGTTCTCCATGAGGCATTTGTAAAGCACTTCTCCTTCTAAAGAATGAATAACGACAGTTCAGTTTTTGTAATTATTCTCTCTTTTAAATAAATCAAATTCCATGAAATTTATCTTCTTAAAAGTATTTCCTGTTTTCACAATAAACATTTCAGAGCTCTATTTATAAGACAGACATTTGACTGCCTCTGTCTTCAGTAGCTGGACATTCCCGTCAGATCACAGAAAGGACTGTTTCTAGCCATAGAAGGAATTGTGCTGCAATGACCACTGTTGCATGGCAATCACATCTCAACACCACTTATCTCCAAGAAAGGCACTGTCTGAAACCTGGTCCTATTATAAGGCAAAACTCATTTTACATCAAGGAAAGTTATTTTTAACATACTAAAGCATCCAATACTCACAAAACCACAGGCTTTAGTATTCTCTGGAAGTGTTTATAAATCAACCATCATATGAAGACAGAAAATAAGCATTAGTTTTAAAATACATTTCCTGTGTTGAATGACTTGCCATATAACATGCCTAGTCTTGCAACACTTGACATTTCTTCATAGAATTAAAACATTTCTTAGCAATGATGTTGATAAACCAAATACTTCAGACATGTCTCTTCCACAAAAAGTGGAAAATTATTCACTCTGATAAACCTAAAAAAAACCTGACCAACCTGACTAAAGATGCCTGTCAGGTGTCAGTCATAACTGCAAAGAGATGACGTATTTGACAAAGCTGTGGCGGCAGAAGCCTATACAGCATTATCCAGGCAAAAAGGGACACTTATTACTCAGGCACATATCACTGCACACCCAAATTACACTACATTCTGAGTAACTTAGATTATTATTTCTTAACTTAGATTAATATTTCTCTCTACTTCAGCACTTCTACTGTAATTAGAGTTTATTGTGTGTGTGGATTAAAAAACCCTGCATACAAGACAAAAACAAGCATTACACGGCAATCCGTAGTGAACTGGTATATTACACTTCAAAGACAACAAAAAAACACGTTTTGCATACTTTGAAGAAATCAGATTTTGAAGTGATCCCCATCCAACCTGGCCTTGAACACTTCCAGAGAGGGGGCATCTGCAGGTTCTCTGGGCAACCTGTTCCAGTGCCTCACCACCCTCACAGTGAAGAATTTCTTCCTTAAATCCAGTCTAAATTTACCCTCTTTCATCTTAAAGCCTCTACCCCTTGTGCTGTTACTACATGCCCCTGTAAAAAGTCACTCTCCAGCTTTCTTGTAGGCCCCCTTTAGGTACTAGGAGGTTGCTATATATATCTACAAGTATATTCTACTCTGCTTGACTTTGCTCTTGAAAAAAGTGTTTACTGAAGGCATTTAGCAGTATTAAGAAAAAAACTACATAAACCGTTGATAAACAAATCTCCATGGTACAGATACAAGCAAATATTAAATGAAAAAAAGACAGAATTTCTATAGAATAACAGCAAGTATCTCAAATCCTTCTACACTGCTGTTACAATGTAAAAGAACCTCTTAGTATGAATAAATACTAGTAAGGCCTCTGCCTGATTTCTGAAGTGCTAAGAAAGACTCATTGTTCATGTGAAATCTATCATGAATAACTTTTGTTTTCCTTCTGTTGGGGGGAAGAACTGGCTGTGAATTTCTAATAAAAGAAATATTGGCAAGTTAAGTTAAAATTTTAATCATGTACCTTATATAGTAGAACGCTAGTATTAATTCACTAAAAGCTAATTAATCTTTCTTCCAACAAGTTGTTTCCAGCAAATTTATAATAGGGGGGAAAACCCACCGGCTATACTATAACCTAAACACTCACAGTTCTATTTGAAACATTACAGATTAAAAGCTCTGACTTTAATATTTATACAACCTAATTTCTTCCTATTTTTCTTTTAAAATTACCTGCTGCCAAGAATAAGCTCATTCAGCTTATTTCTATAGCTAGAGAGATTAAATTTTCTTTAGAATACTAAAAGTATCACTGGGGTTTTTGCCACAACAGTGAAAACTGTTTTTTTCATTAAAAATACCTTAATCAGACATCCATTACAATAAATAAATGTACAACTGAAAAAAATTATAGGACCCATTCCTAATTATGATACATCATGTCTAGACTGTTAAAGAAGAGGATATTTATAACTGTAAAGTTTTGGAATTGTTATTTTACTGACTAGAATTCAGACAACCTGTACAATAAAGAAGCTGTCCATTTTCTGAACTTAGCCTTCCCCTATTTAACGCCATAAAATAGAGAGAGCATAAGAGACTCCCCACAGAGTCTAAGTTTTGACTTTCCTTTTAACACAGAGGTGTCAGATGAGTGCAATGCTGAGTGTGAATGGTGGCAGATAAGGTACTTCTGGGCTGAGGGTGGGAGATGTTGGGAGACTACATGAGAAAACAGAGTTAAGTACAGATGAGCAGTAACTATGTAAATGTAGAAAGACAGTGTCAGCAGTATTTTTCATTAGTGTATTAAAAAAACTCATTTCTCGTAAGTTTTAAGCAAAACTGGGGAGAAGGGATGAAAACCAACCAGACTTCGAAGGAGAAAGGAAAGTTAGAATTGTCTTTTCCAGGATATTTCTGGCATCTGATGTAGATAAACAACCCCAACTGTGGGATTCATGTCACTGACCTTAAATCACTAAGCATGCCTTCATACACAACAGAGAGGAACAACCTACGTCCAATCTATCTTCAATATCAAGATATTTAAATTAAATCAGAGAAGCAGTGCCCTACAGGTGGATATTTTTCTCCACTGTCTATGAAAGGAGCTTAAACAACTAACTTAGCTATGGATGTCCACACTAGAGGTATCCAAACCCATGTCAAAGCCCCCTCTGAAGTTTATCTCCAAAGAGATTTAAGCAACTTTGAGTTTCAGAACTCTCCATAGGCAAGAAACCCTTGTAGGTTTGCATTAGCTAGAGTAGGGTATCGGCACTCCAGAGAGAGTGCCTCGTTTTGTCCTAACATCCTCATTTACAATGACATAAGGAAAAATACATTACCATATTATTAAGAACTGCAAAATGCATGATATAGCAGGCATTCACCTTCTGCCCTGCCACTAATTTGCTGTCTTTTATGAGGTTTCCCCAGTTTTCCTTGCAAGAGACAAAGCAGAAACACCAATGAAACACTTGCTACTTTTAGTCCTGATCAACATCCTTTAATTATTAGAATAAAAGGCTGAAAATTATTAGAGGAAACCACTTGGAACCAAAAATACCATCTCATTAAAAAGAAAATTAAAACCAAACAAGCACTGCCCAACCCATGTGTGAGCTAAACACGTGATGAGCTAATTCTTCATCCTGAACTGCAGCCTGTTCCAAAGGGCCCAAAGCCAGGCAGCTTCCTGCTGTCACAGCTCCTCGTCACACAAGAATCTGCAACCAAGCCAGAGTACACGTTCTATACCAAGCTGCTCCCTTTCACTAACTGCAAATCCAGTAATAAAATCCGTTACTCCTAAAGAGAAAGATCTGCAGCCAGTGTCAGAGATCAATACATGCTAATGAACCTGCCAATTCATAACAGCCGTATATCTGGATCCAAGACTCCAGGTAGATACCAGCAGGTCGCTACAAAAGAAGCCTCATTTTACTAGGCATTTAGTAGACAAAATCCAATTTTAATCAACTGAAGCTCTGCATACGTCCAGCTCTCTACGTCCAGCTTCTATCTAACATAAAAAAAAAACCCCAAAACCCTTAGTTTGCGAAAAAAATTCATTCACTGCCATCTCTCCCATCCCAGGTTTTTTTTTTTTTTTACTTTTTTTTTTAATATAGAAAAAGTATTTAGACATGGGAACACAAGTTCTGGATAGTTGGGC
Source organism: Opisthocomus hoazin (assembly GCF_030867145.1). NCBI lineage: Eukaryota > Metazoa > Chordata > Aves > Opisthocomiformes > Opisthocomidae > Opisthocomus > Opisthocomus hoazin. The sequence goes on from NC_134421.1 coordinate 30,715,861, forward strand.
CTGGGGTTTGGATTTCTTGGGTCTTTTGTTCCTCTAGAAACATGGCTGTTGGCTTCTTGCTTTCTGCATGTAAGGCTTTTTGCTGTTTTCTTGAAGTTAATTTTGGTAATATGAAATTCTTTTTCATTTTAATTGTTTAACTGCACCAATTAGCTTGTTACAACTTTTAAAACACTATGCTATTGTAACAGCTTTGCGAAAACATGAAAATCATGAGTTCTCTTACACCCACTTTTTAAAATGATCGCTAACTGAAAAAGCGCGCAGTGTTTGTTTTCTTTCACTTAAACGCCATCAATACATGAAGTATATCTGAAATAAGATAATCAATACAGTATTAGTCCATGATAAATTATTTTAAAAATTAGAAACTGGCTTATGTCATCTCATCATCTCAGCATCGCAAGTAGTATGCTATACCAAAAAAGCTTAACTAATGAAAACTGCACACTCCCATTTGCACCCAATGGAAGTGGTAGAATCAAAAAAAGAATACTGTGAATATTCTGGGTTACAGCTGACCCCGGCGTCTTAGAAAAACCGAGCAGTACAAGAACTTTGTGACATAACAGGCACTATTTATTCAGCTGGAACTGAAAATACTGCATGAACAACTGAGATATGAACTCGGTACATGCGCCCTGAACTTTTACAGGACACAAGAGAACATTCTACCTATAAATGCTAATGAAAAAGAGTGGAATGTGAAATTCTAGTCTCACGTTATTAAACGCGTACTTTTGAATCTTTTTCTTTTTTTCCTTTAAAAATAAAACTAAATTAAAATATGGTGATTTAGCGTGTAGGACTTTTGAAGGTATTGTCCCCCTACACTGCAAACAGTAGAACCTTAGAATACACTATCAGAGCATGACATAACTATCCTTTGTTATGGGCAAAATACAGCTAAGGGGGAGCCACGAGGGAAGCACAGGACCAGAGAGTCATATATCCATAAATACACAGATCATAACTTCCTCATTCCCAGCAAGAATAGGATTTCTATTTTAACAAATATACCAGACACAGAAGCTGCTGAGAAAAATCTAATAGCATGGAAACACTTACAAAAATTCAGAACGCTAGATTTACCAAAACTGTTTGAATTTACTTTCAAGATTGGTCTTTTAGATGACACATTATTAAGCCTTAGAATTTATAGACTTATTTTTCATGTGACCACCCTGAAATTTAAAAAAACACACTTCTAATCTTTGGGTTTGTTTGTTCTTTATGATACATTGTTTCGACTGCCAGTTTCTGTCTTATTAGGATTAAATCCAGAAGGCCAGACAGAATCACAGAATGTTCAGGTTTGGAAGGGACCTCTGTGCATCATCTAGTCCAATCCCCCTGCTGAAGCAGGGTCACCTACAGCAGGCTGCACAGGACCGCGTCCAGGCGGGCCTTGAATATCTCCAGAGAAGGAGACTCCACAACCTCCCTGGGCAGCCTGTTCCAGGGCTCCGTCACCCTCAGAGGGAAGAAATTCTTCCTCATGTTCAGACGGAACTTCCTGTGCTTCAGTTTGTGCCCATTGCCCCTTGTCCTGTCGCTGGGCACCACTGAAAAGAGTCTGGCCCCATCCTCTTGACACCCACCCTTAAGATATTTATAGGCATTTATAAGGCTAATATTCCAGATACTTTCAACATATCTACAAGAAAATTCTTACGAAACACCTGAGTATTAAAGTAACACTTGTAGCAATTAAGACCTTTATATTACTTATACTATAAAGTTCCAGTAAGGCAATTTGTGATAGTTGTTTAAGGTTAGAAACTTTGTTCCTGACCAAAAGATGGGCAGAATTTGTAAAAACTATCAGGACAGGTTTTATCACTTGAACATTACAGGGTATAAAGTTGCTCTCTTGTCTGCTGTAAGTAATCATATAAAGCTGTAAAAATACAAGAATCCTTTCTCCAACCACAATGCTGTGCCTCATGCTATAAAAATAAAGCATGCATGCAATTTCTTTTTTCCAATGAAGCTACAGGGCAATTTTCCAGGAGAAGAAGAATGAATCTGGAATCCTATTACAAAGACTTCCAATTAAAAATCACCAATTAAAGGAAGATGGCGTCAAGCACTAAGTCTCTAAAACTGCTTGTCAGAGAATTGTGTCAGCTCTAATGAAAGCAATTAGTAACTGGAGTTTTTAGACTACTACTTCTGTGTACAAAAAGACTGTTGCAAAACTTTTGAGGCACCTACCTTAAATTACAGAAGCAGTACAGTATTTTATTGACATTTGGAAGTCAGACTTTATTAGGGTAATTAATTTTCTATGGTTACTACTTCTAGTGGACAATGAACATTATTCTGTGACAAAAAAAAGCACCCAAACTTCAAGTTACATTAATCAGAACGCCTAACAAATAAAAATCTAAGCAAGTTGGTACAAATATGAGAAAATACAAACTTCAGGATAAAATTCTCACAATTCGTCAGCCTTAAGGGACAGCTTTGCACATGAAGACAGAGGCCATAACTGAGTTGTGTTGGCTGTACAGCCTTTTTTAAATCGAAGTCCTTGACCATATTAAGTTGCACACACACTTAGATTTGGTTCAAGCTGATGTTATGTTAGCACAAGGAAGCATTTCACAGTAGCTCAACATTTGCAACCCAAAACATGGAGTAGCATTAGCAAACACAAGTTTCTAAAGAAAAACTACAAGGTATGCAGAGCTGAGATCAGAAGTGAGATGGTGGTGTTATAACTGCCTCAGAAACTTGTATTTTACTATTTGCCAAAAGTCAGGTTTTCTTAACAAAAAGAACAGAAAAGCAACTTCAGTCTAGAGGCGTGGCATATTTAGATGGTTCTACTCCATTCCATGAAAACTGGAAAAGTATATATCTCTATTTTTGACCACTGTTTTTTAAATAGTTTTTCCTACTCATTTTGTACTTGTTTTCCTCATTCTGCAGTTACTAGTAAATTTAATTGAATGAAAAAAAATAGAAAATCAGGCCAAACAGAGAGACTGGTAGTAGTACCAGCATTTCTAAATACCTATTTCAAGACAAACTCATGCTAATATTGATAGATTTTTTTTTTTCCTTAACAGCTACTAGCTTTTCATTTTTAGGTTTTTTTAAACATGAAATAGCAGTCATCTCCAGTCACACGGGACTGCTATCATTCACAGCAGCACCTTTGCAAACACTGTCAGCATGGAAGCCAACGGCAGCATGGAAGAAGGGTCTCCTCTCTGGTCTCAAACCAAAAATGTGAGGCATATTTAGCTAAGGTTGGAGAACACATTAACAAGATTATAAAAGGGTTGCACTGCTACTATCCTATTTCATGGTAATGCCTCTGAGGATGAAAAGAAAACCAGCTTCTAGAAAAGTCAAGCCAACATCCATCTTAAATATTAAGTTCACTCCAACTATTTAGAACTATAAGAATTGTATTAAAAATTTAATAAAACATTAGATCTCTATTTTCTTTTCTTGGTTATTGTAATTACAATACCCAAGAAAGTTGTTTAAAAATTTTAACGTATTTCCTTAAAGGTGGGTAACTGACATTCTTCAGTGAACTCAATCAGTTTCTACCCCTGTGAGTACAAAGGTTTGTATCTAGGCAGACAGTCAAAAACATACAGGTATATGCTGAATCTTTATAATCTACTGTTGTTAACAACATGCATCTTCAAAGACTGAAAATACAGCTAACAAATGTGTCTAAAGTTTGTATTAAATGGAATTTGCAAAATCTTTAGGAATAACTACCTATAAAGCTAATTCCACTGGAATTGATACATACCATGAAATTACCTACTGCTTTTCAAAAAAGCAGTGTCTAAAAATGCAGTCCCCTCACAGCCAGAGCATATGTTATAGAGCTGCTTACACTTCCCCCACTTATGAAACTGGTAAAGTACAGGAAATTTTGCAGACTACTGTAAGCTGTTCTGAGGAAAATCTTTCACTTACTAAGGCAAAAGCAACAGTGTCCATGTTTTTAAAGCGATAAAATGATTACCATCAATATAGAAAGCAATGTTTAATGGACATAGACATTTTATAAGTAGTTTACTTACACTTATATGCAGGATACATCTAGGTATTACCTCATACTACTAACTTGAGAAAGTATTACTTCTTACTGTACACAAAAAAGGATATCATTCCAAAACCAGAAGAACCACGTCACGTACATCCAGAATTTTGTTGCTAAGTATATCCCAAGAGGCAATGCACTGTGCATGGAGTGATCAAAGAATGACCTGTAAAGTAGGAGCAATGTCACATGATAAGTTTTGACTTATAAAATGTAAATCCTGAACTACTGCTTCTGGAAAACACTTTCTGTTAAAATATGTACTATGTGGGATATTGCAAAATACACCACAAAAACATTGTCCTCACGTCTACCTTCACAGTTCATGGGAAATTCCCGTTTTCAACCTGTCCAGATGAATGGTCATGACAAAATTATTTAATTTAAAATTTATACATTCACTTCTGAAGTGCACGTCAAGAAGTGGACAGGAAAAGGTAGAAAGAGTAAATACTCATGCTAAAACTACACTGTGAAAGCAGTTAGAAATCTGTGAGCTTCCTAGCCTACATGGACAGTAGTTGCAAACTACATTTACTTATGAGATTTCAGTGTTAACTATATTTTGGAAACCCATACAATGAAAATTACACGTTAAAATTACTTCAGTAAGAAAAAAGCTTGAGAGACCTTGGTGTTATCAGCCTACATATGTGAAATATTTCAGATTCTTGAATCTTTTGCTTCTGTTACAGTTGCCACCAGAACGGAAAAAAAAACCAGATTAATTCATTTCCCATATCACCAAATTTGCCAAGTTCTAAGATAGAATGCTGCTACTTTAATTAAAATAAAAAGAAAAAATTAAGCCATCAGAATCATTGACACCTTCCAATACTCTTGCATTTTAAAGACTACTCTGAATAAAGTTGAATACAGCTGAGACCAGGTGAGCGACTAGGTTATTCCATATTCAGGAAAAATTGCTAAACATACCAAAAGTCACACTCTAAACTGCTAAACTCCTTGAAATGAAACTTCTTCCATCATCTGCCTAAACGTCCTTATGTTGATGCATTTTGTTTTTTGTCCTAGTGGTGCCCTCAAGGCAACCACAGACAAATGTCTGCACAGAGCAGTTTCCATTTCACTCCTCTACTCCCTTGCAGTAACTCTCTCTTCTCTAGTGGAAGTTTCTTAGGTCTTTTGAGAAAATCCTATAAGGAAGAAGAGCTAAGATGGTAAGTAGTAAGCGAATATACATTTGGACACATAGTTACCCAGCAGTAATCTTTCTTTCAGCGATTTCTGAGCATTTTTATGTGTGTGTGTGTGAATGGATGAGGGAGGAAAACACAGCTAAGCAGATTAGCTAAAATTCAACAGGAAAAGGAAATACTACTAGAGAAAATGCAAAAGTTTCATTCAAATGTGAGCTTTGTGAAAAACATTTCAAAAAGTACTTATACTAAACATTAAGCAAAGGATAGGAGAAAGCAAGAATGTTAATCCTGAGTATGTGTCAGGTAGGTAAAAAATACATAACTTGACAAAACACAGGTCTCGAAAAACTTGACAAAATCTTGTCCCTGCTTCCTGCAGGAGGTGTGGTTGAGGATTTGCATTGCTAAATAAATTATTTGTGGGAAGAGGTCAGCAAACTGCACAGCCTCAGAGATGACAAAAATACTGAACAGATCATCTCCAAGGTCCTGCCGAGGCAAAAGCTCAACGAACCCCCACCTCCCACCGGTTGTACTAAGTTCGCTAAAATTCTGCTAACTTAGCTTAAGGAAGTAGTAGTAAGTGGTTCTAACAGACATGACATTCAATGCCAGAAAAACAGAAAGCTCACACTCATGAAGATACAATAAGTTCTTCTGTACCTGCCACACATGATAATGAAAAGCAAAGGATAGATGAAGCAGTCTATAGATCTTGAAAATGTGCTGGAGCATGCCTGCACGTGTATGTGTGTACACGTGTGTATATAGGCGTACTTACAGATGTCACCTCTTTCCACAACAATAGAAGCTACAAAATCTGACTCTGACTTCATTTCTTCCTATACACCTGTTTAGATGCCTTTGGGTATTTAAGTTATTAAAAAAAATAGGTTTTAAGAGCACACTTGCACAACATGTTTTTTCTATTCCTTTCCAGTAACTTTCCCCTGGACTGCTTTCTGTAAAATTCATGCTGATAACTCTTTGTAGGCAGACATTCAGCACCCTCCTCTGGATAAGGACTGAATTTCTGTTCCGCTGTTAGCTTCTATTAGCTCAGTGGTAATCACCCAAGGTAACTCCAAGGTTATGTGCAAGACAATAGAGCATTACAAGAGCTGAAGTCGCACAAGATCTTTCCCAGAAATAGTAATAAAAAAAAAAAAAAATCCAACAAAAACAGCAAAACTCTTCTTGTGTACACGCTAAACAGACAGTGTTCTGGTAAAACACTTACTTTGAAAGAAACTGCACCATAGCCCAAACGCCACCATACATCAGCCCTTTAATGAGCCAAGAATCAATGTCTAGGTCTGCTATAAACCCAACCAGCCAAATAACTAGGAAAGGAGTTCCCAGCATCACCTTCTGACGGAATTCCTACATAGAAACAAATATCAGTAAGTAACTCTATTTTCAGGAACAGATTATATAATAATATTCTATAATAAATAGGACAGTCACAAAAACTTAAATAAGTTTTCAGGAATTTTGATGTAGCGGGTGGAATCTTCATAAATTTTTCTCGTTTTCTATATTTACATATCTCCATTGAATGTGCAAGAAAAAAAATCTTCCCAAAATTTTATAACAAATCAGTACTTTTATTTATTTCAGAAGAACAACATTCTAGAGACTTTGCTGTTAATCCAGAACACAGGCAACAGTAGCTCTTTTTTAAGAATCTGTCACAGCATATAAACTGCTACACAGCACATGGTAATCTCAGTGAACTTTAAAGGCTGCAGTTACATAAGTAATAGATCAAGTCATACTGAGGCATCTCTGGGGAAAGACAGGACCTGTCTTACACTATGCGAGTACAACTCCTGATGAAGGCAGTGAACTCTTCCCAGATATTCAAAGCACAGTCACAATGCACATGTACACACGATGCAATGCACAAATCACTTAAAGTCAATAATCACTGCATTATTATATTACCACTGGGTTAAAACACCAGCTGTAGCCAGTGCTTTGATCAGCAAGATGCAATGTATCTTTAAATCAAGAAGTTGCAGCAAATCAGTGATAGCAATACTCCATATCCAGCATAACACTCTGCCTGGTAAGAAAATATTAGCTCTATATTAGCTATCAAACTACAGGCAGCTAGACAGTTCTTCATGCTAGAGCAATATGTTACTCTTTATACCCTTATTTCTTGCCTCCTTCTACCTGCAGTATTAAATAATAACCTGAACAGAAAAAGGCCTCCACGTTAGAGATTCATATATTACATTGTACTGCCAAGACTGACTGCTGCTTTCATTCAGCACAAACCACTACAGAATTAGAGAGGAGATCAGAGTTCAGGATATCTAAAATGCTTCTTTGCTTAGATACTTGAGAGTCAGCTTTGTGAAAGTCTTGGCTATCCCCAACAATACCAGACCACTGGGTACTTTCCTAACATTTAGTTAGCGCAAAAACTAAGGTAACTGTGTGGAGACTTAGGGTTTTCTTTCCTCCTGCCTTGAATAAAGGTGGGGGTTTTTTGGCTTTTGCAATTACTTCTGCCATAACAAAAAGGTGTTTTCTAAAACTGAAGCGTGGGGAAACCACAGTACTGAATAGCTTACCTTAAACAAACACACAAGCCCCGAAACCAATGGCAGCAGTAATATTGATTTACATAAGCGTTATACTACTTCTTACCTTATCAGCTTTTAGTTTTCTCAGAAAGGATGGACTGTCATATCCCTTTGCCTGTCTTGCTTCCTGTAGGTGATTGATCATCCAAACGTTTTTCCTCTGTTTTGCTAGATCAAGTGGTGATTCTCCCTGCCAGAAGTATAAAAGCGGGAAACATCCAATTTAAAAATAAAATGCATTCAGAGCACTTCTGAAACAGAAGATTGGCAGGTAAAAATAATAGATTTTAAATCAGTTTAAGCTACATTCTGGCACATGTTTTGCTCTGCAGCTTACTTGACACCAAATATCATTCATTCCTTTTGGTCTTTTTCACTCTCTCATAACTATACATGCGTGGAGAAGTAGAATATTAAATGAGTGATCCTGACAATATGTATGTCCTGACATAGCAGGAAGTGTTGCTTTTGGCATAACACATCTGTTTCACTGTTCTACACACAGCCTACTAGTCTGTAAACGAAAGACTGTGCTTCCCCCTCACCTATTGACAGGCAGCAGAAATCAAGCAAAGAATAAGAACTCGTGACCCACTGGATCATGGAAACTCTCCCGGTCTAAAGCCTCACTTCTCAGTTAATTCTTTGCCTTTTTGGCAGAGTTAAGTTACTAATATCATGGAATGTTTCTATAAGTAATTTCTTCCACAAGCTTAATGTTCTTGTATTCACCTCCGCTACTGAAGTCCTTGGAAAAAAAAGGGAAAGAATAAACTGATTGCTGATGTCCAACTTATTCCAGAACTCTGAGCTTTTATGCTTAGCTTGTGCTTCACATACTTTGGGTGCTAAGCCAGCAACGGCCCACGCTTTCTCCTTCCCTACTTTCAGAGCAGACTGACAGACAAAGCAAAAGAGAGACACGGAGAGAGATACAGGGGCCAAAGGTGCCTACCAAACTGATTTGATTTTATTGCTTTTCAAACATTTAGGAAGAGAGCTAAATTAAAGTTATTCACTGAGTCTAAAATTATAGAGGAGGCAAGAGACAACCAATTGCAGGTACCTCCAGCTTCAGTTTTGCATTTGACTCCTCCTCTCTTCTACTGGAGTTAACTCCCCTCCTAAACAAACCATTCATGGAGGCTTGAAAAATGGCTGAATCCTCCATCGCTCGGCCCCCTCCTAAAAAAAAAGTGAGACAGGTACCAGAAACTGAAATTACCCAGAAGGGGCAATAATTACTATAGACAGAAGAGATTTCAAGGATTAAAAAGTACAGTTAGATACCTATATCCCATAGAAAGACCATGGGAATTGAGTACTTAACTGTCATTTTTGCCTTTGAAATCTTGCTCCAAATCTCTAAAGGGAGAGTAAATAGCACAGACTACAGATTATGAGGTGAAGCTTTTTTCTACTTAACAGGATCTTGAACTCCTCCTGTGTGAGAAGTTTAACTAGCAAAATCAGTTAAAAAAGAAACCTTTTGACTTAGCTTGGCTTCAGGGTTATTCAGCCAGATGTTCAAGAAACAGATTAAGTTAACTGCATCCTCAACAGAAATGCCTGAAATCAAACTACTGTGCCTACTTCATCACAAATTTAATAGCATCCTGAATTGCTAATATCTGGAAAACTCCAGAGATGCTCTTGTTTTAATACCACCTTATATATCCAGACTGGAAAGATTACCTGTGGACAAGCAATCCCCTCTGGGAGTTGATCTCCCAAGTAAATCCTGACGTTGTCTTGGGGTCCAGCTGAGCATCCCTTCCACTAGAGGGCCATGAGACACCTAGGAACTGCCTAGATAAAAAGATTGAGGGAGCTTTAAAGAAGTCTTTGACTATGCTTCTCACCGTCTGGCCATTGTAATATTTTCCTTGTATTCACAGGGGTGGTGCATGGCAGACTTGCTTAGAACGCAAAAAAAACAAAAAAAATCGAGGAACTTGATCTAGTAACACACTTAATTTGCCAGCAAGCAATCAGGCTTCAACAGTAAGTATTTAAAGTGTTTAGACAGAAAGAATAATCTGAAGAGTCATGACCATAGGGAACTTTACATGTAGACTTCCACAGACAGGCCTACAGATAGACTGTATAACCAAGAAACTACATCTAAAGTCCATTCAATGATTCATTAACAGATTGAAAAAAGCCAACTAATCAACCAACCAACAAACCCAGCCAAACACAAAACGCCCAAACCTTCCTTAAACCATAGAAGCTCCTTTAGGTCTCTATCAGTCTCTAGTAAAAAGAGCTTCTGCTTATACTGAAATAAAATTTACATGTTTCCCCCCAACCTCCAGTGATAAGCTGACTCCCTGTGAAATCCTGTCTTGGTCTGCTCAATTTGTCTACTAATGTGGCAAGATAATTTCCTTAACCAAAAAAAAAAACAAAAACAAACCCACTCTACTTCGACTCTGAAAAGTAACTTCCAACTCCAACTGTAATCCAGTTTTTCAAAAAGGAAAAAAAGTACCTTACTAACAAAAGAAAAGCATTATTTTCTCATACACCATAATATAAAGAGGATAAATAACATGAACAGGACAATCCCCCTGCTTGTATTAAGCTTTATTCTAGAATAAGAATGCTATTGTTAATCTACTTCTCAAACTGTCATGCAAAGTAAAAATAGCACCTTACTGAGCTGACTGGTTCCAATTTGTTCCAAACGTAGGTGGCCAGCAGCATGTGCCTTTCTAACACAGACTGCCTAGGGCTGATAACAACAAGGTCAAAACTTGCACCTAATATTTCAGCCACTTCATAATTTGAAAAAGATGAATGGCTTTCAGTGAACGTATTTCTTTAACCTTAGCTGTCTTACCACCATTCTTGGTCAATTCCATGGGCTATCTGAGAAAAGGACTTCACTAGACAGTGCTGCAGAAATTGGGAAGCGACTGCAACAGAAAGGAACCTTTCATGATTCCTTTTATTTCTGGGGAAATGTGAGCCAGACACTTAACAACTGGGTTTTGGCTCAAAGACAACTTTTCTTGCTGAAAAGTTAAATGAGAAGCACAAAACTGAGTTTCTACATATCTGTAAAAATCAACCACATTCTCATGTTTCCTCTATGTTTACTATAACCCATATCTGCACCTGTTACAAAGCCACTGGCAGGACGGCAAAACTGCCACTGCTAGAATGATTTTGATCCTCTGAAGATCCTAGAAACCCAGGAAGGCATGCAAGCAACCTAGACTCCACCACAGAAGGCAGGCAGTGGTTAATGAAACCAGGCACACATCTTCTGGCATGACTGGAAAGATATCATGATCCAGCAGATTTAAAATCCTATTTTTCTACTGACTGCTGCTGTCTGTCAATAAAGGAGAGACCATGAACTGCTTGAGGCTAGCAGAAACTTTTTCATTTGGCTAAACATACGAATTTTTATTACGGATTTCGTAAAAGTCCAGAAATGTAAGGTCATGACTTTAAAACTCTAATCACACTAATCAGTCTGCCAAGGAAAGCAAGGTATGACACACTGATTTTTTTTCCACAAAAATACCTTTATTTTTACCATTAGGTGGCATAGAATAAAAGCTTTTCAACAGTTTACAAGAAGTGAGACTAGAAGCATAATTCATCCACATGACTGACCTGATATTCCAGGAATAATTATTACATATTCACATCAGTACATGCAAGAAGCTAGTCGATTTGTTTTAAACAGTGAAAAGCCATGTGATTTTTCTAATGAGTTTTCATTCATGATCATCAGCATTTCTAATATTCTAACGTGGACATAGGACCTAGAAAGCTACTAGCAATATTTGACTACACCCTTGAAAGACTGTTCCATGCAGTTCAAGAAGACAGATGTGTATCAATTTTTTAGCCTATTTCTATCACTTATGGCCAAGCAAAATACAGCCTGGCCATCTTAATCAGTACGGAAAATGGTGAAAGGTCAAATAAATTTAATTATTTAATATTTCACAAATGTAGATTTACAGCTTTATTTTTGAGTGTAACCACTCCATCTGTAACACCCATTAAGTGGAAAATACAAATAATTGAAGAGAAATTGAGTAGAGAATTCTTTCTCTAAAAGTGAATTCTTCTCCGACACCACAGAAGAAATGGGTGGTGAACTGCATCTAATTTGATATACAGAATAGTCTGGAGGCAATGGACAAAACCATGTTCAATAGGCGCACCTTCCACTGCTGGAGAAGCTCTTGCAGACCCCAAGTCTATGGCATAAATTGTAACAGCTGCTTGGCTGGTCTAACACATGCTAGGGATGGGCTCTGTTAGAGCTGAATCTAGCTTCATCATTAAGAGGTTCTGGTACAGAAATCAGGCAACTGAAAGTTCTGCTGCAAAAAAGAACCCATTTTCTTATTTTACTCCTACTGGTACCTTTAGGCCTCCAGCTTCTTTATTGCAGCTGGGAGATAATAATAGACCATTTGACATCTCTCTGGAAAAGGACAGAGATGTCCGACATCTCACTCCAGCAAACAGTCACTCACTCCAGAACTTCACTAGAAGACATTGCAGATTTCCAATTTTGAATCCAAATGCATGGGTCTTCATGCCTGCAGTCTAATTGCACACCCCATTCTCATATATTTGCACATAACCATTGGTAAATTATTTACATGCGTACTTCTGAAGGTGCAGATTTAATTATGCATCACTGTTAGGAAAAACTGATTCCCGAATCAAACATTAATGGCCTGGCTTTTGCTCCATCTTCATGATTCCACCATACCCACAATAACAACCTATTCTTGAGATTTATCATAGGCTCTGTTATTTTTCAAACCACTTACAATAAAAACAGACCAAATGTTTACCTTTATATTTTGAGCATCAACATTAGCTCCAGCTTCTAACAGAAGACTAATAACTGTAGTATTTCCTGCTAGCACAGCCCAGTGCAATGCTGTGTTTTTGTGATATTTGTCTCCGAGATTAACAGAAACATTAAATGTAAGTAGTAATCGGGTTGGATCCACACTAGAAAAGAAAATTCTTGTTAGTTCTACAGGAGATGAACTCAAATACATACCAATTTATTGTTAACGAGTTTAATTTCTCTACAGAATATTGATCAGGTACACTATGTAACAGCAAAGTGATTTGCTGATGACTATGAATAGCTCAAATTCCCTTCCCACCAAAGAGCAACCACAACTCTGTCAACTTTTAAAGGAGCTCATTAAGACAGCTTGTTCTGAGATGTCATGAAACACATTTGTTATGCAATTCTGTTTTCATTTTTACCAAAACCTTAGAGTATTAACAGAATTGTAAAAGAATGCACATCATTACTTACGTGGCAGATAACAACCAAAGTTCAAAACGTGCTATATTTCCACTTCACATTCCAAAAGATGAAAATAAAATAGGATGATAATGTTGGTAATGGTAAGTATTTGTAAAGGCTAGCCTATCTTCCTCTCCACAATCGAGGGAGATAAGCCCTGCCAAGCAGGAATCTAATTCAGACAGATTTGCTCTTTGGAAAAAGCTGGTGTAAAATAACACTTCTCCAATCATCTCCACAGGAAGATTTACTTTACAAACTACAAGTTCATATTAGTGAGCACGTCTGCATAATATCCTCTGTCTTGAATAGGTCGCTGTACTGGCTTTGGCTGGGATCAAGTTATTCTTCATAGTAGCTCCTCTGGTGCTGTGTTTTGGATTTGTGACCAAAACAGTGTCGATAGCACACCCATGCTCCAGCTATTGCTGAGCAGTGCTCAGACAATGTTAAGGCCTTTTCTGTTTCTCATACCACCCTGCCAGTGAGCAGGTTGGGGGTCTGCAATGCAGCAAGAAGCTGGGAGGGGGCACAGCTGGGACAGCTGACCCCAGCTGACCAAAAGGGAATTCCACACCATATGATACCATGCTCAGCAATAAAAGTTGGGGAAAGAAGGAAAGGGGGGACATTAGGAGTGATGGTGTCTGCCTTCCCTAGTAACCATTACAGGTGATGGAACCTTGCTGTCCTGGAGATGGCTGAACACCTGTCTGCTGACGGGAAGCAGTGAATGAATTGCTTGGTTTGCTTTGCTTGGGCACACAGCTTTTGCTTTACCTTTTAAACTGTCTTTATCTCAACCCATGAGTTTTCTCGCTTTTACCCTTCTGATTCTCCTCCCCATCTTGCTGGGTGGGGGTGAGCAAGTGGGTGCGTGGGGCTGAGCTGCCCACTGAGGTTAACTCCCAGCAATCATAAATGAAGAAAGATAAATCGGCAATTGTGGAAATAATATTGAGTAGTTAAACAAAAAAAAACTTTCAGAAAAAAAAAAAAATCAAAACCAGTCACTACTACATGCCACTTAGTTAACATCAAGAGAAGGTCAAAAGTGCAGTGAGGTATTACCTATGTGTTCTGTAAGCTGCCCACATTAAAGGTGTCATTCCATTTTGATCCATCATATCTACATCCTAAAAAAGGAAAAGAATAAAAAAAGTTGGTGAGATAAATCAGCATGCTCAAGATCCAGTAGATACCAGGTTTGCAACGAGAAGCAGTATTTTAAGACTAACCAGCTGAAATGGAGAAAAACTGGCAAGCGTTTGACACATATTAAAATAGTGTTTAAAAAAATGAAAACAGACATTAACATCACTTATTACAAAAATATAACTATTCCAATCTATTTTGGAAACTAAGGAACAGTCATGCTGTATAAGACTAGTCATTTCTATCTTACTATTAATCTTCAACATAAAAGATATATAGATGGTGTAATACTGCACTCAAAAGCAGGAAAAAACTAAAATAATGCACAAATATTTAATAAAATACTTGATAAATTAACATAAATGCCATGGCCTGAATCCTACATCCTACTGAATGCTAGCTGCATGTATTTTTCCATTTGCAAAGCAATTTTCCTTAGTTCACTCAGTTCCAAAGCTATTTACATATCCGGAAATCAAGTTAATGGATGCCAGAAAATTTTTAAGTTTAAACAAAAGCCATTAATAAAAACAACCTACCGAGAAATAAAACTGATCTATAATCAAGTAGTGACCAAGTAATAGACAAAAATAAAATTAAAAAAAACCAACAAAACATTACATTTAACAGAACATAGACACAGAATGACAAAACAGCACCATTCAGACAATTCTCTTAGATCCATCACAAAGGATCTAATACCAGCATCATTTTGTCCTGTTATAGATCCCTGTTTTACTAACATCGAAGTTGGCAATTCCTAAATACACCGAGACAGATTAGACTCTCAAGGACATTTGGGCAAGTTCCACAGACCACCACTAAAATAATTACTCTAACTTAATGCAAGACCTGAACAGTTTTCCTTAGAGGCAACAGAGCTATGTCAATATTTCCTATGCTACTTCCTTCCGTTCTTACTAGGAAACTTAGATTCAAAGTGTTTTAGTAAAGTCTTTTGCTACACAAACTACTGACAAAAACTCAGAAAGTGGATATAGAAACTATTGACAGAAACTCAGAAAGTGGATGATGTTGCTTTCTATCACCCCCAGAACCTTCTTCTCTGCTCCAGTAGTCTGCCAAACACCCAACATCCTGCAATCCCCACTCTCAGTGCTGCTAACCTGACCCAGGCAGAAGTTTTCCAGAAAATCCAATCTAGTTCTCCCAAACATTTGCTTTTAAAACGTCCCTAGCCTGCAGACAACTTTACATTTCTTAGGTATTACTCTGTTGTCCAATTAAAAAAAAAATAATCAGAAATTCAAAAAACAGTTGATGGAAAGGAAAGAGAACCATTACTTTATTGTACTGTTTGTTCAGAAAAGATTTACATGCATTGAGACCAGGATCCAAGCCTGTTCGCCCACGGTACTTGTATAGATTAGATCCTCTTGAGCCTACCAGGATCATGCAACCATTGGCACTCCATTTAACCTCCTGTTGTTGAGATCGTGAAGAAAATTAGAACTGCAGCCTAACCTCAAGTTCATTCATCCTTGAGAGGCATGACTTCAATTCGCAGGTCACACTGTGTGAACAACGTATTTTGAAGATTGTGCAAATTACTGTAACATGAACAATCACTCTTTCATCTTTACATTTCATAGAAAAAAGCAAGAGGTGAAGCAACTAAGACTGACTTGCATACTGTTGTATAGACAAAGATGATGTAATTGTCGACAGCAGACACAAGCTCTAGTAAACCTCTCATCAAAAATTCTTTATTTTGTCAGGTCATTACCAAAACCACACAATAAATGGGACATTTCAGAAAGGAAGCTCTGTTGCTGCTTTTCACCAAATGGCAGAGGCAAAAAAGTAAACCTTCAGCAGCAGGTACACATTAGGAGACCGTTATTCTGTTCTGGTGTGTACTGACAGGCATTTTAGCATTAACTTCTTGTTTAACTCTCAGTGACTGGTCAATCTGATAATGCTCATGGAGGTGTGTACCCATGCTGTCAGGACACAGTATGAGCACTGCAAGAACCAAAGGTTTCAACAAGAAGTGAGGCAATGATCAGAAATTGCACATACTGCTGCCCCCTGTACGTATTTCAAGTGTGAACTCTGTGGACCACTACCGGCAAATTTTCCACTTGTTTCTGAAAGAGAACAACTCTAGTTCTGAAAGACAACAACTTTGCATATGCAAGGATAATCAGACTTAATCCTAAGACACCAATACAAGACTCCACAAAAAGCTTTTGGAGAGGCAAGAGTACAGGGAAAAAGCGCTTCCTGCATGGAAAGGAGCTGGAGCAACTATTCTGCTGCTTCACACTACTTTCCGAAGGCGATATAGCCGACAAGGTGGGATTCTGAATAGCAGCTAGAGATCAGAGCAGCATTTAGGCTCACAGGGACATTTAACAAAGCACTAGTTGAGCCAGAACTGTGATACAATACAGCCTTTTCAAAAGCACAAAAAGCATCAAGAGATTCCACTTAAAAGTGCATTAAGCTGCACAGAAAGGGAGCAGGCATTTGATCCTCTTTAGAACCATTAGTGGGTATTTCACACAATACAGACCTTCATAGAAAGACCCATCACGCCCTTGTTCAGAATCCTATTCTCCATAAGGAAAAGATCTCTTTCACATGGACTGCTGCCCAGGGAAAGGGAAACAGGCTTCTAAAGAGCTGACATATTTAAAAGCATATAGTAAAGAAGATTTATCAGGAAGGGAGGTATGAGGCTGAAAATACTTCCTAATTTGGGAAAGACATGTGATAGCTATTCACTAGAAGCAGAGATTTTGTAGGATTCTTGCGGAATGAACCAAGTGCAGACTGACAGGCAGCTCATCAAGCAAAGCAGCACACAGAACTGAACCTAACTTGCTCTTTCAAACAACAAAAGCTCTGTTCTGAACGCTCTAGTCCATCACATGCAGCGTCAGTTTTGACAATCAGGAGGAGAAAACACGACCGGACTTAAAATTCTGTAAGTAATGTGCTGTAGGTTGGGTCTAGGAAATAAACACTCAGTTCAGTGTCTTACACAGG
This sequence comes from Opisthocomus hoazin, assembly GCF_030867145.1. Classification (NCBI taxonomy): domain Eukaryota; kingdom Metazoa; phylum Chordata; class Aves; order Opisthocomiformes; family Opisthocomidae; genus Opisthocomus; species Opisthocomus hoazin. Next base: position 30,733,177 of record NC_134421.1, read on the forward strand.
CTTGAGCCTGGTGGAGAGAACGATCCTCAGTGGTAACAGGGCTCAGGAGCACTGCTCACAGACTGCAGCACCAAAGCAACCAAAGCTGCTGGTACCAAACTGGCATCTCCCAATCTAGATGCCAACTACTCCAAGCCATAGCTCAGAAGGCGGCCCTATGTAGCTCGTGACAGTAGTTAACACATAAAATTGCAACTCTAAGAATTAAAAAAAAATAGATACTTGATAAGTAAGTGATAGTTGAACCACGAAATTGATAGTTAAACTATGAGTATGAAATAATTAAACTGTAACTTTAGCTCCAGTGTATTTCTTACAACATGATTTGACCCTACTAGCAACTTTATAGTCACCCATTATCTGTGATAGAGGTAAGTTATCTCACACATGCTACAGGATGAGAACACATCATTCGATCACCCAACATACCATAGCCGTATCTTAACTTATTCTGGGGTGACATATTTGCATATGCTTCGCCCTGATACACCTGTGGCATTTTAAGTAGTGTAAGCACAGTGTCAAACAGCCAAGTAGTACAAGCATCAATTTTGGACATTTTTAAGTGCTTTCAAACTCTTTTCAGTCTTCTTTCTTGCCTTTTTTTAAAATAATGACCTTACCTAAGCTTGAGCTATGCTACAGATTCTTCTACTTGCTATCTCAATACATGTATATCGTGTACTTGCCCCAGACTTGATTTTGACCCAGGCAACATACTGACACAAGCAACATGAGCAAATTATGATACAGTCAGATATTAGTCTCTCACAGTTCAGTAAGAGACATGACTAAATAAAAAGTATCAGCTATCAGCCACAGCTGCCTTTTGGCTGAGCAGTACTTGCTGGCATGACAGTGGGTTCACTTCCAACCAAGGCCAGAGGGCATCTGACCAAGAGTTCTTCCCCTACACTATGCTCCAGAAGCTACAGGACTGGACTCAAGCTGCAGACTGGAAATTTTACCCTTGGCTGCTGCAGCCCAGGAAGAGAGTGAAGCAGAAACACTGAAGCTGGGTTCCAGCTCTGTCTCAGAAAGGGACAAGGAGCAAATAAGAGCAATTTCTTAATCCACCTGTCAGTTCTCTACAGCGTTATGAAAGCCGGCCCTCCTCTCATCATGCAGGTCCACGAAGGCATCAGGATCAGAATTAACACAGCACAGCAGCCTACACTGACCTTTATTCTGACATTTATTTAGTTGTCATTTACCACACAGGTACTACAATTAGGTTCAGAACAAGGGCAAGCCTACTCTTTGGATATAAGAGAACCTGCTCTCTGCAAAGACAAAAGGCAAAACAAATTTGCAAGCAGCACACATCGTAAGTCCACACAAGCAAAAGCAGTTCTAGTTTCCAAACCCAAATCATGGTGTCATAAAGGAGGCGGAAGGAAAGGGAAAAAAAAAAGGCAGGGGGGATTAATGACCTCATGTATACTTACAAAAGGAGAATAAAAAGTAGAATCTCTTATTTCTCATAGCTTCTACAGAAACCTTGCAGTTTCTGTAGTTGTATGCAGTATAGATAGAGAATGGTGAGTTTAGGGACTGTTATTACAATGTTATTGATATTACTACATTTTAAACATACAAATCAATACATAATTTTTAAAGTTGAACGTTCTGAAGTGCTTCCAAAAATTACTGTTAAAATTAATTCAAACTTATGGCATGGAAAGGATACCAAAATCATACTTGATAACGTTTGGGGGATTTAATAAGAATCATCCTTTTAAAAACTATTGATAAGGAGAGCTGTTTCCAAGATAAGAGGTTTTAAACTTTGAAGTAAGTTTTGTGTGTTTCTGTATGTATACACGTAAAGACACACAGCTTCTTTTGCACTGAAGTATTATATGCTCAGGTAAATAGGTAAAGTCTGTATATAAACATAAGAACAAACAAACATTTACAGGGAGAATTCATAGTCATAGCAGAACATATTAAAGGCCATTTATACTTCACTAATGTTATGCCTTAAAAAAGTTCGCACTTGTATAACATCTGCAACATCTTTCTGGTAACATAAAACCCACATACAATTATACATAATTTGTGAACACTTAACTTCCTGATGAAAAAGCATTTCTCTCCAATCATTATCTCTTACAAAACAGTGATTATATATGATCAGCCTCTTTTTGTGCCTCTCTGTAATACATTAAATACTGTTTTACCAAACACTTCTCAGACACAAACTAAATACAGCGATAGCTTATTTTTTTACATGAATAGGCACAAATCATTTTCTGCAGCAAATTTAGGATTTGTTTTACACAGACCAAACACACTGATTTTACAGTCATATTCTACCTGACTCATTGGATCATATCTCACTTGCCATTTGAAAGAATAAGCAGAATAAAGAAGTTTGACAGTCTTGCTAATGCTGTTCACACGAGAGGAGGGCTTTGACTTTTCTGTATGGTTTACAAAGTAAATCAAATTTGTGCTTCTAGCATGTATCTGTGGGTGAGTAAATCTACAAATTATAATGCAGGGTGAGTAGCAAAAAGGTGAACATGTTTTTGAGCATACAAAATGAAGGATGGGAGACAACGACAACAGTAATGAATACACATACTATATATACACTTTACAGACCTAGCAGTAATGTAAGTGTCTAGAAAGAAGATTTTGAGTTGTTTGGGGTGTTTTTTTATTTACACATGTATGCAATCAGTAACAGCAATAAATAAAAGTTGTGGTCTTGAGGTGTAGAAAAAAGAGATGAGCTATGACAACTCTCTGTCATTAGATTCTTTACCTGTGCATAATCTAATGATTCTGTGAAGAATTCTAGAATATTTGCTATCATTGTCACTATTAACATTTAAATATTAAATTCATTAGAAATAATGAATGGTAAAAGAATAACTCATAGAATTTCCACATACCACACTAGACAGGTATGAATTAAAGCCAAAGTACTCAGACTGCTGATAAAGGAAATTAAGTTAGCAGGTGGCACATCAGTACTGTAGTCCACAATAAAAGACATTGAAATATTTTTATGTTTAGTCAGGCAAATATTTTGCACTTCCTGAATGACAGGTATAGGTTTCCATTGTTTTCGTACTCTAATTTTGGGTAGAATCTATGTAAATATGGTTATTTCTTAAAGTTTACCTGTCCCTTTGCTATCAGGTAAGCAACAATCGAAGTATGTCCAAACTGGGCAGCCAAATGAATACAGCTACATCCTTCTCCATCAATTAGCGACGGATCTGCCCCATATTTCATCAGCTGTACAACCATGGATAAGTGACCCTGTCTAAATGTAACAAAACACACAAAAAAAAACAGCTGAATAACTGTACACAGAAAAACTACTAAAATTTGAACATTTGAATACAACAAAAACGGTCAGCAGTTAATTACGCTACCGGAGCTTCCGCACTTTGACTCACACTTTGAAAACAACAATTGTCGTGATCTGATTCTGCAACTGAGTAGGCAAACTCATTCATATGAGCAAATTCTATGCAGCCAATGCATTCATCACACGCACTTCACTTAGTCGTGTCATATAGCCAAAAGCCAGTCAACAAAACCTCACAAGTTATTAGTTTAGAAATCTAGTCTATTGTGACTCCTTCCAATCCACATATGAAAACTGCTATTTCAAGAGCTGTCAAACTGGCTATGTACTCTCATTTTCTGCGGGGCATATGGTTTATCTTTCTACTATTAAAAACAGTAGTGAAATAAAAACAGGAAGAAAAAAAAAGGAAGAAAAAACTGAAGACCTACACTTCCTCCACACTACCTTAAAAGCTTAAGCATCTTTTTGTCATAACAAGCATAGGCATATCCTTCGTGTAGACATGGTGCCTAACTGTCAGCACACGGTTTCTGACATGAGCAAAAAGACCTTTACAATCTGTCTGAAGCTTTGTCCAAAGCTGCTTCTCAGAACAACAGATTACAGCTATGAACACCGGGAAATTTAATCAAGCTTTTGTGCTATTAACACAGAACTTAGAAGGTGATCTGTAACAAATACACAAGCTAAAATCTTTAAGGGAGGCTAACAAGCAAGTCCTCACCTTTAGTAAACCGATTATTTTGATACATTAAATGTTCTAAAAGCTAATTTTCTAAGTCTCCTTTTGCAGTCTACAGTTAAAAATATTAATATGGGCAGTGTTCCTTTCCTGCCTATTTCTAGGCGGTTGTCTGAAGGAGCAGCTACTACTCAAAGGCTGCCTTCAGTTTTCCCAGTCATTCATCATTCTCGGGCCATCCTCTACATCATAAATCTGATTTTAAGTGCATCTTAAAAAAAAAATCCACACACGTAATAGAACACTGCAAGTACAATGTCACACAAGATCATCTCAAGTCCCATCTGCACAAGTGCTGCTGAACTTTAGAAGACTGACAAAAATAAGATCTCCAAAGTAAGAGTAAACCAAGGTGACTACAGACTCTAATTATACCGTACTCCTTTTCCTATGATAGCAATCATTTTCCTCTACACAAGAAAGAGAAGATAAAAACTGAACTATATGCTGAAAGCTCCTGTAGCTCAAACATACTACATTCACAGTGTGCTGAGTTATCAATTACTGAATTAATTCATGTACATGAATTCACGTTCATGTATTCCCATAAAATACAGCAATTTCATAAATCAATCAGTAGCAGATTCTAAATTAAGCAAAAACACAGGAAAATAAAATTACAGAAGACTTATCCCCACCTTGTTGCCCAGTGAAGTGGGGTAGAATTTAAATCTCCTCCAAGCTGATCAACGATAGCACCTTTTGATATATAGTATCTGGAATAACAGAAATAGTAAACATTATTGCTTGTCTTGGTTAAATATAAAGGACACACAGTAAGCATGTTTGATGTTATGCAAAATGGGCAGTTACAGACTAGAACACCAGAACCTTTCCTTGCCTTCATATAACCTTCCTTTTTAGAGGTCATGCACACTTATTCAATTTTTTTGCCTTTTGACGTGGGTTGGGAGAGTAGGGATGCTTCCTACTGTGTTTTGAACATTCTGCTCTTTCTTAGAACGGTTTGGTTCTAAGGTAAAACAGAATAACTGCTATATATATTGGTACAAACTGTGCTACCACAGAAGTATTTAATAGAATGGATTATTCTAAAATACTTAAGAGGTTGCTGCATCAAAAATAATTCTGAATTCATGGCAAAAGAATATGCTTCTAGAATACTAGCATATTTAGAGAAATTTGGCCAAATGGCAAAATTATATACAAGTCAACTTGCAGCATGTATCATCACCAGAATGGCCCTGCTGAAGTCACTGTTCCAAGAGCTCACGCTGAAGTTACACGTTTAGCCAAGTACTAAGATTTTTCCACACTTCTCAATTGTTATTAAACAAAACACAAAAACATTTGAGTATATAAAAAATACTTCTAAATGATGGGCTAGAAATTATTTTTCCCTCAAGAACAATTATAAAAAGACGAGGTACCTGTAGGAACAAAACCCGTTACCCAAATTTAACTGCAGCAATTCATATTCATAGTCATTTGTACTGTTTCTGGGAACTGTCTTCCTTGCTGTTTTCTATGGGGCACTAAAGCGGCAATATTACTTTTCCTTTGTGAAAGAAAATGCACACCTTACAAAGAAATTAATGTTTTTTAAAAACAGGCCTTCCCAGAAGGCTTCTAGTTCTTCATTCACTACTGTATAAGCCAATGGGGAAAAAACAGTTACTACTAACAGACCTTTGAAAAGTGCTATCTAGCTATAGATTCATAAGTGCTTGCACATTTCAAGTACCTGTATGCCTGCAGACTTTTCGCTTTCAAAACACCTGTCAGGTAAATATGAATGCTGCTCTCCCACGTCCTTCAAATCCTCAGCACTGAGTTTCTGGCACCTGAATTTCCTCTAAGTGTTTGAAGACATGGCCAAAACAAGGGCAACAAGAGAACAATTTCAAAAACATTACCCTAAGTAACTACCTTCTTTCTCTTTAGTGCTTATTGACTCAGAGAGTGAAACCTCACAAACAGCCCAAAAGTTACCTTTAGGAACAGAAACATGCATTAGCTATCCATGTCCACACTAAAAACAACTCAAGGAAAAGACCTTTCATACAGTGTCTTTAGAGCCATCAGACACAACGAAGTACTTCAGCAGACTTGCCAAAGTCATACAAACTCTGGTTTGTATGAGAAACGAGATCTGCTCTCATCCAGGACAGTCCACTTCACCAGTCTGCAACGCCAAAGGAACAAAACTGCAACATGTCTCTGCCGAAGTTAAGCTTTTGGATTCCTCAATGAGAACAACCAAAGATTTTGTGAAAGTCTTGGTCAGTGAAAAGACAATGGGTGTATAAGGTAAAGGGACAACATCATTTTGTTATTGTGAAACAAAGTACCAGCTACCAAAGAACAAATTTGAACAAGACACTGAGAAGTCATTTAGTCCCTCTTGGGAAGGAGTTCCCAAGGAAATCTTGTCTACATAAAAGACAGCAGAGAGAAATTCAGTGAGAGCTTGGATCCATCTCACTGATGTGACAGCCACTCCTGGGGAGGTGAACATTAAACAGATTGTCTTCATTCAAACACTGGTCCCCGCAGAAACACAGAATATATTCAGATTCTACTGAGCAGCAGCACTGCTTACTGCTTAGTATGTTTTATTTAGAAGGAAGAACTTGCAGTTTGACAACTGGGAAAAGACAAGGCAGTGATCTCCTGCCAGATGGCACATTGAAATAACATTTTAGGTTTCCTTAAGGGTGTTCTTACACTAAGTCGAAATTTATCGCTGCATTTCTGTTTCAGTACACATAAATGGTGAGATTTTTCTGCAAAACCAGACTGAGAACTTAAATCTCCTTGTCTAGGTAGGATCTTGCAGAAGGAATTTTGTGCTTGGTGAAAATGTTCCTGGAGCAAGCAGGAATTGGGTGATTCTACCCTCAGTGAGAAGATGTCAAGTGTGCAAGTCCTATTCGAGCAATCTACTTACATTCAAAGCAAGCAGACCTGATAAGAGGTTGCCTTAAGATGAAAAGACTGCCACTGATCTCCACATTAGGATCATTAAGTCGTTGCCAGGCATTTGAAAACTGCCTCAGCTTGCACTCAGTGCTTGTTGGAATCAAAGTGCACGTGGTCACTGTTGCTAGAAGGAGGAGAAGCAGAAGAGAAACCCTTGTCTGAAGAAAGTTCAACACAGAAAATGGGGAAACACAGACAGTAGGCAACTGTAGAGATAAGGCCAGTTTTTGCATTTTTACAAAACAGAGTTGAAGAGACCAGTGTCATGATGAAAAAAGAATTACTTTGTGGATGTTTGATACTTTTCCCTGATCCTACAGAAATAAGAAAAGGTTCTGTAGTTTTCCTTATAAAGTATCAATGGACTTCACTGTTACCTATGCTGAATCTCAAGTCTCACAACAGAAAGAACAAGGAAACAGTAAAAATAAGAGAAGTCTAATCCTAAACCTGCACTCTCCACAAACGAGCCACTAAGCTACTTCATTGAAAAGACATTATATAGTCAATATCCAGTACGCAAGACACTGAAATCTGGTATCAAGAAAGCAGACCAGATACACTTAGACTCTATCTCTGTGATACCAAGCTTACTAGCCAACATGTTTAATGAAATTATCCATTGCACACAATGTGCACAAATAGGGGAGGCCTGGGGAAAGATGCGATAGGATCAAACAAAAAACACCCCACAGAATAATTTTATTCCAAGGAAACAGAATAAACCAGTGTCACACACGAGAGAGTGAGAGAGCACATAATATGCTGGGTGATATAAACTAAAATAAATCAACACCTCCTGAAGACAGAGGAACTTAGAGCATAAGAACTACATCAGGAGGAATGAATTTTAGATAGTTAAACACATTAGTAGTCACATGCACTCTAGTAAACAGCAGGAAGAAAATGCAACGCAGGATGTCACAGTGGTAGACGCATCAAGAAGGGACAAGAGCTTTGACATATTGTTGAGGAAAAAGGAAGAAATAGACACATTAGATTTAAGATAATTCAATTTTCAGGGTTGATACCAAAATAACTTGAAAGAGATATGGCTGGTACAATTAAAGTTATGTTGAATTAAAATTCTCAGAACAAGTTTCCAGCACTCAAACACAGGCGGAGAGATGTCCCTAACATAAAGACCTAACTGGAAATTCAGCTAGAGATTTAGGCATAGACTTCCATCTATCTGAATGTGACATTTTGATTTTGAACCACCTCTACGACCAATATCATTGCTACAGCAGGAAATTGTTACCAACACATGGGGGCGGGGGGGGGAAGGTAAAACACACCATGACATACTCACATGCTGAAGTACTTCTTTCATAAATTTAGCTTAAAAACAGGACTAATGGGGAATTCAAAATTTGGTCTAATTTTACTCTGTGAATCACAGAAGGTCCTCAAACAAATTTTGGGGGGCAGATTCTTTTTGTTTGTTTTCATTTTTTTTTTTTTTTAAAGAAAAGGCTGTAGAATACATAAAACGCTAGTGAACTAAAGCATTAAGTCATAATCAAATATCACACAAGTAGATTCACTGCACTGCGAAGCTAATACTGAAACTATACACAAGTTAATACAGAAACATTATCCATGATATAGGCCTATTTTTTCAAACGCTTCATGACATGCTCATGTTTTTAAATGATGATAGCTGTCTCAATGCCATTCACTTTTTAGACCTGATAAAGACGTAACAATACAGATGGAATATCTGTAATACAAATATGTCTTCCAACAGCTCAAATAAGATGAAAAATTCATTGCACATAATTCATTATGCATTCAAGATGTGTAACAAAGGGACGTCAAAATATAACAACTGCTTTTAGATCCTGTACTTTTCTTAAAGAAAAATGGCTATCTGAAAAATTTTATGCTTTTCAGTTATTTCACAGCAAATTGTAAGATGCTAGCCATAAAGACCCATGACAACCCAGAAGGAAAATGGAATGAAAATGAAGAAACCAATAGTGTCTAAAATGTACTCTCACAAAAAAGGTTATTTAGGGAAACCAGGGTCTTGCATCACTTTTGCAAGAGGCTCTCTTTCAGCATGCCAAAAAGCATATTGGTTACCTATACGATAATGAAAGGAAGATACAAAACGCAGAATTATGGTTTCCACGATAAGCTTCTACGCACATTAAAGACATAAAACCTGGTGTGCTATCTACTGCGTGTAACAAAAAAAATTCTTTCAGAACCACTGAATTATTTCACAGAATCATTTAGTTTGGAAGGGATCTTTGCAGATCATCTAGTTTAACCATTCCTATTCAAAGCATCTAGATCACGTCATCTAGGACCATGTCCAGCTGGGTCCTGAATAACTCCAAGGATGGAGAGTTCACAACCTCTCTGGGCAACCTATGCCAGTGCTCAGTCACCCACACAGTAAAATAAATGTTTCCTGATGTTCACACGGAATTTCACATGTGTTTTAACTTGTGTCCTCTGCCTCTTGTCTTGCCCCTGGGCACTACTGAGAAAAGCCTGGCTCTGCCTCCTTTATCCCTTCCCACCAGGTATTTATACACTTGATAAGATTCCAGGTATTATATATTACCAGGTATCTCAGGAACTTATATACATTGATAAAATCCTCCTTGAGGATCTGATACACATTGACAAGATAATCCTCCTCTTCTCTAGGCTAAGAAGCCCAAGCACGTGCAGCCTTTCCTCGTGCCAGATGTTCCAGTCCCTTAATCATCTTTGCAACCCTGCAATGGGCTCACCCCAGCAAGTCTGTACCTCTCTTGCAAAGGGGAACCCACAACTTCACACAGATGTCCAGCTTCAACAGCTGAAGGAAGGATCATCTCCCTCAACGTGTTGGCAATGTTTTTCTTAATGAGGCCAAGTATACCATTGACTTTTTTTGCTGCAAGGCTGCATTCCTTATTCAGTCAGCTTCCTGTCCACCAGGACCCCAAGGTCCTTCTCATCAAATCTAAATCTTTATCTGTTTACCTAGGTTTATTTATTTAACCTTCCTTTAAGAGAACTTAAGAGAACTGCATCAGGACATAAAGTCCTTTAAAAACAAGATGAGAAACATGGACCTGAGATGTTCTAGAAACTCAGCATTTGGTCTGATAAAGGTGCTGGTGATGGACATAGACTGGGAGAACATGCATAAAATGAAGCTGTTTTGCATTTGTTTTTATGTGTAAGTACAGACACTCATTAATAAGAACTGTTTTTAAAAGTGGACTGGTTGAACATGGGCAGTTTATGTCAAATATTCTAGAAATCTGCTGATACAATATTTTGTGTATTTAGATTTAACTGCAGGTACTTCATTCGTTGTTTCACCACTGACAGAGAAAAAAAAAAAAACCACGTTCTATACACACTCCTGATATGCAAAAATAGCAGGTACTAGGAATTATCCCTTCAGGATCTAAACTCTCCATGTTCTGAAAGATAATAACAGGTTTTAAAACTTAGTCTCAAATATTATGCTCCAGTTTTTATAAACTGAAAAGCAAAAAAATACCCCAAATCCCACAGCTCCTACTATTAAAGATTTTGTTATTACTTGAAAGGAGTGGTGCTGCAATGCTACCTTTTGTAACAGCTGTAGCTTTAAAATGCAAAGAAGTCGAACTTCCTGAAATGCTGAATGAAGTAGGAATTGCCCCTTGCATCATACTAATCTTGTTTATTCGATAACATTCACTACCATCTAGCACCAATCTTCCCCTGGTATTTCAACAAGTACGCCATAGTATAAAGAAACTACGCGTAGAGCTGAACAGCTGCTCCACAGGTTTACCTCATCTGAGAAGAGTCTGACCTTGACTTCTGGACATATAACATGTTTTATTTCTGTTGTGTCATCAAAATGTTGCTGTCAAAATGCAAATTAGGGCTTATTACTTCTCCCCCCTCCCCCAAATTTCAAGACCAAATATTGCAATTTTGAGAAACTTAAGATTATTTAATACCTTAAAAAAATAAATCAACATTTTTAAGGACATGATTAGTTTATGTTTAAGTTAAAGTGTAATACATACTTCACCAGATCTATCCTGTTGTTGATTGCAGCCCAGTGGAGAAGTGTTACATTTTCTTTATCTGGTTGTCGTACATCATAACCTGCTTCCACCAATTCTCTACATCGTTCATATATTCCGTACCTTGAAGAAGAAAAAAAGATTTTTCAACGCTGTTACCTTAGACAAAAACGCATTCAGCAAACACCATACTTCTGCTCACAATAAAAAGCTTCAATGGAAGAGATACGACAAAAAAACTTTACTTTCTGTTTCAATATGATTACAGATCTTTTGCAACAAAATGCTTCCACTGGCAGAAGTGATATTAATCAATCAGAGATTTTACAGAAAATTATACAGCAGAGCAAGGCAAAACATCAATCAGTAGTACACCAAGTATAAATAAAATTCTTCTCTACCCAGGGACTGCACTACATTTGTTTCTCCCACCTCTCTTCTTCCTCTCCATCTCATAAAGACCAAAGGAGCTTGGCTGACCGATTTGGCCAAAATTCAGCAGATGACAAGCTCATCAGGTCAATTACAAACATTCAGAGAGCTAAAGCATTTTCCTATTTTTCTTCTCAGATAACAAATAGCAATCATCCTCATATAATTCAGTACCATTTCCTTTTTTATAAGCACTTAAAAATTCTACACTTTAACACGAAATTAATTCATTAAAGATGACTATTAAATGTGAGCTACCTTCATATGAAAAAAAAATTCTGCATACATTTTGAAAGTTGAATCAGGAAACTTAAATATCATTTAAGCATCTAACACAGGACTAACCCCAACACTAAATAATGTTTGTCTTGATGCTTACACTGTTTTACGACCTATTTTTAGTGGCAATAAAAGCTATGCAGAAAGGCAAGTCAAGATTACATTTCAACATCTGTACAACCCATACAGAGTTCTCAAGCCTGAAGGAGTAGACTGATGTTTGGGCACACTTTGAAATCAAGATCAATGCCTTGTGACATTTGATTTCTGCTACAGCAGAATTTTAACAGCCTCTCAAAGTTGGAATTCAAGTAAGTTTTCCTTATGCTGCTTCTATGTTCTACTTTCTGTAGAAGAGAGAGCCTTAGACAACTTCAGGCCCTTTTGCTCCACCTGGTCAGCTTGTGTACCCGACGCAGAGACCTTTTTTCCAGGGCAGTAACCATTCTTACTTTTTCTTTCATGTATTCGAATGGATCCTCAATCTGGACAGGGCTCCCATAAGTGAAGCCTCAAATGACTCAAGTCAACAAACCTCAAGAATGCTTTCCAAGCTGATCACAGGTTTGAAGCACATAAAATAGCTGGACACTATCAAAAAAGAAGTACTAGACCATGTACTAAGATCATGTTTTCAATTTCTTAGGAAAGTTGCACTAGAAATTATGAAAAATGCTGGAAATTGCTGTCATACCTATAATCTTTCCAAACACTATGAAAGATCAGAACAAAGATTATTCCGTGCAGTACATACCAACTGGCAACGAGCCTGCAAAACTTTGTCCCTCAGACTGAGTAAAAAAGCAGCAGTCGTGAATAATTTTGATGGCAAAGCTTTGTTTTTAATCAGTTGGGTGCAGGGAGAAGAGGTTTGGTTTACGAAGACATAAAAATATGCAACCAGCTAGACAAGATACACATACTCAGACACACACAACTGCCAGGAAAACTGATAAGGTTCTAAGTCTGGCCAGTCTTCAGGCGTACTATCTCCCAAGTCCCAGCCTAGATCAGCAGTGTGGCCTGATGAGTTCCTGTTCAAATGGCTTATCATGTACCATTCCTGACTTCCCCCTCCTCAGCTGAAAAAGCCACTGAAACAGGTTAGGACTACTAAAGGCAGGTCAGCCAAGAACGAGGAGTGAGAAGAGACAGTAGAAGAGATGGGGAAAGAAGGACAGCAACTTCTAATCTTACTGCAGTACAATGTCACACTAGCATATAGAAACATCTGGAGGTAACCTGGAAAGTGATTCATGTGGAATAGCAACAACACCCTTTTGTTGACAAGCTGTTCTCTCCAGTCAGCTGTTATGACAATCCTTCCTACTGTAGCTGAGCCTGCTGCCTTCGTTTAAACAACTGAAGTCATAACATAAGAAATTATTGTCCTACAGCCCTGCTATTAGGTTTAACCATCAACAGCTAAAAAAACTGTACTGCCTAAGGCTGAGTTTAGCTGACTCATTCTGCTTAAATAAGTAGTACTACACAAGAAGCAGGAATTATATTAATAAAATATTCTAAGTTGTTGGAAAGATACAAAGGACACAATAATGCAATAATACTAACTTCTCCAAAGTGTAAGAAACAATCATGTAAACTTTTCCTGCAATAGGTTAGGATTTTGCTTACATGTACTGGTTTTGACTGGGATCAAGTTAATTTTCTCCATAGTAACTCCTGTGAGGCTATGTTTTGGATTTGTGAGCAAAACGGTCTTGATAACACACCTGTGTTTTAGCTGTTGCTGAGCAGTACTCACACAGGTCAAAGCCTCTTCTGTTTCTCACGTTCCCCACCAGCGAGCAGGCTGTGGTGCACAAGAAGCTGGGAGGGGACACAGCTGGGACAGCTGCCCCAGCTGACCAAAGGGATGTCCCACTTCACATGACGCTGTGCTCAGCAGTAAGGGTGGGGGAAGGAGGAGGAAGGGGGAGCATCTGGAGTTACAGTGTTTGTCTTCCCAAGTAACTGTTAGGCATGATGCAGCCCTGCAGTTCCAGAGATGGCTGAACACCTGCCTGTCGGTGGGAAGTAGTGAATGAATTCCTTGTTAAGTTTTGCTTGCGTGCAAGGCTTTCATTTCTCCTGTAAATTGTCTTTAACTCAAACCCATCAGTTCTCACATTTACCCTTCTGATTCACTTCCCCATCCCACTAGAGGGGAGTGAGCGAGCAGCTGCACGGGCCTCAGCTGCCTACCAGGTTTAAACCACAACATTACTACTAGTCAGCTATGGTAAACTGTACAAATGATTTAGATGTGCATTCTGTCAAGTTAACTACACAACACAAAATGATCTTCCTTGAAAGTAACCTCTGATACCTAGTCAAGGTTTTGTTACACCATACTACCCAGATAGGTATAACCAAGCAGCACTGTCACAGTCTTTTAGGGGGTGTGACAGGGGGGTGTTTGTTTTTTGGGGTTTTGGTGGGATTTTTTGTGGGATCTTTTATTTATTTAAAGCAAATCTCTAGTCTTGCAGAAAATGGGATGCTGCTTTCTGAAGAACCTTGCTCAGGAGATATGAAAATGACAGAGAGCTGCAGTAAGCATCCGAATCAACTCCGAAGCCTGCTGAGGCAGAACGCTGTTGTCAATGCCTCTGCAGAAGCCCCGATGGGATGCTCTAACTATGCTCCACTGATGTTTACAAATACCACCCTCTAGAACCCACCCATACACTGCTGTGAGGCCCTGGGCATAGACTGCCGCATGGGTTTGGACATAACAAGGAGCAGGAGGAACAGATTCCTTCTCCGGGCTTAGCATTACCGACTTCCCCTCATCCCCACTGGAAGGCAAACTGTAAGTCACAGGTTCTGCCTACTGCTTGGCCACAAAATGGATCATGAAGGTCTGCAACACATCAGAAGAGCCTTCCCAGGAACAAAACACTTTCCAAAAGTTAAACTGAGAATAAGGTATACAGCAATTTTTTATTTAAGTCACCATCAGTTTGTCTGCTCCTAGCAATTTATTTTGGTATCTTGAACTCAATCATAACTGATTACAAAAGATGTAACACAAGGTATAATTTAATAACTCTTCAATTTATTAAATTGTCACAAGAGGACTTAAGGATCTAGACAGACAAAATACGCCTGGCAAAAAAGGTCAGGAGTGTACAACAATTTGCTACCCTTCCTGGAAACAGCAGGCTCTCTACAATTAAATAAAACACTGAATCTGATGCAGTCATGGTTTCTGGAGCTCCGTGCTAGAAATGCAGCATTCTTCTCATGTACTACCCAGAGTCTTCTTCCATCAATTTGCTGCAGCTGACTTCACCTTGCCTTCTCCAAAGGTTCATGACACACTGTTAGATTACAAAATGAGAAAGTCATCTATGTCAGACACTCAGCATAACTGTGCTTACAACGTTGTTATAAAGGGCTTTATGCCCTTCAAGAAAAAGTAATGGAGGAAAAGATTCAAACCCTCACAAGAGACCGATGTATTAACCTCACAAATTTTCAGCACCTGGGTGAATTCTAGAGGGTGATGCTGTAAATGTCAATATGAAGTGTAATTAAAGCATACTACTGAGCTTGCATTGTTCTGAAAGAAAAGGGACTGGTTCTTCCAAGGAAAAAAATACCATCGTGCAAGCTTATTTCACTATCACAGTCTCTAAGCCATTTCGGTAACTAACCTGTAACACTTTATTTGTCAATGCAAGTTAAAGATATTCTGAATTTAATACTTAAAAATTAGCATTCTAGAAGCCTTTTGCATTTTTAATACGTAATCCATTTTTTAATCTTTCATCTGCAAGCACATTGACTCTTGGAAATAGACACTGTCAGCTTTGCTGCACGATTAACATAAAATTTGGCCACAATACTAGGAAGGAATCTCTCTTCAGTGATCACATCACCATGCCAACAAACAGTAGATAAGCCAGGAGCTCACTCCCTCACCTTGCTATCATCGTAACTCCAATCAAAGCTGTTTTAAAGGGAAATGCAATTAGTAGAAAAACAGTCTTTATCTTTTGGAGTCTCATTAACATGAATAACGATGGTTAAACACTAACAATGCCTTTCATATGTTCTCATGTTTTTTGTGTTAAACAGTAAGACAGTTTTGTTTTTAACAGCAAAGGGATAACTCAAGAGCTGCTTAATGAACCATTAACAGTGATGTTGAAAGACAAGAGAAATTCAGCTCTTGCACGTGTTCCAAAGCCTCAAATTGTCTAGACAGTTGTGGCTACATTACTCATGTGGTTAAAAAAAATCCCACCCTTCCATGGGAACTTCAGATACATTTCACTTTCAGCAATATAATCAAACTCCATGGGCATAAATGACTAGGCATAAAGAATGTGTACCTGTGTCATGGTTTGCCCATCCTTTCCTGGAAATAGCTGAAAAAAGCCAGGAGTAATTGTCACTTTGGCCAACACTCACCAATTTGAATTATTCCGTATGTACCCTACTTTCTTCTTATCAGTTACCCTACGCGTGGTGAGAAATAGTGAGGAAAAAAAGCATGTTCTCAAATGTATCCAACAATTTTTTTCCCCCGAGTAACATTCAGCATCTCATATTTCATGCTGCACTATTTCACAGCGCACATGACTTCATTTTGAGTGATCTCAGTGAATAAAACTAACAGAAAAGTTAATCTTGCAATAATGAAATTGTAACACTTGAGGACAAGGAATCAATCTTCCAGAAGTCACAAAAGCACTTGTTCTATCATTAATGTTTAATACCAATGTTCATAACGGTTATTTAACATACTTTCAGCATAGCTGGAATTTGCTCAAGTTCACCACAAGCAGAAAATGCCTATTCACACTCAACAGAACTGAAAATCACGATGCAAGGATTAATGTGTCTTAGATTTTGTTCTCTTAGTCATAACCCATCGTATACTTCTCTACCCATGAACTTTAGCTACTTTTCCCTAATTTCATGGCTTAAGATTTAAAACAAAACAAAAGCAGCAACTTTAAGTTATTATGTTAACACAGTATCCTTCCCAAGACATCATATTCAAAGTTATGACTACATCTTTGGAGGACACAGGGCTACTGGTGCCAGAAGAGACAGAAATAAACATATCCACATATCTCCATTCAATTTCACTTCAAAGCACTTACGACGTTTTACAAGATTCCATTCTCTTGCAGCTCCAGCCGAGCACTGAACAATATCACAGAGGAATGAAAACAACATGCAGCCCACCCTCTGATTTTGCAGGGGCAGAAATTAAAACTTTCTAT
The DNA here is from genome assembly GCF_030867145.1 of Opisthocomus hoazin. Taxonomy (NCBI): domain Eukaryota; kingdom Metazoa; phylum Chordata; class Aves; order Opisthocomiformes; family Opisthocomidae; genus Opisthocomus; species Opisthocomus hoazin. The sequence continues at coordinate 30,750,181 of NC_134421.1, forward strand.
GCAGTTATAAGTGAAGTACTTATTAAGTATTAGTACGCAATGTTCCTCCATTGCAACAACAAAGGCAAGAATGGATGATTTTTTTACCACTACTTTAAAAACAGATTTTTCAAGTACTTTTGAGTGGCCTCTTCTCCTTTCAGAAACACAGTGGAAACTTTGTATGAACCAAACAATTTTGCTGTAAGTGAATACAAGATGCCAAGAGATCACACACATACTGCAACATCTGCAAGATAAAGGGCTAAGACACTACTACTTTTAACACTACCTAGAGATGCCCTTCAACATGCTTATAACAAAGCCAGTGAAAGATACCCCTTATATCAATAGGTATTAAAACCAAACACTGATTTTTACTCTAGCACTAGTTTCTGCAAAATAAACAGAGAGACTATTTTTGGTATAAAGCATGCCTAGATCTCAATGTCTGTGGGAGAATTTACCAGGAACATAATCAGGAAAAAATACAAATACTGATAAACTCTTTGCAATGAGAACATCAGCTGAACTGCTCTTTTCTATAAAAAGTCTTGATTTGATTGTAAGAAGCTATTAGATTTGTAGCTCATGGTGTATGAGCATGTTAATTTAATAAGTGTCCAATCTACAGACTTAGAAGATAAAGCATACAAACAGTTCAACAAGATACGAAACAATGAACAAATACTTCTGGAAAAATGTGTGGAGTTTGCAAGCTCTTATCTTCCCTTGCAAATGCATTATTTTACTAATGTTGATTTATTTCTCTGTAATCAAGTGCCACTAAACTCAACATCCCAAAACACAGTTCTACAGGCAAACAGCATATATGAAGCATAGACGAGTTTTAAACCTTTACATCCCATTTTTCATCATCATCTTCAAAGTTTAAGGAACTATGTTCCAAATTTTCATGTATGTTGCAACAGTAATATAGCTAGTTACTTTCACAGCAGAAACTTCTAATAATTCAGCACATCAAATACTGTAAGAACAACGATTATGAAAAAAATTAAATGACTGACTAGCTACTTATATGACATGACTAACTGCTTCCTGCTTGGATTACCACAAATTTAATAGCAAACAATTCCATGCTACGGCAAAAAGCACCTTCTACCTGTCAAGAAGCCTGCAATTTAAGTGGTCTCACATGAAATGCCAAATCATTTTAGATGACAGATCAGTCTGACTTTAACAGAGGAAGATACACAACTTTATTATTATAATTAGCTATCAGACCATTCTCGAGACCAACAGAATTTCATTTAACTAATGGTAAGCACCCAGCTACCATCTGACTGTATCACACTAAAAAGTGTCTTATATTCTCTTGGGGAAGTTTTAAAGTATTTGGGGCGGGGGGAACACACACAACACAAAACCAGCTATGTTGCAAATCCCCTGCTGAATGCCACATGCCTGGACTTCAGCAAAATAAAAACCCACCCGAACTAAGAGACTGAAAATAATTCTTACTCTGTTTTGCTACATTTTGCTTGAACTTATTGAACTGCTCAGGAAATGGAGTTCTGGGAGACACACGAGCCGCCCTTTTTCACAAAACATCTTGTGGCATCTTACTTATATTAGCACGGAACTTAAAACTAAATAAAGTCAGCAGATATTTTAATCTAAGGGAATATTGATTTTTGAGGACAAGTGGTAGAAGATAAGATCACCTATTTTTCATATATATAAAAGTGATGTTCTATTTCTACAAAAGTGAATAACTACATCATTTTCATAGGAGCTGTATATATTTTTAACAACACTGAATTAATATATTAGCAGCATTATTTATTTTATTCCAAGCCGCCTGATATTTGGTGGGTTTATTTTCTGCCTTAAAATTCAGAGATTTTTCTGTTTAAGACAGCTGTTTTATATAACATGGCCTTCAAATCCTTCAAAATGAACGTGAGTTCTCCCTCTAGTCAGGGAAGTGCTGTCTACATATCATACCCTGATTGTACACCCATGCTCACAGTCCCCCCTCCCTGTGATACTAACCATTAGGGCTATGATATGAAACTATAGCGCTCTTTGGTGAGATGTCATCCTCTCTGTAAATCACATCTCACCATGACTTGGAAGCAACATAACAGGTAACTCACAGCCCTGTTGATTCTTGTTTGAGGAGATCAGAAAATAATTAACTCAGCTGAAAGCATAGATCAGCCTAAATTTGAGGGCTAACGGGGACAAATGTGTTTTAGGGTTTCAAACATGCAATGAGCATACAAGTATGGAAGTAACTAACTTGTAAAACCACTTCTGCTGTCCTATTTCCATGCTTTTGAGATGCAGCTAGTTTGATACTATGCCAGTATTTTCATTTCTAAAATCTCCTGATATGAGGATTACGGGTTGTAGTATTACTATTGAAGTATTTAGAGTAAGAGTCAGTCAACATCCATTTCTGGAAGTTAAACTCCTCACAAATCAAAACAAAAAGTGAATGAAAGCACATACTGCCTAAACCTAAACAGGGCCAACGTCACATGCAGAGCTGCAAAGCTGCTTTCAGTTGGAGGAGATACCTTTTACAAAAAAAAAAAAGAAAGAAAATTTTCTTTTAAGAAAAAAAAGGCAAATAGCTCAGCAAGATACATAATAGTTTATGTATACACATTAACAATACAAGAAAAATAAAAATCTAAAAAGCTAAAAAGTAGTGTCATGACAATTCTTCAGAAAGTCTTGTGAGTTAGTATGTACTACAGGACTGCGTAGAAGACAAATTTGTATACTTCATCTGCATTAAGAACACAATTATTAAATTTACACACAGTTTACTCCTACAGTCTTTTCTCAGCAATAAACTCAGTTTCATAGCAGCACTGCAACTGCAGAATCAGAGACAACGAAAGAAGTTAGAGACACATTCCTTCTAACCTATAAATGATATCAACAAATCAAGGAAACCCTCATGTTTGCATATCAATGTTGCCCACTTACCTCTTAATCATCACCTACAAAGAATAAAAATCAGTACCAACAGGAAGAAAACCGTATGTTCTCTTCCAACAATCTGTCCAGCAACCACCTATATTTACAGCTTACCAGAATTCCTCTCACATATTTTCATACAATGCTCATAAATTTGTCCTAACAGTAATTTAACAGAGTTCACTTCTGAAATCTTCCACTACTGTATCTACAGATACAGTTCACCTTCCACTTTACACAAATAAAAAAAAAAAAAAAAAAAAAAAAAATCTATTTTCCTGGTTTTGAACTAATACAGACAAACGTAACACTCCAAATAACTTACTGTGTGGCTTTGACAATGTCCCAAGTGCTGTAATCATCAATGTGACTTTTCCGTCCAAGAGATTCACTATATCCATGGTTGTAATGACTTTGAGGCTTTATTTCCTAAAAAAGACAAACTTGCTATTAGAATACCAAAATCGGCACTACTAAAGTTTCTCAGAAAAAAAAAAAAAAGTCTATGAGCAAAACTTTAAACAGCACCCAGTTCAATACACTATAAAGCTACCTAAATCTGAGGGTGGTAAAATGACTGGTCACGTTTCTACATTTTGCAAAGCAGGTCACTGCATTCCCAAGCACAGCTTTCAAACACCTTCCAGAAAACACCACTGTAGTAGCAGAGTTCTGCCAAATCCTATGCTGGTGTATTTTCATAGCATGTTAACAAAAGGTAACAGCAATTTTTTAATCCTTTGTTTGTTCTGGGGTAGTTTTTGTTTTTATAAATGCAACACAGCATAACTAAAAAAAGCTACTGGCCATAAACCGACAAAATCTCACTCGGCTACTACAAATAAATGTTATACTTCAAAAAGCATAGTCAAATATCTTCTAGAAAATAAATAATTGGGAACAATTAATACCAATGACTAGAACCTACTAATACTTTATTGATTTTTCAACTCCAGCCCCAGCTTCAGAGGTGATCTACGTATGTTTAACCTACGGGCCTCAGAAATAAGTGGCATGACGTGGTATGTGCTTCACCAGATACAGATCCCTACAAACCTAATTCTTTTGATGAAGGGCAATGCTTCAACCCTTAATGCTTCCTTTGGTGGAATTTATATTAAAACACTGTATTGACAGATGACTAGGGCAGCAACACATCATTTTTCTTATCAAACAGCATGCATGTGAAAGTGAACTCAGAAAGCTGCAAATGAACCATGAACTTTATACAGTTTCTAGACAATTTTCCATTTGTTACAAATACTATAGCTGATTGCTGCTGTGTATCAGCCGTGCAATTCAGTGTAGCTACATAAAAAAAAACTGCGAACTGCAACAGTGAAGCAAAAAAAGAAGCAAGCTCTCTGAAAGTTCTAAAAATGCATTTCAATTAATTTTATTAAAGTGTGTTATTTACTTTTACTCAGTTTACAGCAACATATAGTTACATGAGCAGAAATTTAGTTTCTTTGATCTATACCTGGAAACACTCCTAAACACTTTATTAAAGGTGTTTAATTAGGATTCCAACTTCCACTTGAGTTATTAAAATGAATGATCAACTTTTTCAATATTAGATAAAATTTTTATTTTTTTGAAATACAGATCTCCTGAGTCAATAGAACCATGACATAATACACCTAACCTTAACAAGGATTTGCAGTCACAAATCCCTGCCACCTTCTCTCCCAAAAGGCATGTGTTGCCCTGCTAGCTTAAGTGACTAAGAGACATATTAGGGCTAGGGAGACTTCCTATGGCCAAGATGAGCAGGTCTCCTCATTTCTCACGTTCTCTCAGCTGTGCAATAATTTCTGCAAAAGGAGCTGTTGCTCACAATGAGAAGTAAATTCTTACTGTATCCAGTTGTGTCTAGTCAGCCAAAGTGTTTTCTAGCTTCCTCCAACAATATTAACCAGATCTCTATTGACTGCAATGGGAGTTTAAATACCCAGCTGGCATGCTGAGAAGTAAACTGCCCTCTTAAACTGACTCTCTTAATCCAGAGTTTACTCATCTCAGCTGTATAAACACAATGCCTTCCCAATAACTGGATGCTGGTAATCAAATCACTCATTACTAATTCTTCTCATTAACGTTATTATAAAGGTATTTCTACCATAAAATTATTTCATGCATTATCTATCTCTTCAGTATCTGCGGACTTCAAGCACACAAACCAGGCTCCTATTCCCTCGAGCCCGCAGTAACCAGTCAAGAGAGCTTCCCATTTGCAAGCAGTGTAAATGCTAAATGCAGAGCTAAAAAAGAAGATTTAAGTCTGAAAACCACATTTTAAATATCCATTTCCAGATTTCAACATACTGAAGAGCCACTTGAGCAGGGGTCTAAAAACTTATACCAATTATAACCTTGGAATAAACTATCAAGAAGGTAGTCTAGTTGCAAATCCCAAAACTCTCAGCATTAATTTCAAAACAGAGTAATTTCAGTTGAGCCTGTTTGTATTTGTTACGTACAATGTATCTGTTTCAGATGGGAAAAAAAAAATTATGAGAAATTCTAATGCATTAAGTACATTTTATATTACTAAATTGTACTGAATTAATATAGTCATTTATATAGTTACAGCATTTATGACATTTCATACATTAAAAAAAAAATCTTTCAAGAAATTCAAGTGTTTAGAGCTTTAAAACCAGAACATAGTAAGGCTGAGAACTAGTGCAGCAAAAGTCTTCATTTTCAAATTAGATTTATTTTTATGCATAGACTTTTCTTCAGAAAAATAAATTTTTCAGTTTCGTACAGCACTTAAGTGACCATCAATGTACATTTTTTCTTGACCTCCATGTTATTTTAAGGCATTCAATTTTTCTTTCTAAGCCTGAAAAACTAACTGGATTAACCAGTAAAGCACTGCCAGCCCAACAGGAAGGTTGCTCTGCTGCCAGCCCCACAGGAGAGAACCTAAAAGTGTACCAGGGCATCTGCTGTCATCTGAATTGTACATTACAACCAGTTCTCTTCGTATCCATAAACATAGCTTCACTTTGTATTTGAAGGAGGCAAGAGCTTAACCAAACCTTTTCTCTTCCCCAGCTACTAGATAAGCCTGAGTGTTACCTGGAGTAAAGGTGCTGAAAAAGGTATTTAAAAAGTAAAATATAAGAGAAGGCTAAATTCATTATTTCATCACACATGATTTTCTCTTTTCCATCATATTAGAAAAAAGCAGGATTTATATCATCTCTGTTCACCTATTATTACACCACACAACTGCAGCAGGATTTTATCTATCAGATTGTAATGCTCAGACCCTGAAAAGCTAAAGGACAGGTCAAGCAGGCAGAGGCCAGAACAGAAGAAATTCATTATCCAGGAGAACCTTGATGAGGAGACAGTAGTTCAATTTATTTCTTAGCCTTCCGCAGCTGCTGGAAGGGGAAAGAGTCTCTTTTCTTGTTATCTAGCAATTATTAAAAGCAAACTGAGAAACTTGGGTTATTTTTCAGGCAGATGTTAATTTACCAGGGAACACTGTTTCTCTTCAGCTGCATTTTCCTGACCACTTCAAGCACACAAACCAGGCTCCTATTCCCTCGAGCCCGCAGTAACCAGTCAAGAGAGCTTCCCATTTGCAAGCAGTGTAAATTTACGCCAGCCTAAAGTAACCATGAAGCCACAGTCTTACGATACTAATGCTTTCACAAAAAGGTTTACGGGACTACAGCAAAATCGTTAAGTATTAACTACTAACCATGTAAATTTGAAAAAAATGAGAGATTATATTCCTTAGCCTCTCCCACAGGTTATGTACTACTTTTACTAAGGACTTCAAGGTAATGACAGTATCCTTGTAAAAAGATACAATTTTTAACCTCTTTTCATACTGATAGCATCTCTGAAGTACTCTTTTTATGCTGAAACTTTCCAATTTTGTTATATTAATACAAAATAGCTGAAGTGATTAAAAAGTTAGATTTGAGTTGATGGCAAATATGACTGCCTGACACAAAATGAGTAAGCAAGAAACAGTTCTCTCCCTCTTTTCCCCCAGTACATACATTAGCAGTTACAATCTATGTTTAATATAAAGACTCACAACACATATAAACTTGAAGTGAACCCTATGTTTCCCAATTTACTAAGAGAGTTGAGTTTATATTTTACATTACGAACAGTTGAAACACCCCCAAAAATCCTGAAAGGTATACGAACATCGCAGCTTCCAACATCATACAACAGAGCCTTCTAACCACAGTGTGAACCCTGGAGAAAAGGATGGCTTCAGATTTGCCAGGAAAGAAGATGCAAATACTGCTCATTTGGAAGTAAATCATTTAAGACAAATTCCAGGAAAGCATATCAAATCTGAATCCTCACCCAATACAGTCACTTCTCTGAAGTCTGGACGGAGATTCCCAAGCTTGGAGTCAAAATTTATCACTTAGTATTATCTACGCAACTTGACAGTTGCATGTTAGCTCATAGTAGCACGCTGGCTACTACAAGTGCCATTCTACAGGATATAACTCTTCCCTAGCATTATAAGTACCTAGTTTTGATTGATCTGTAGAGTAACTTTCGGGTTCCTAAGCCAAAAAGCTACCAAGAATCAAGATAAAAGAGAACCTGGATTTTATGAATCACAGCAATACCTGGTTCACCCAGTGACAGGCGATTTGCACCAAGTCGCTGCAAACAACGCTGTTACAACACTATGCTTGGCTAACAAGGCAAAACATGAGACGCAAAGCAGCAGCCAGGAACAGAGAAGGGCCTCTTCATTCCTAAAGAATTTCTCTCAGGGTTCTGAAAATCCTGTGCAGTGCTAGGGCACAGTACTATAAATGCAGAAAAGTTTGACTACTTTATTTTGTTGCAAACATAAGCTGAAAGTAGACAAGATCTTCAAATGCCGTTATGGTAAGTAATTCCTCTCTCTCGAGGACTGCAATAGTATATTTAAACTATTAAGTTTGCAACAAGGACTCAGCAATAAGACAATCCAACATCCACGAGTGAAAAAGCTTAGCCTAAACAGGCAATGATTTCAGCTCAGTCTTAGTACAACTTGCGTAGACACCAAAACTCCTATAAGCCTATACATGCTTGCGCATAGTCACCCACTATAGGCTATGTAAAAGACATGACGTATAACAAAACCATGTCACAGCTTAACAGCTAGCAAATGACCTTTCCACCGCCACTGTGGCAAGTTTTTAAATGCTAAGCAAGGCAATTGAAAAGACTGATATTTAAAAAGCTGGGGATAGTAAACACAATCCCTCTATAAGCATTGCTACCAAATACAGCAGCCTCAACACAGCCGCAACCATCAAATGCTGCTGTAACACATACAGGCATGGCCCTCAGGTCAGCAGCAGGCTACCCGAAGAAAGCTGCCTGTGCCCAGGCATCACTGGGCCCCAGCAGGACCGACTACAGCGGTGTCACATCTGGGGTGAGTTTGCCCAACGTTAGTCATTCTGCATCAGCAGCTAAGCTGGAAAGAAATCATAAGTACAACAGTCAGACAGCATCTATTTTTGGAGTTTAACAGAAGATTAAAACACACAAAATACAGATTACTTCCTCCAACCTGTTGGACAGAAGAGAAAGCTCTGCTTAAAAATCCTATACTGATCTCGATTACTTGCCCACCATTATTAAAGGAACAGGAATAAGCATCAGAAAAAGTGAAAAATAATTGTATCATGTTTACATCCTGCCTTTCACAGAACTTTGTGTATTGTCAGTTTCACTGTCACCACTTGGATCTCCAGTTCTCACCTAAAATAAGGAAGAAAATCTCTTCTAAATTCATATGCCCTCAGACAAATTTTAGGAAAACAGTTAAAATTTTTGAAATTACTATGATTTTTTTTAAAACATGATAGATTGATAGTGAACATAATCTTCATAACAACATTACATTTTGAGCTTAGAACATACACCACATTTACAACTGGCTTCAACAATATTTTCAAGTGTTTAAATATTTTCATCATAAAAGGGAAAATATTTATTCCAGGAAAATTTAATTTTACAATGACGATCCACTGTTAAAAAACACTAACAGCTAATTCAAAGACGAAAAACTAACCAAGATCCAAATGTATTGATTTTTTGATATTTTCATCTCTACTGACAATGGCTCCTCCCCAGCTGAAAGTCAGGAAAAATAAATAGAAGGTAGTAAAGCAGAGGCCTTGATCTCACCAAGCAGGCCGCAAACACTAAATCTTTACTTCATCCTGCTTCAAGGAGCCATTTCCAAGCGTGACTTGAGCCAAATTAGCAGTTTACCATTGCTAAAAGAGAAAGGTCATTTCTCTGCCCACTCTCCCCCACCGCTTCTGGCTCCATGCTCCTGCTGTCTAATTCAGGCTAGCTTTGGTACTTGGAGCTGCAGCCACAGTGAGCCCACTCAATTCATCAGAGGAGAAAAAAGAATTAAACAAGAAAAAGAAAAACGTGATTCTTTTCCTAGGACAGCAAGTTGAATCTGTTTCTCCTGTGAAAAGACAGGCTCCAGAGACACTGGCAGAGGGAAAACAAGTAAAGAGAAGGTAGCAGGAACATTTTGGCAGCTGCCAATTGTTAATTTGACTAAGTAATTACGGGACAACACACTCCAGCTCTTAATATTCAAGTAAGCCAGGCTGACAGAATGGAGAAAATGATGCTACTTCAAGAAAATGGTAGAGTTGGGTGGGTTGGGAGGTTGCAAGGAGACAGACTTTACTTATTCATAAAAATCAAATTTGGTTCCCCAATTACTACCAAGGGTCACTCTTTCTAGATGAGCTTCCCACTTCAGTGACTATCCTTTGACAGTGCCCTAATCACTCATATGCATCTGTGACTAGTGCGTCATAACTCACTAGTCATGAAACGTGCAGATTGCTTGCACAGATGTGTAAGTAATGCAGGGCAGGAAAAAAGTCCAAAGAGTGACAAGAATAAGGCCAAACAACAAAAAAAAAGGTGTTTTGGAAAAAAGAAACAACACAGTAAAGGAGAAAAGGGAACCTCCTCTGGAAAATGGGACCAATAAGATGGGGAAACAGAAGATAAAGAGAAGTATGAAAAGTAACTCCAAAGGAAAAAGGAAGAAGTGCAGGGGAGAGGGGAAAAAAGCAAGCACAGCTCCCAAGAATGAGCACTAACAATATCAGCATTCCCATTCAGATCTCCTCATAATCAAATGTAGAAGTAAAATTATGCTCATTTCCCCTCAGTACTTAAATATTTTAATCTTTTTTTCAATAAAAAAGTCAAAATGAAATAAGCTTAAGAAGAATTCTGAGGACAGTATTGATAGAAAAAAAATTGAGAAGTTACACATGAAAGAATAAGATGACCAAGACTGAATTATTCTGAGATAGCAATTTCATAATTTGCAATTATATATAGCAGGAGGATACGAATAGGTCAATATGCCTGCTTGGACATAAGGAAGGGAGAAAAATACTGCTGCTTACAGCTGCTACACATGGCTCTGGTAGGCACTAACAGATGGCTAGGTCTGCCTTTCCTTTAACATTATGCAATATTGCTGCAAGGAAGCGATCCCATGATGGAATTCAGACAGACAAATTCTAAATAGTGACCAAGATCATTGACACCTAAAGAGAAAATACTAACAAGCTCTAAAATAAAAATACAGAAATAAAAGCATTACCTTCCATAAAAAATTCCATACTACTGCCTTTGTTTCTTAACGAAAACAGAAGAAATAATTATTTTCTTCTTTTTTTAATTGATGACTATACTATTTCCATATACGGCTGCAATCAAAAGAATTATGATAAAATTGGAAGTGACTGCAACTATTTCAGTGAAGCTAAACAATAAAATAATCCTCATGTATATGTGTTATAGATAACAGGGATTATCAGTGGTTAATATTAAAGAATTCCTTGCCCCATATTTGTGTGTTCAATGTCTCTGTTCTTCATTTGTTAGACTATGGTGCTTTTCAGTAAGCTTTCCCAGTTTTCCTCCTACTGTTAAAAAGTGCAAGAATCTATACAGACAAATTTATAGCAATTTGCATATTATAAACACCCATATTAGTTCACATACACATAAATACTAGCCACTCATGCGCGAGCATTAATAGAAAAATGCTCACAAAATAAGTGCAAGCAAATCAATTCATCATACTCCTAAAAAAGATACTGCTTGTATTTATTATAACATTTTCCATGGAAGTTCCTCTTCTAAAGTTTACGATAACTTTCCTGTACCTATCCCTTCACCTAATTCTGCAACACAAAGTCACAGAAACAGAGGCTAAAGTGCTCATGTCTTAACTTCAGAATTACATTTAATTCTCTACAGGCATAAGAAGAGTATTTTATTCCTCTCCAGAAACAGCAGTAAAATTCAGGGCGAAACCAGGAACAGCTAATCTGACTAACTGTTGAATGTCATCAAGTGGGAGCAGTCTGATCCTTCTCATATTTACATGAGGTTCTAGCAAGCTGCAGGGCTGTATAGGTGCATCAGTTTGAAGAGACGAAGCAGGCAGCAGCTGTGAGCTGTTAGATTGGCTGAACCAGGATGATGCACATACACCTTCAGTTTAGCTAACACATGCTGGAAAACTTCCACCTAAACCAGATTACATTCTCCACGAATAAAGTGTGCAATTTCACTTTTTTTTTTTTCAATCTTAAATAGTCGCAGTATACATCAAAAAAACAGTTCAGTGTTTGGATTGCAAATATATACTATCAGACTCACCTTACTTGGACCCTTACAATTTATGCTAGGATTCTCTCTGCCTCCTATATTACAGAATCACAGAACGGTAGCGGGTGGAAGGGACCTCTGTGGGTCATCTAGTCCAACCACCCTGCCAAAGCAGGGTCACCTACAGCAGCTGCACAGGACCTCGTCCAGGCGGGTCTTGAGTATCTCCAGAGAAGGAGACTCCACAACCTCCCTGGGCAGCCTGTTCCAGGGCTCCATCACTCTCAGAGGGAAGAAGTTCTTCCTCATGTTCAGACGGAACTTCCTGTGCTTCAGTTTGTGCCCATTGCCCCTTGTCCTGTCGCTGGGCTCTACTGAAAAGAGTCTGGCCCCATCCTCCTGACACCCACCCTTCAGATATTTATAAGCATTTATTAGGACCCTTCGCCGCCTACTCTTCTTCAAGCTGAACAAGCCCAGCTCCCTCAGCCTCTCCTCATAAGAGCAATGCTCCAGTCCCCTCACCATCCCCGTAGCCCTCTGCTGGACTCTCTCCAGTAGCTCCTCATCTTTCTTGAACTGGGGAGCCCAGAACTGGACACAGTACTCCAGATGGGGCCTCACTAGGGCAGAATAGAGGGGAAGGAGAACCTCCCTCAACCTGCTGGCCACACTCCTCCTAATGCATCCCAGGATCCCATTGGCCTTCTTGGCAGCCAGGGCACACTGCTGGCTCATGGTCAACTTGTTGTCCACCAGCACTCCCAGGTCCCTCTCTACAGAGCTGCTCTCCAGCAGGTCTGCCCCAAGCCTGTACTGGTGCATGGGGTTGTTGCTCCCCAGGTGCAGGACCCCGCACTTGCCTTTGTTGAACCTCATCAGGTTCCTCTCTGCCCAACTTTCCAGCCTGTCCAGGTCACGCTGAATGGCAGCACAGCCTTCTGGTGTATCCACCACACCTCCCAGTTTGGTGTCATCAGCAAACTTGCTGAGGGTGCACTCTAACTCTTCATCCAGGTGGTTGATGAAGAAGTTAAACAAGACTGGGCCCAGTACTGACCCCTGGGGAACACCACTAATTACCGGACTCCAACTAGACTCAACGCCGCTGACGACAACCCTCTGAGTTCTGCCATTCAGCCAGTTCTCAATCCACTTCACTGACCACTCATCCAGCCCACACTTCCTGAGCTTCCCTAGGAGGATCATCCAGCTCACACGTCCCGAGCTTCCCTAGGAGGATGTTATGGGAGACAGCGTCGAAAGCCTTGCTGTAATTTACTATTACAACATTAAATTACACAAAATTTGTATGTCATGACAAAAAAACACCCCCTCCATTCAATGCCAATTCTGTCATCGTTTTCCATTACTTTTTAGATTTGGCAGCATCCCATTATGTTTGTTTGGTTTCCCTCCTGAATTCTTGACCTATTTGCATGGTTTCTTGATACACCAATAGAAAAGATGCATTTATGAAAACCCCTGGAAAAGCCAATTATAGAATACATACACAGTGGAAAAATATCTGTACCTAATACTCTATTTTTCTGAAAGCAAGTTACTGTTTAAGTTGACAATGCTTTCTTTAAAAAGCAGCGCAATGGATTGAGAAAAGCCTCATCTCAAACACACTGAAGTAGTCCTTTTGCCAATACAGAGTTCCACCCACAAGCAGTCAGGTATCACACAGAGAGAACAAACCTCCATTCTCTTCAACGCAGATCTAAATTTTTATATAACAACAAGTTAGAGATGCTCAACTAGAGCCCTTAATCCAAGCACTCTATGCAGAGGTCACAGATTATGTGATTTAAGGCACAGCTGGTAACGAGTAAGTTTTGTTTCTTCAAAGCAAGTGCCCATAACCAATTGACTGCTTTCTAGTCATTTACTTATAGACTCTCCTAAACTGAACAGTGTTATGCCTGAGGAACTAACAGCTTCACAAGACGGCTTTTCAGGAGGCCTTGTATTTGCACATGTAGCATCACCAACAAGTGTTCTTTAAAACAGCTGCGTTTACTAGCATTTGTAAAGGTTAAAAAAAATTAAAAGCTTAAAATACTACGGTTTAAAGCTTACTTCAAAGTTTTGGGTTAGTCAGCAACTTACATTAACATGTACATCTTTTTTGGCTTTCTTTTCAAGCAATGTCGCATTCTTAGCCAAAATTTCAATATTTCAACAGAAAAATTTTTTTTCCAAGTGATTTAAACAGGTCTAGGTCTCAGAACATATGAGCTTGCAGACCTCTTGACATTAAAAAAACTCCCTGAGAACTAGCATTAGTAGTCAATCATCATGAGAGTAACTCAAAACCAATTATGCATTTCACTTTTAAAGCGCTAAACTTCAAAAATGCACCTAAGTATGTACCTAGCTCAATCCTGAACCTCAACTACTTGAGGAGAAAAAAAAAAGCCACTCTTTTTAAAACTCCCAGAAAAGGATAGTCTGAAAATTCTTTTTCAAAGGTCAAGATTCTTCATTCAGCTTTCAAACCTGGTAACATCACATATTCAAAAAAGGTATACTGAAGGTTCTGCTTTATTTGGCAAGTATTTACCAAAGCCACACTCAAATGTAAATTATGCCGCTTAGTGAGATTATAGCTAACTTGTCTCTGAGGAACAGTGAAAAAATCAAATCAAGAATTAGACAACCAGCAAGTGCACATGACAGAATGAGCAGTTAAGTTTAGCTATGGACCCTCTTTTCTCCTTGGCACATACAGAAAAAAAGTTACACTCAGTCCTCATGGAAAACTTCATTTCACCATTCCCACCACAATCTTGAACCAGCAAATGGAGCTTCAACAGCCAACTAAGCAAAGTCTCATTCCCACTTATGATAAACACAGGCTGGTTCATCTACCACAGTGAGGGAGTGCATGAAGGGTGCTTCTAGTCATGTCGATAGTCAATTTTCTGCAGCCTCTGAGAGACAGCTTAGTAAATCTGTGGTCTGATAGTTAAGAACAGTCCCACTCTACCTAATCCCAGGCCTTCCAAACAGGTCACATCAGCTCACTTTCTACCTTCTGTCAGTACTATAGCGCACTTGATCCTACAGTCAGTAGGTTTAATGAACTGGCAGAAAGTTATTCACAATTTTTTTGTACGGGATGAATTTTCTACTTATTTACTTCCCTGAACAGGCACATCCTGGGACCAGACAAGCATCACTGGCAGATGGGTGCAGCTGGAAGTGTTTAAAAGTAGATTTCACAATCAGTCAAGTGAGAAGTGCCCTGCTGTCAGAAGGCATAGTCACACTCATGGTCCTGCCTGCATGTTCTCCATAACCTCGTACCAGTTCTCACAATAGCGCACTAATAGTTTCAGTTACATCAGGTGACGGACTCACAATGCAAGCAGTACCCCAATTTGCCTACTGGTCACACAACTGCAAGAGCTAACACTGGTATGGGACTGTGTCTGGGTTCCACCATGGCTTTAGACCAGCTTAAACTCAGTTGCAAAACCACACCCCTCAAAGCCAGCAGCACAAGTGTTTCAAAACACACTCTGATGCCCTCCCTCTCTGGCTATTGCACTCCCTCCTTACCGAGTCATCTTCACCTTTCCCTCATCTCAACCACAGCATTCCCACTACCCACTACCCTCCATTTTTCATACCTTCTCCCTTACAGACACAATCAAGGAAACACTTCTAAAGGCCTCAGGACATCCTACAAGCATAGGAAGAAATTACTAGATTTCAAAATTGCACAAGACAAATCGTAGTCTAATGTTACACCACATACTCGGCATGGCAGGCCAGTGGGTTCAATTCAGCCAGACTCCCTTTGGCTTCAGAAAAAGCTTTCGACTTTGTTCTACAGTCTCATTTGTAACAGATCCAAGTGTTTCTCTCCACTACTGGGATGCAGTGAGACAAATCTTTATCTCACACTGCCTTTGAAAAGCAGTAGAGGACAGCGTGCATGCCGAAATACAAATTACTGACGCTGCTCCCATCTAAACATGCCAGCGTCAACAACAATATCATCTAGTTTTCAAGCAAACAGCAAACAAACCTTTTCCTCTTTAATTCTGTGAACTGGATTCTGTAAAGTTAAAATGTAACCCTCTTCCACATTTATAATGTCTCATTATTTTCCTGAGCAAACAGGTAAACACAGTGAAACAAATGCTGTTCAAAGACTAAAATTCTGTGAAAACTGAGAGAAATAAAGTCTGTGCTTAACAAGGAAAGGCAAACAGAGTCAACACAAATTTAGGTCAGACGAGACATTTATCACTCATGCTTTAAGAGGGCCTGTTCCAGAAAGTTAAAAATCAATTACTGTCCAAATCAGAAGAATATGTGTAGAAGAAAAACTGTAAATAGTTGAAATCTATTTTTAAGCGTTTTACGAGACGCCTGAGAAGCCACTATGTTACCACTGAGAAAAAGCCCAGAGTGGTGAAAAACTGCATAGTTTACAATGGAAGTGGGAACAACTGTAAAAAAAGTCTTGTAAAAATGGCAAGAGAAGCATTGACAATGAGCAAAACACGGAAAACCGAAAGGCAGGCAAAAGGACACAAGACATCCCTAACCCTAGAAGGACAAGCAACATCCTAACAACACATGAAATGGACAAAAGTTGTCAAGATTACAACATAAGAATGACGGAATTGTCAATAAAAACACAAAATTTGAAAATGTTCAGTAAGTGCAGAAAAAAAACAGCTGAGGAAAAAGCCAGAAAGTTTAAATCACATCCTGTTGCCAAGATAAAATGCTTTCTAATACAACAAATATTATTAACTGTCTTTAAAGTACACATTGTTTAAGTCAGTCATATAGTCCAAAAGAAGTAAATATTGTTTTTCATTAAGCCTGACAAAACTCCAGTGATCCGGATAAAAGATAACACAGGCTATAAATGGTTGCCATTTTAAGTTAGCTTTTCTATGTTTGATACAGTATTAACAAAAAAGCAAAAACTAGTAATGCTAAGTACCATGCCTTCACAGAAAAATAAACCCAGCACTTTCAGTTGATAAAGAAGTAGTAATGGTCAAACACAGTTAACGTCCAAAGTGTTTGATTTAGTATTGTCAGATATTTTGATGAAGAAATTAGAATACAAAGAAAGTTAATGCAGTCTATCTTGCACGTATTAAAAACTACAGATGTACAAGCTTTATTCTCATGATTCATTTTGTAACTATTACACATACTGTCCTAGTTAAGGACAGTGATGGCCAAAAAAAGGTTCTTGCTCTTTTCAGTAGCTCACATTTTTCAAACCTCCGGGGAGTGTTAATATGAAAATACTATTGAGATGACACTAACACTAAGCATCCTACACAGCTTTTATTTTGACCCCACCCTATTTCATGGCAGTCTGCAACCTAGGAGTAAACAACAGTTAGGGGTAAGTTTCACAGTGAGGGGAAAAAAGGGGGATAAATAATACTCTATTTCTGTTACAACGCAGCTTATATTACTTGCAGAAGGTTGGGACACACCAAAATAAGGTTTTTTAAATACCAACAAAAGCAAAGTTGTATCTAAAATGAAGACCCATCCAGGAAACTATCCATAAAGCACTGAAGAGGCTTGGAGGTGGATAATCACCCAGGCACAAGCTTCCAGCTTGATGCAGTTCCCAACAAGACCAGTACAATGGCCTATACAAATGGGGGACGCGGAGTAAGAATGTGGAAGTTGCTTTACACCCCAGTGTGACAATTAGAATAGTGCTCTGTTCTCAAGTTCACTACTGCCACAGCTATGGCACTCAGAGCAATGCCATGAAAACACCAAAAGAATGAAAGAACATGTCTCAATGAGAGACTCAGAAGGGTCAGTAGGACTGCAGACCATAACACCAGCACAGGGATCTGATAATCATCAGCATATTAAATAAACGCGGACAGACCTAGATTTGGATAGATATCTCTCAAGATGTAATGAACAGAAACAAATTAAATTCAGACCAGAAACAGGTTTAAGTCTTAAACAGACTAATTAAATTTGGGGGCAACTTGCTCAGCTATACAATCTTATTTAGCTGTTACTGTAGGGTTTTGCTTATTTTCTTTTTTACTTTATCAGTAGAGTGCTGGCTACAAAAAGAATCAGTTCATCAAAAAACCTCAGTGCACACATTAGAAGGTTGGATTAGATCTGCAGTCCCCTCTGGCCTCAACCCATGAAGCTAACCATGACACACAAAGCAAAACTCACCTTTTAATATTAAGCATGCTGCTTGTCTGAGACTTCATTGTTCCGTCCTCCGTTTCAAGTAATATAATAAACAATAACTGATCTTTGAATGAGCTCATAAATGTAAGCTTAGCCCCTGGAGTGATCCTGACTAAACTAGAGAGTAAGTTCCGTAGCTTTACAGGACAATCTGCACCACAATACAACCCCAACAACATCAACAGAATCCCACAGGGGATAGGGTCAGACTCTAAAATCAGGCCTTTAACTGATATTTTAAACAGAAGAAATGAGAGCCAAAGCCATCTACAGTAAGTCTACATGTTTTCTTCACACTGCCACCAAGGAATACAAGGAGATATCATGCTTCTAACTTCCCAGATAGTTCTAAATTGAACCACAGGGAGAGAAACAAAGATAAAAGTCAAGGCTTCCAGCTGGGGTAATTCCTGTCAGAGCCCATAACTCTTAAAATTTTCTTCCAACTTTGCAGGAAGATTTTTCTCCAACTTCAGAGTAAGCCAAAAAAAACCCCCAACTTTCAGAGTCAAGACTTTTCTCATGCCAAAAGAGATCTGTAACAACCAATAACTTCCATCTCTCTCAAACATATCCCACACAACCTAATGACACTGGTGAATGCACTACATAGCAGTAACAAAACAGATGTACCTCCCCAATAAGAGTTCTTACCATTCAGGAAGAGGTGCAGCCCTGAACAGCTGAAATACCTTTGGCAGTTCAGCCCATATTAGGTCACACACCAAGAATATTTTCCAAACAAAAAGGAACAACACAAACAAAATTCATTTCCTAAAGATGGCTCATTCTTGGATTTCAAAATAAAACATTCAAGCCTATCATCACCTACCACAGAACAGTCAGGAAGTTGTTCTGGTTTAGAGGATCCAAAGAATTTAAAGCCAGAAGGCCTATTAAAACCATTCAGTCGAAGGATAACAAGTACAAACTGTATGAGTAGCATTCCTATACTGGGGCTACACTGTATAAATGGAAGCAGAGCTTGCCATTGTAACCATCACCAGAAATCTGAACTTTGGAAGGAAGAAACAAACTAGCAGGGACTACTCAGTGCAGCGTTACTGTGCCATCCTGGGGTGCTCTGCACCTCTTACAATGGAGCTGCCACATCACACTGTAGGGCAGCCAATGCCATGTCCACCCTCAGCTCTACAACCACGGGACTCCCTTTCTTTGGTCATTCATGCACTTCACAATTCTGCTGAAGAATTCATGCGTATGAAATAGTTGGTACATCACTTACAGAATCAAAGTCACCCCAACACAGCCTACACTCCTCTGTATTCAGGGATTTGAAACATCACCCAGTTATCCACATGCAGAATTCAAAAGCTTGCATTTGGTCTCTAGAAAGACATCCAAACTCAAACTGAAAAAGCCAACAGCTGGATAATCCACCACTGCCCTCCTTTCTTTGTTACGAAAATTACTCACCCTCACCATTTACCACTAGTGCCTTTCAGTTTTATCCCATCCAGCTTCACTTTCCAGTCACTGGATCTTGTTAAGTATAAACTGACTAAAACACTGCATCTCAGTAAGAAAGTATTTACATGAGGCAAAAAAGGTGCTTCTCACTAATTCTGATAATGTGAGCAGAGTTTCTTCAAGCCTTTCACCGCAAGGCATTAATTATTAAAATAATTCTCAACTCTTTTCCACACTCTTTATTGTTTAATGACTTTTAAAGACTAAACTTCTTCATTAGTATTACCACGTGCTCAGCCAAAAATCACCTCCTTGTTCCTAATCAGTAAACCACCTTTAAAAATAAAAAAAATCAAGGAATATATTACATATGTTTTAATCAAGCATTATACTAGAAGCTTCTGCTGAACTGCTTGTCTGTATTTATATCCCGCCAATCAGTAAATTTCAGGATACAATCCCATGCCTACGTTCCTTATCTTCAATACACTACTCTGAATATGGCTGCACCAAGGTGCACGTTGGTTTACTAGCATAACTTCACATGAATTCTGGTTTTGTATAGCTGCTCTGTCCTCCCTGCTTAGTACCTATCCACCTCCTTCATCTACAAGTTTTATTAATGACATTTTTGTTATTACTTCCAAATCAATCATGAAAAAAGTCCCGAGTCTAGTAAATTAACTCCTCTAAGACTTTAAGGAACAGTGACATTCAGGAATAACTCTCTCTAGCAACTGTTTCCGAAATATATCAGTTAGCCAGCAGTTCTCCATCCATTTGTCATATACTATAAGATCATTCTACGAGCCCTGCATAAGCAACTCATGTTATTTATTGTACTTCACCGCTCAAATAATATTTATAAGCTTTGCTGCACCACTAGTACTCTTATAACAATGTTAGTAGAAAACAAGGCAATCCACACTGTGATACTAAACCGAACTTGTGATAAAAAGACAGAATAAACATCCTTTGAAACAAGAGTCTATTATACAAGTTCAGTTTGCTTTCACGTGGGAGGGAGGCCCACGAGCTACCACACAAAACCCACCAAAAGCAGCCCCATCATCGATCTCCCAGAGCATTCACATTT
Organism: Opisthocomus hoazin; assembly: GCF_030867145.1. Taxonomy (NCBI): domain Eukaryota; kingdom Metazoa; phylum Chordata; class Aves; order Opisthocomiformes; family Opisthocomidae; genus Opisthocomus; species Opisthocomus hoazin. The sequence goes on from NC_134421.1 coordinate 30,770,534, forward strand.
TCAGCAGCGTTTCTACCTCTTCTGACCAAAATTACTTGAATCACTTTAAGCTAAGCCTTTCACAAATACATATATAAATAGATCTTCCAGCACTCTAATATTTAAGTGTTTTTCATTATTTCCAAGACCATCTTTCCTACAACATTAATACTGCGTTCATAATATCTCATGGCAAAATGCAAAGCCATAGAGCCCATATAAAAACAAACACCTGCCTTCCAAAATACTCCCTCAAAAAACTTTGAAAGTAATCCAAATTAATTAAAACAAGAAAACAGTAAGAAGAAAAAAAACAAAAAAAAAAAACAAAAAACGAAAAAAATCCGAAAAAAAGATGCATGACAGATAACAGTAACGTGAAACAAGAAACTGGGAAAGATTTACAGTCCTATAAAAAGCATCAGTTTTATATGCATACAAATGTAACACCTGATTAGTGACGTTGGAACGTATACTCACACAAGCACATGATGCTATTTTCTTAAAAAGTGGCAATCACTGAGCATTAAGGCCCCTGACCTTCAAAAATGACTGAACACAGATACACTACATTGTTCAGTGGGCAGGTCTGTGACAGTACAGCTCTGCTATGGCACAGAATCCTCAAGCTTTTAACAGACCCTCCAGAAATGCTCTTCTAACAACCAGCCTCACCAGCAACATTAAACACATCCTATTTTAAAGTTTATCTGCACAAAGGGATTTTAAGGACTAATGCAACACCTATTGAAATCTAGGTAAATACTACCCTGCGAATATGATATAGTCAGATACTCAGCATTTTCAGAAATATCAAATAAAAAACCCTCAAGACTAGTTAGACAAGTGATATTTATCAAATATTAAAAGATTCAGGTTGGTGTTACAGCACAGCACATACATTAACTTCCTGCCCCAACTTCTGTACACACACTTCACTTCATATGCGAAAGGAACAGCACAAAATTCTACCAGATCGCTTAGCTAGTGAAAATCACCAATTTAAAGACAGACATTTTTATTCACGATACAGCAATTACTCAAAGTTAATTTAACAAATACTAATCTTCAGTCTTTAAAACAAAACGGTTTTCTAACAGCTCGTAGATGTTTTTTATCCCATTTCATAGTTTTAGACTGCCTATCTAAAGTTTCCACAAGTTAAGAACATTTTTTTTCAAAGAACATCAACACCCAACAGTCTGGATCATGACTGAAAATTTCTGTCACTTCCGAAAAGCATCAGACACTGCAGATGAGGGTACTTCTCCGGTTAGTCTGAACAAACATGCAGCATCAGCCTTCGTGCAACACTTAAAGACCAAAAAAAAAAAAAAACAAACCAAAAAAGTCATCAAGACACTTACTTGGGGTGCATCACTTTGCTACTTAACCTTCAGAACAAGCAGATCTATTTTGAAGTCATTTACAATTTTATGCTATTTTAAAGTCATTTTAAAGTTAAAGTGACCACAGCAGGGAGGCAGAGAAGAGAGGGTAGGATACACAAACACATACAGAGGCCTATAGAGCATCTTCAGTCATCGAGAGAACTAAAAGTGTCTTTAAGATGTTGTTTAACAAAAAAGAGTACCATCTGTCTGCTAAAAACTGGAGCCTGGCATATGCACTCATCTTTTACGTAGGCTGAAAAATCAACTCTTACAATCTTAGCATATCAGGTGACGAGACCACACGCAAAAGATTTTCTAAACTGTGTAAAATACATTTGAAAACAATCATACCAGTCCTGGGGAGCGCACACATGCTGCTGACAAAGGCGGGCGGCACAAAAGAAGGGTAAAAACCCGGCAGGGAACGACCTCTGCGTGTTACCTGTAAACACTCCTCCCGCCGGCCGGCCAACGCACGGGAAAAGGCAGACCGTTGGCTTCCGAAGCAAACCCCACGCCACCCAGGGAGCGCCGGGCTGGGCCGGACCAGGCCCGGCCTGCGGGCCAGCGCCGGCCAAACGAGTAGGGAAACATCTCTCCCCCCTCCCCCGAGCCGCTCCCCCCGGACTGCCGGGCCGCAGTCACCCCCGGGGCGGCGGGGGCGGGCGCCGAGGCCGGGCGGGCGCCGAGCGCTGCTGCCCAGGGACGCCGGTGCCCGGCGCGGCTCTGCTCGCGGAGGAGCGGCGGGGTCGCGGGGGGCAGGCAGGTCCCCGCCGCCGCCTCACCCCCCGGCCCGCCGCCGGCCGGGACCGCCGCCCCCGGAGACGGTGCCGCAGGAGGGCCCGCGGCGGACCCTGCCCTCCCCCTCGCCGCCCGCACCCTCCGGGCCGCCTCCCTGCCGCGGCCCGCCCCGGCCCGGCCCGGCCCTGCCCGCGCCGCCTCACACACCCAGGCCGGCAGCGGGGGGCGGCAGCGGGGGGCGGCGGCGGGGCACCTCCCGCACCTCCCGCCCGCCCTCCGCGCCCCGCCCGCCCGCCTCGCCGCCACCCCCCCCCTCCCGCAGCGGAGCGCCGTCCCCGGCCGCGGCCCGATCCCCCGCCGCCCGACCAGGCTCCCTCACCTCCGGGTGCAGGATGGGGACGCAGCCCGCTTCTTTCTCGTACTCCTCCAGAGGCGCCGCCATCTTGGTGCGAGCCCGCCGCCCGCTGCATGCCGGGTAATGCGCGCGCCCGCGCACCGCCCCCTGGCGCTCCCGGCGGGGAGAGGGCGCGCGGCCAGGCTGAGGGGCCCCGGAGGAGCGGGGACCGCGACCGGTTCCGCCTTGCCCCCTCCCCCGCGGGGCCCGGCCGCTCCCCGGCGGCTTCGGCGAGGGCGGTGCCCGGGAGCCGCCTCCGCTGGGAGCGCCGGCGCAGCCGGTGCTAACGGGCCTCGGGGCTGCTGTGGCGGGCCCCCAGGGGAGAGCGCTCCGGCTCCCTGCTCCTTCCCCCGCCTGCCCTCCCGCCGCCGGCCGGGCAGCCCGGCCCTGCGGGGCCCCGTCCCCTTCGGGCTGGGACCGGCGGGCTCCTCGGGGCCCGGGACGGCGGCTCTGGGGTAGGCAGCCGCCAGCCGAAGAGAAAGTGACCTTGGCGTCCGGAGAAGTGTGTCACTTGTTGGAGGTACCGGTATCGGTGCTCCTGCAATGAATATTTAGCATAATTTAAGTTTTGGGAGATACTTCAGCTTAGTGAAGTTCGTTATAATTGGGAATGAGAGCAAAAGGAGAGCTCCCCTGTACACTGGATGTTGATTTGGTTCCAGGCTGAGTGACGTCTGTCCGGGGCCTACTGGGGAGCAAAGAGCTTGGGAAGAAACCAGGAGAGGTTTTCCTAAGGTTTTCGCTCTCAGAGGCGAGAAGAACGTTTGAAACCCCCAAACAGTTCTGAGGATGGCTGGAAGGCTGTCTTTCCAACCACTTGTACCCAACTGAACGGGAGATGTCTTGCAGCCCGTCACCCCCACACGCTATCCAGATGGCCGAGCGCTCCGCCGCGGGCTCGGGGTCACATTACACCTTGCAGGAAAATAGGCCTGCTTCTGTTTAGTTTGTCATCTCGGTTCTCACAAGCTGTGCAACACACATACAGCCAAGATTAGGAATCCTAAAACTCTTTACTGCAAACTTTTATAAAATGGTTTTGCTGTCACAGAATGTTATGGCTGGTTTGACTGCCGCTTTATACTGTTGTATCTGTGGTGCTCTCTTCTGCCTTTGTGAGAAATGGGCCTTTAGATAATACATTTTGTTGTATCATAAGACATTAAGCTCACAAGCCTAAAACCCCACAATGATATTCTCTTCATTACTCTTTCCTATCTTGTACAACACGTAACAGAGAAGCCCTAATAAAATCTGACCACAGCATTATTAAAATGTCAAACTGTAAATATCTTTTTGCTGTATAAATATATTTAAATTTAAAATTACCAAGAAGAATGACACAGGATTTAGAAACTGGGGGTGTGAAACAGGTCTAAAAGCACAGACTTGAAACCATAAGGTACTGAAGTGCTAAAAGAGCAGAACAAGACAGTGAGTATACAGGAGAGGATCTTTTTTTAACTGTGTATATTATTAAATGTACTAGGGCTGACATGTAATTTGCAATCTGATTTGCCTGAAGAAGAGGGTTTTCAGCCCCGTGCAAACCCCAGAAATAGAAATCCTTTATAAATCATGAGTGTTCTTCTACGTATTTAATAAATGTAGGGGTGATAAAATAACCAAAAATTTTTGCAGTATTTTTACTATGTAGATTATTTTTCCTTGCAAGTCTAAAGAAGCTTCATCCCATGGCCCTGAACTGTACTGTAAATGCGTACCCTGACAGCTGTCTAGGTATTTATACCCCGTTCTTCACAGGTCTACACATTTTGAAACCAGTTCTGTCCTCAGAGACATCTGTACAGAGAATTTTTGCCATTACACTTCAGGCCTCGTCTATGTATATAGTTCATGTGCAACCTATTATATCCTTCTTCAGAACCGAGTGTCCCTTTTACCACCAAGTAACAGCAGAACTGGAATACAGGAACGTGCTAGGGTGTCTCTGCATCAGAGCTCTTCATTCAAAAACTAGCGGTGATTCAGAAGTTGGAAAAGTTTTCCATTCTTCAAGCATTCCCTGTCCTCTCCTAATCTGTAATGCGACTGTTTGGAAACGTGGCTCTTCACTTCGGTCATTACAGACAGGCTGGCATCTGTGCAAAGCGAACAGCAGATACAAACCCAATAATCTGCTTTGGTAACAAAGTCTGTAGCTATCTTCCACAATCTAAAAGGCTGTAAGGTTGGATGTTTCTCTGGACCCTGCCAGATATTGAACAAATATCTTACTCGTCTAGGTTTTACTTTGCTCATTTGTAAATCGAATACTATGTCATGTAATTCAGAGGGGTGCTCTGAGAGCTTATTGTCGTTGCAGAGCAATTTGAGGCTCTCGGATTAAAGAGGCCTTGTAAATGCCAAGGATTATCGTTGATCAATGGCAGAAAGTGCTCTTCTGTGTGGTTGCACTGAGTGGTCAATAGCTGACGTGTGAAGTGTTTTCCGTACTGACCAGAGAGATTTTATCCAGCGCTACTTACTGGGCATGAAGCAGGGACAAGTCTATAATATTGTGTAAACATGGCATGCACTGGAAAATTATTTTAGATTCAGGTCTGACTTAAGGAAAGAACAATTCGCCAATACCACAAACAGATTTTCTTCCCTTTGTTTTGCTTTAGATTAATCACTGAAAACATACACAAGGTCTAGACACCTCATTTTAATTTTCAAGTAAGCCAAAATAGAGCTTAACTGGGAAGTAAGTAGCATGAAGATTTATGATTCTCTATTCTACAGCAAGAATTTTACCTTTTTTAATGAGGAAAAAAACCACCTTTGGCAGAGACAAGACACATTTATAGAACACACATCCGTACATGTTTCAGTGCTAGGGATGACTGTGCAGCTGTTTTAGTTCCTGTCTTCCACTGAAGTGTGAAATGTGACAGTGAAAAAAAAAATTTAACATACATGTCTGAGTAGTAGTTTTGTATTATGGTGTTACCTCTTAAAACAACTATAAGTGCGATTAAACAATGTTTATCTCTGCAACTTAATATTGCACTTGAAGTTAAGTATTTGTGCTCGTGACAGGCCAAAACTTAAAGTGAAAATATTGGAATGTTTTAGCACAAAAGTAGCCACTAAGTCAAAAATACCCTACTTAACCTTACAAGAATGAACATCTTTAGAGGAACTGTGTTTGTTCTTCATGTTTCATACATGGTTTTCATTAGTCATTAATTTCATTAATTAAAACACCATGAGATGGATTTGCCACCATATCGAGCCATCTTTGAAATTTTCCTCTGCAGAGTCACCCAAAAACCTAGCTTCTCTGACAGGGGCTGAAATATCTGGGGAACCGTATCACGTTCCTGTTCTCTGGGTATGTGTGCAGAGGGGCTATAATCAGAATGAGTAATTATCTTTATTTTTCACTATCTATACTGCATTTTCTAATCACGTTACTGTTTGAGCCTTGTGTTTTCTGTATTGGAAATGACATTCATCCATCTAGATGTGCATACCAAAAAGAACATATAAAACATGTCATTCTGCTTGGGTTTATCCAAGTCTATGCTTTCTCTCTGCAGTCACTCCTAGATGGAGAGCACCTGGTTCTCACACAGTTTGGACCAGTTTGACTGCTGGAAACCCCCAGGTGGCCTCCCCCCCTGTCTGTTCCTGCTTCTGGTTCTTGGAAGTGTTTCCATAACATGTTTCTGCAGGGCAAAGTACCACAGCATTACCATATTCTTGAGTGTGTAAGTATTGTCTTGGTTTCGGCTGCCGCCGGCAACAAAAAGCGCCACGCGGCCACCCCTCCCACCGCCGGGGTGCGGAGGAGAATGGAAAGAAAGAGGCAGAAACTGGTGGGTCGGGATAAGGGCAGTTTAACAGAAACAGCAAACAAAGGGAACAGCAACAACAATGATACAGATAAGGAGAAAATACGACACAAACTCGCACAACAGACCCGCTCTCTCGGACCGCACCGGCGCCGCGTGCTCCCGAGCCGCGAGTGAGTCCCTGCCGCACCGCCCCCCCCACCAGAGCCCAGCGTGACGTCACATGGTATGGAATACCGGGCTCTGTTTGGCCAGGTGGGGTCAGCCCCCATCCCCCCGCTGTGCCCCTTCCTGGAGTCCGGTGAAAATTAACCCTGTCCTGGCCAAACCCAGGACAAGTATGCACTGGGCTTAGAAACATACATTCCTTTACACACTGTGTAGGCTTTTGTTCTCTGTAGGGGCCATCATCTTTTCATTCTGCCTGGTTGAAGTTCACTCCCTAAGCTATGACAGCACGCATATACTGCACTTCCATCAGCATCCCCCGTTTCTGGTTTGGCTAATGGAAGGCAAACCTAGCAGCAACAGTGAAATTTGCTTCAGTAATTTTATTTTAATCCCATGCTGTAGGCCCTCAGCCTTTTCAGAAACTCTCACTCACTAGGTCTTCTTGCAGCATAACAGGAAACAACCAGAGGGAAAATTCAGGTGAAACTAGGGAGCCGCTTTCAGTAACAGGGAGAGGTTCACAAATGACCTTGTTCCATCCAACGTGGACAAAACTGTGGACAAAAACCTATGTTGGTATGACCATTTTTCTTTTTGAAGAGAGATGTCTCTATTGTATATCTATAGCTGAGACAGGATCATGACACCATTACTGAGTTTCCTTCATACCTTCTTTTGTGGTTAAGATAGGCTGTGATGCCCAAAAGTATACAGTGTAATGACTTGGAGAAAAATATTTAAACTGATGGCAAACAGCTTTTCCTCTATGCCGAGCAGGGAATGATATCTAAACTCAAACTAGAATCAGTTTTTATAAGGACAATCCAAGTCATTTCTCCTTAGTGAAAGCCACAGTTTGTCGGAAAATGGGGATAGTTGATTTTGCGTCATTCTGCCCAAAGAGCTCCATGGAATTTGTCTTTAAAAATATAATCCATCTGAAAACGCTCTCAAAGCAAGCGCAGTAGGAGAATATGAGGTATACAGCGTTGATACCAGAAATCAAAGAGAGTGAATTTGGTCAATGCCATGCCTCCTGTAGCTGCAGTCACTGCTTCTGTGATAATATTTCAGGGCTCTGACAGGTGTGTGGACATGAATAAAACCTGAGTGACTAAACGTGGGTTTGGTCCCTACCATTTGCCTCACCCTCTTGAGAGAGGTCGCTGTCCGGGGAGGCATCAGATCTTGCTGTGGGTCAGATCCTGCAGGTTTCAGCCCTCTCTTCTAAGGTAACGTGAGTCTTCAGCATCCTGGGCTGAAAGCCATGGCGGTTCAGGAGAGGATTCATGAGAGGACTGCGTGTCCTTACTCGGAGGTGGCAGCACCCATCAGCCAGGATGGCTGGGGACAGCAGCATCTTGGCTGTGTGGCTGTGTAACGTGCCACCACCCGTCAGTCAGCACTGTTAGTGCAGGAGAGCAGTGGGTGATGTGATTTGCCTCGCTACCGAGCACAGCCAGGCTCCTCTTCTCTGCACAGCCGGTGAAGAGGAATAGCCGCAGTGGCTACATTAGGCACTTTGTTCCTGTGGATCACATCAGAGAGCCTGACAGTGCTCTTACACCAGTTTTACAGTGATGTGTTTCTGAATTTTGGTGGTGGTGATCTTGATTTACATGGTTGTGAAGAGAAGAAAGTCAGACACAGTATCTATTTATGCCATCCTTTACTATTTATCAAATACTGCTGTGCATCATGCCAGGCAGTTTTAGATACCGTACAGTACCAGCAATCATCCTAGAAGAGGAGAAAAAATGGTGGAGAAGTCCCAGCTGAACTATGATCTGGTGTCTGGTGCTCCCTCAGCCACTGTAATTTGGAGTGTACACAGCATGGACAGGGCTGCTAGACAGGAGAGCTGCCTTCTTCCCCACTCCTCCTGAGTAAATCTGGGAGGGGGGCAAGCTTGATGGCCTAGCAAGCCATAAAATTGTCTACTGGCCTGCAGATGATAGGTATTTTGGAAGACTATTAGTATGGAACAGGATGAATTTGCCCATGGAAGTCTGATCTTTCCCTACACAGCTTCTCGCTCCCTTGGAAGCTGCTAGTCTTAAAAGAGGCCCAATGATGATGTGGATAGGAACCATCAGGAAAATAATACATTCGTGCTATTTCACCCTCACTTTCCTAGGGTGAACAAACTCTCCGTTTGGCCACTGGAAGCTGGAAGTGCCTTTGCAGTGATGAAAGATGACGAAAGATGTCACTTACAGGGTGCCTTTTCTACAGGTAGTTTTCCACAGTGTAATTGGACCTCAAATCTTTACATTAAATTAAATTCAGGGAGCTTTTGCCATAAAGTTATTAAAATGTAATGCTGATGAAATAAGCATATGTAGAAAACAGTGACAAACTGCAAGATGCTAAACATGTTTTAAAAAAAAAAATAGTTGTATTTGTGGAATCCTAAAAGGCTTAATTAATGTTGGGATTTCAAAACAGTACGAAATTCAGCCATTGAATGCAACCTCTCTTTCTGGATAGTTTCTTTCAGTCACTTTCTCTTCTTTTGCACAGTTTTTTAATGGAATTGTTATTTAGTATTTGAACACAGCCAGACAGGTGAGCACTAAATATAGGCTGCTATTAAGCGTAACACCCTTGCTCTTAGGTTTTCGGTGGTTTTATCATTTTACTGTGTATTTCTTTTCTGCCAAAATAATCTTACTAGCAGCAAATATGCATAGCCCTTGAATGACACGAAGCAATCATATTATTTCCTTAGGTGATGACCTTTGCTGATGCTGTTCCACATGCTGCCAAATTCTGCGCTGATTCATAGAGTTGCAAGTACAGAAAATGAGTGGGTTTATCTGACTTGACTGTTTATGCCCACTTTCTTTCCTTTTGAGATGACGCTCTTCTATTTCTCACTCGTGTTTTGAATATCTGATCTTGATTCCATATCATACTCATGGATGGCTTTGCTGCTATCTTTAATGTCAAAACACCATCTCTTCTTTCTTTGCTCATTATAGTCAAAGTTGATATTACTTAGTGTTCTCTCTACTTAGACTGAATATATCTAATAGGTCTACTAAAATATTTTTTACTTATGTGAATCTGTCAGTCTTTTGAGTTTTCCGCTGGAGCTCTTTCATTAGCACATCCAGGAACATGCCACATGCACCAGTTTGCTCTGCTAACACGTCTGCCTGAGCTCATTCTTCAGGGCAAACCTGGGACTGCTGTGGTGCAGCCCTGTACAACAGCTGGTACTGGATTATGCTCGATATTTCTAAGAGAAGAAGAACAGAATTGAACGTGCAGACTGGATTACAATTTATGAACTTTTTTTTTCTATTTTTGTTTTAGTTGTCTATTTGTTCTCCCAGACCTCCCTTTGCATCCATTGGGCTGATTATTCCAGCTGCCTTTGGAGAAGGTGCAGAACATGTCCAAAGAATGGATTTTTGAAGCACAGGCAGCTGCTGAGGTAGGAGCTCACTGCCAAACTGAAAACCAATAACAAAACATTAAAATAAAATTAATAGCCATTCCACTGCTTTAAAAAGGTATTAATGAGAATGAAGCAATAAATATTCAACTATGGTTTCTTTTTATGGAAATATTGCCTCCTCAGGAACTGAGGTTGAAGTGGACTGAATGATAAGGAAAACATTGCAGTTAGGGGTTTAAGCTGATATCTTTGGATGAAAGACAATAAATGAATTCTTTTTGGTACTTTATATTAAATGAAGTAAATATTTTCCCTGCTCAGAGGAACATGATTGACTATCACCCTTCTGCTTTATAAACAAAAGTGTGTTAGCTGGACTCGAGTAATTTTCAGTGATTAAGGTGATACCCAAACATACAATAATAAGGCACTCTTATAAATAGGATAATCATAGAATATTTTGTGTTATAATCCTCTTCAGGAACTGTGGTAATTACCATCACAATAGTGGGTATCTAGAGACCATTGTCAGGGACAGCATATTGCCAGAGATGGACCTGCCCGTTCATTGACCTTGAGAGGTTGTTTGCATTCATGTGAGAGGAGAAAAAAGGAATAGCATGCACAGGGAAAAAATATAAACCAAGGAAACTTTTATCAAAAGCAGTGAGAAAGAAAACAAAAGATTAAAACCAGAAAGCTTCTGGTTTGGAATGGAACGGAACGGAACGGAATAGAATAGAATAGAATAGAATAGAATAGAATAGAATAGAATAGAATAGAATAGAATAGAATAGAATAGAATAGAATAGAATAGAATAGAATAGAATAGAATAGAATAGCTGAGTTGGAAGGGACCTACAAAGATCATCTAGTCCAATTGCTTGACTGCTTCAGGGCTTTTCATGGGAGATGTTTTATTTCTCCATGGTTTTTTTTGTAGAAAACAATTGATTGGCTGTTTCAACTATTTAAATTGTGCTGTGCAGGTATTTTAGATTTAATATCTCATTGGAATTAAGGACAGACAATTTAAGCCAGCACCACTTATGATAAGATTGTGAAACTGTGACAGAAAATGCTGAATGAATTACCACCTTATTTAGGTTTTTTCTGAATTTATGCTGAATTAATAATCGTTACACACAGGCAAGTACTCTTTGCATAGGTGCTGGTATAAACTAGGCTGTGCTTGAAAGACAGACAGTGGTAGCACCAACAGTTATCTGCCCTTGACTAAGCAAGGATATGTAGGAAGCAGCAATCTCTTTTACTGACTCATTGATACAGTTGGGGAAAAATGGGCAAGTTTTTAGGGTTGTATTTTCTTTATGAGATTCATTGGACTGCCAGAATACTGAAGCTACTAAATGAAGAAATAATCCTATCAATTAGGTTTTTAAATAGTAATTAAAAAGTAAGTAAAACACATCAAACATTCAAGAGGCTTGCATGAAAATGGCCAATCTCAACCGCAAACTCAAACATGCATTGTGAATTTTCATTACAAAATGTTCGACATCAGCTGCATGATGAAATTTTAATTCTTCTAAAAAAAGAAAGCTGAGGTTCGGAAAGTTGTATGTTTAGATGGCGTGCGTGGGAATCACTAAAGACACTGAAATGTATAGGAGGTGTATAGCCAGTATAATAAAGCCTAGGAGCTGCAGAAAATGAACAAGTGGCACCATTTTTAGAATAAAAGCAGGAGAACTGAGCTGTCACATTAAAGCTGACAGCCCTGCTAGGCAGCTCTAATCACTCTGCAAAGATCTGGGTTAGAAGAAGTTGGAAATCTATAGATGCACTGTTCCAAGTCTGCCTCTCTGAGCTTGCAGATGAAAATCAACAACCATGCCGGATCAGAAACATCACAAAATGTGGGCAACGTAGATAATTCTAGAAACAGGCAGATGATTTAACCATCTTTTGCGATTCCTTTCTGTAAAAAAAAAAAAAGTCTCTAGATGCTAAGACACTTCCAATGCAATGACTGTGTTATCTCCCTTCATATGCTGAGGTAACACAGCCAAAATAGCATCAATGATTCCTACAGCTTGATGAGACAGATTTCCCTTGAACTGCTGCAAAGTTTAAGACTCTTTCAGCCCCTGTTCTCGTAAGTGCCACCACTTCAGAGATTTCACAGTGCTCGAACAGCACATCTTGGTGGTAACGGGAAGTGGCAGCGCTTGGGAACTTGCAGGATCAGGACCTTGGTCACCTTGGGCTTCATTTACTGCTGACGCTTTTAACAGTCCTAAAAAAAAATGGAAAAAGTCTCACTTGCACTTTAATACAGTGGAACTAAAAGGTCTGACACACAGAATGGTATTTAATAGATGAGTTTATAGCTGAGCTTTAAAACTGGTACAGATGGTCACTTGTTACATGGCAACAAAAAGCAAGCAGTTTATTACACTATAGTCTACTACTGCTAATTTATAAGCTACTTCTCTTAGGCTTCAGCATTTGCTAGAAGCACATACGTGCCTCCAGCATGTCTTGGAAACAAATGACAAAACATGTCCATAGGGAATGCTGCACCATAAAATTAAATTATAATAGAGAAGGAGGGGGCTGACAGCAAAAAGAATTTATTTCTTCTGCGAAGTCGCAGGTCGGCATATTGCAACTGAGAGTATTCTGGCTGTTGCGTAGCTGTGAGCTCCCCTGTGTAACACTAACCCAGTCCCCGCCGGTCTCAGAGGGAGAGGGGGTAATTCTGTGAAGGTGAAATGAAACGTGATACAGACCTAGTAGCCATATGCTTATTTTCTCATGAATGTCTTCATTTCTCCTGACAGCCCGTCTCTGGCTTTCTCAGTTTTTAACCCAGGAATCCTTCCTAGCACCGTGCCCCACAGGTCCCACAGCTCCAGGTGAAGGAGCAGAGCTGCTGCTGCTGCCTGGGCAGGCGGCGGGCTGGGGAAGCGGGGCAGCCGGGGGCACTGGGCAGCCCAGCCCCGGCATCGGGCACCTCCCTGGGGATGGGACAGGCACGGCACGGCTGTGCGCGGCTCAAGACCTGCCCCGCTGCGGCATCGCTGTGGCAGGGGGTGATGGCCCCGGTGGGCTGACATGGGGTGGGCAGGGTTGGGGGAGCTACGGAGGGGTGGGCAGGGACAGTCAGGGCTGGTGGTGCCCTCGAGGCTCTGACTTACTTTATAGATCTCTTAAATCCTGCCTTCTCACTTCATGGTTCCTTTTCCCACACAATTGTATGGCAAATATTGTCCTATGGTTTCTGCCCAAGGTAGTCTCCTGAAGCAGATTGAAAAATAGATACACACAATTTAAGTTATAATCTTCACCTTCTGCAGACAGTTATCAGCCATCAGAAGGCTGGGTTCTTCCTCTCACACAATACTGAAAAAAAAAAAAAAGAACCGAACTCAATAAAACTGCGTGAAGGCTTCTCCGTCCGTTCCTGCGGCAAGAAGGTGCGGGCAGTGCTCTGTGGGATGGAGCAGAGCGTGGGGAGCCCCAGCGCGGGCTGACCTGAGCTCGAGCATCCCTCTGGTGCAGCACGGAGCCGCCGGCCCCGTTGATTGAGCGGCAGAAGGAGTAACCGAGCGGCACTTCTGCGGACGCAAGCTGGAAAACACCCTAAGGCTCCCAGCTCTGGGATTAGCAGAGCCGGTTCATGCAAAACCAGCTCAGGGATGCGACCATGCAGAGCCAACTGCACAGATGGTCGGAGATGCGCAGCATAACCAAGCTCCAAGGGCTTTTACAAGATTGGTTTTACAAGAGAGAGGCAACAAATCAAAACAGGTCTTCAACATAAAGGAAAAAATGAAGAGAGCTCACACACTTAAATGCTGAGTCGCCACACAGAAGCACAACTAATATCAAGCTACGTTGTATAAGCACTGTGCTGTTTGATTGGAAACTCACTCAGTGCTCATAGTTTTCCCTTTGCAAATGTTCAGTTCTTATCCTAAACCCTGGGTAGATCCGGACAGGAGGCAGAGCAGACATGGAAAATACAGCGAATGGAGCTAGGTACAACTGTGTTATTCTTTAAAAGAAGCAATACTGGAAGACGCACAACACACCTGTAGTCATCTAAAGCTGAAGGCTAGCTCTTGTTATGCTTGAGCACTTCAAACATATGGCTGTGAGCTTCCTTCTCACCAAGACATGGGTTGCTACACACAGGCAGCTGCCAGAATTAGGAAGTAGGCAGTTGCCAACCTTGCAAGAAATTGGGTGGAAAAAAACCCCAGTGAATTTGAAACTTGAAATATTTCACTATTGACCATGAATATTTATCTCCTTCTCAAATTTGCTACCTGGCAAGAGTGAAGCCTCTCAGTGTTTTACTGGGGAGATTGGTGGTTAATGGAGGAGCTGGCCCAACTTCTCTCATGTGCCCTCAGTAGACAAAAGCCAGTTTCTCTGGCTGGTGGGAAGGACCCTGTGTCCTGCCTGTGAAGAGTGTTGCACCATGCAGACATCAGCTCAACAGGCATGGCGAGTGTGTGGGTGACCCTGAGTGAGGCTGCTGCCCATGGCGCTCCCCTGGGGAGGGATAGCACTGCACCCTCTCATTCCTCTGGGTGCTGTTTTTAAATATTGCCTTGGCTCCACGATAACATAGGTTCTTCTGAAGATAATGCATTTATGCAAAAGGATGCTGGCTTGAATTCATGGGCATTTGCTTTGTAGTGGTATTTCAGGTGGTTGTCAAACGCCCAGGGAAGAAGACATTCAGAATGACAGTATCAGTAAATTAAATAAACTTGGTGGCAATAGCCTTAAATTGTGGGACTTTTGCAGATATAAACCCAACATTTTTTCACCAAAATCAGAAGAATCATTGTAGTGATTAGCCTTTTAGTGAAAAACCTAACACTACTCTCTTGCATGCTTGAGTAAGGACCCACTGGAACTACGTTAAGTAATTCTGTTGTGATAGTCTTGTGGTTTAATTTCTCAAACTGTTGTTGTCTTCCAGGTTCTTCATCTTCTCCTTTGATCCCAAAGTATGTCAGCAGTCTGCAGTCTTGGCGAGTTGGCTAATTCACAGAAGCCAGCTGGTAGGACATCTCCCAAATACTGAAACTGAGAAGTCTAGGCTGATTCTTTCACGTGCTATTTAATTCATTAATACATGCATTTCTTAAAATAACTATTGAAAATGCCCACTATATGAATGAAATATGTTATGTGCAGTGCTCCTGATCACATATCTGTGACACTGCTACAGCGATGACTGGAGGAAAGAAAATCTTTTCCTGCCATATTTTCAGGATCCCCATTTTCAAATACAGTCTCAAGAAGAACAAAAAGTCTGGAATGGAAGGTTAAACTTAATATTAATTAGAAAGCTAATTAATGGCACCTTTATCTGAAAGCTGAGAATACGTTCTTGTGGGGTTTTGCTGTGGAAAATGCAGAGCATAACAGACAGGTCTGAAGTATCTTGTTCTGGGGACAGCATTGACGTGCTCTTTCATTTGTGATCTTTTGGGGGGTTAAGACCACCTAAGGTGGGTGACGTTTTTGAGTATATGAAGAGGAAAAGGTAATAGGCATGGGCAGAAAGAACAGCCAAAAAATGAAAGCTTGCAAAACTATCTGCTGTCCTGTAGTCTGTTACTCTGCAGAGAAGCGGCTGTGTGAGAGATGAGCCTGGCCTCTCTGACGCATCATAACAGAGGAAAAAAGAGATACGTGTTCTGTCTATCTGCCATGAATCAACAAGAAGGAGGTCAGCAGGAACATGAATTTTTATGAGAATGTTGGACATCAAAAACTGCTCTCTCTCTCGCCTGGATTATCACTCCAGCTCTTCTTTCTGTATTTATGTTTTTGACTTCTAGCAGGAACAATTAAGAAGAAACAATGAGCCTCTGCTGTCGTGACATAAAATCTGCAATAAAATCTAGCCTCTGGAAGAAAAGCTTAGAATCCAACAGGGAGAAAATACACCCTCCTGATAATTGTTTAGCAACGGCAGAGCACCGAGGACATTCTGAGGATATGAGGCAGGAGATTATAGATCTAATAAAAAAGTCTGTAAAATAGCAAGTAATTGAGATGTTTTAGAATACATTCAGCAACCATGAACTGACACAATAGGACAAAAACCTATCAGTCTGCATGAAAGAACAGAAGCAGCAGCCTTGCAGTGTTCCCTTCAAGGACAATAGCCAGTTTCATTTTTTCTGTACTGTACCTTGGAGGAGTTTCCAGTTTTTAAAGCACAATAGTGCAGGAGCAGGTTCTGTCAGACGTGAATAATTGAATTTGAACAGAAATGCAGAGACTCCCAAAACACAACTGAAGGCTTTGGATAGCATTCAGAGAAAATATATGGGCTAGGTTTGCTACTCCTGGTCTCATTTATATCCCTAAACTTGGCTTTTCTCCACTGAGATCAGAGAAGTTCTGCTGGTGCAAAACTTCAGCAAAAATAGCTGTGAATCAGGTCCAGTATTTGCAGGGGTCACCTCCTGAGAGAAAGGGGCAGTGGGTATCTTTGCAAGCACTGATGTAGACAGTGTGATTCCATGAGTATCAATGGAATTACTTAAAACTTCCCTCAGTCAATGCTCTGAGATCAGAACCCGCTCTTCCCTTTTGCTGCAGTGACACGTTATCACTCTGTGTTTGTGCTTATTGCATTAGACACTAATGAACCTCAACACTGTCTCCAGGGGCGTAGTGCAGATTACTGAAGCCTACTGACTTCCCAAATTGTTCGTTCCTTGAAGAGCTCATCTATGGAGTGAAGCCAGGTCCTGCCCTCTGCCAGTAGCCTTGTCTTAAGTTGGCAGGAGTCTCAATAAATAGGTTGAGAAATAAGAAGAGGACCAGACTAAGACAAGGTGCAAAATGAAGGGGTAGATTATGAGGGGCGGGGAGCATATGACAAACCAGTAAAAGACCCTTGAGTAGAAAGGAAAGATTATGAGTCAGTAAAGATTTGGAGAAAAGAGAGAAAACAACAGACAAAGAAACAATTAAAACAAGCAGTAAAAGATTGAGAAAGGAGGGTACTAGAGAAGCAAAAGAAGGCTCGCTGGGGAAAGAATAGGGCCATTTCTTACTCGTCATCTCTTGAAACAATTTTTTCTTTCCCATCAAGTGTTTGCTAATTATAAAGTCACAGCTCTTTAATTTTTGATTTGCACTTAATCTCCTCCCACAGAATGTATACAGCCTGTGGACTGGGGCAAGGGAACAAGGAAGTCATGGGGGCTCATGCATCTGGAGTAAAATACCAGCCATAATCCTTTCTTTCTCTGTCATTAAGCAGTGTTTGCTTTTTAGCTTAGCCGACTTTGAAATGTCAAGAATAGCATCAAGGCTTTGGCCTGTTGCTAGTGTTCACAAATCCCAGGCACTCAAAAACTGGAAAGAATTTACTTTCTTCCCCAGGGATTTGCACAGAAAGGATGTTTCCAAAAACAATGCAGACGGGATTAGAAAATGAGGCAACAGAACCTCCTTTTTACCCAAGCAGCTGCTATTAAAAGTGAAGACTATGTGCACAGTGTGCCTTTAGTGCCATTGCCTGAGAAGTGCCTGTTTAAGAGGAGCTTTACGCTCCCCATGTAAACCCTTGAAAAGAAAGCCTCATACAGACAATTCCTCTTAGATAGCCATGTCTGCATTTCTTACTCTCCCACACTAGGGGAACAAAACCTTCTTATTTAAAGTTCTGTTTCCTCCTGCTGGCTAGTCCTTATTTCACCAGGGCTGGATGATATCCAGTAAGTGGATCAAGATGCTTGAGATACAGAAAACATCCTGTCCTGCCCAGAAAAAGGCCTGCATGTTAGCCTGACTTGAAAAGCCATTGACTATTGATGACTCAGGATCAACAAGAACAGAAATCAATGCTACATGCCACTAGAAAGCTAATTATCCAGTCCAGCCTTGCAAAGATGTATGGCAGTTTGTCTTCTAGGCTCAGTGGTTCATGAGATTTTGAAGATAAAAATCACGTTATTTTCACTAACATTCCTTCTGCTCACGTTGATTCCCTGGTTCTGACCCAATTTAAATGGCTGCTGCGTTCAAGTGCTTTATATTTGAAACAATGCTGTGTTTTATCTGAAAACATATAATCGTGAATTCTAAGCTATGTGAAGCATTCAGCTCCAACTCCAGCACTTTGTGGAAATATTGGCTCCAATGCTAATGCAGGTATTGAAAGATATGGGTGAGAATTATCAGCATAGTGTAGTTTCAAAGGATGGTATTGTTAACCATTACTTTGGAAATGTTCTGTTTAGACTGTTAAGTAGTCTCATAGGCAGATAGAGAAGCATATCTCTAAAGAAGAGAAAATTGAAGAGCAACAGACAAACAGGAAAATGAGACAGAAAGGGGGACACATGATCTCTCTGAGCTCACAGAGGCAGAAGGTGGGACTGGAAAGGAGTCTCTGGGTCACTGAATTCATCTCCTTGGGATCACACTGTGATGGCATTGACATTAGGCTCAGATGGATCCTTGGAATATATGCTCTCTCCCCTAAGTCTCATACCATAAAGCAGTCCGAGACCATGTAACAATTGCAAGACCATTACTACGAAAGGCAGAAAGCCTCAAAAATTACACCATGGTATCGCTTTAAAGAGAACAGAAGAGGTGCACAGCGCTGCCATTAGCTGAAACATCCCTGGAGAATTTCTAGCAGATGCACTCTGCACTGTGCCCCGCAGGAAGGCAAAAGCTGCTCAGCCTCTGCCAATCTGACATGAAGAAAAAAATAATCCTCAAATAAACCCCAAATCTGGCAATTAGTTTAGCCCTGGGAATGTGAGCAAGATATGGCAGCCAGCAACCTGAGAAGTCTGTCAGATTGTTGTCCTGAGTTAGCTCTAATTGTGGCCAATCTACTACATATGAGAGAACGCGGATCCACAGACCTTTCTCTCTGCCCAGCCCTGGCTGTGCAATTTGCAAATATCTCCTATAATAGCAGATATCAGGAATAAATAGCAAAAATTTAATGACTTATTAAAGATATTGCTTTCCCTCATTTGTCCCCTGCTATCCTACTCAAGGCCACACCCCAGAGCTGCAGCACTCCCAGAAGCCTGGTAAGGGAGTGTGAGATTTGGGCATTGGTCCCAAAATCTTGGCCTGCTCTCAGGGTCAATGCAGTGACTACTGCACCGTCCCTATGCCTGACCCAGGGCCTCTGTTCCTGCCCCCAACACCTTACTGGCCATTTTGGGGCAGGAAAACTTCCTGCCAGAGCCCTCTCCAATCTATATTTGAACACGAAAGTATACCAACCCTACCCATCAATTTTCTAACATCAGATATCAAAACTTACCTTGCATACAAACCCCAGCCAACCGAGGTAGTGCTGTACATAAACCCAGTGAAATAAAGCCAGCCCAGACCTAGTTTACCCTCTCCTTCTATGTTCAGCCACAGCCTTCGGCCTTCAATGGGTGAAAGTGAAATAATAAACTCCATCTTCACCTTAGTCCATCATACCCTGCCAGTCTGGGACGTAAATCCATCCAAGTAGCCCATCCAAGTGTTCACCCAAAACCCAGTCCAAAGACCGTCCAGCTCAAAGTCTACTCTCCTCTCTTGCTGGCAACACTCTCTCTCCAACAGCTTTAGTTTCAACTCCAACTTTCAAATTCTAGCCAGATAACCACTGACAGTAGCTAAAAGGTCAGAGTCCCTCTCCAGTTCCACAAATTTGAAAATATGAAAGTTTAAGACTCAGACAGTCCAGCCTGATTCTAGGCTACTTTCTGCTTAACTAGCTGATGGTGTTCAAACAAGGCCAAGAGAGATGAGGTCATTGGTGTAAGTATAGATGATAGAGTAGACCCTATAGAAATAGCATCAGTGAACAAGCAATCCATTTTCCACCTGCACCCACAGTGAAATGCCAGCCCTCTTCAACAGAGCCAATATTTTCGCTTGTAAGGAATAGCTCAGGCAAGTCTATCTTAGACTTAAGTTGTGGTCACAACCAAAGGTGAATTATCACTCCAGTAACTGAACCACAGGCAAAGACAGTGCTGTAGAAGAGGTTGGTTTTATTATAAGGACTTGAGAAGTTGATTTATCTCAAAAATGTCAAAGAATGTCAAGATATTTTGTAATTTTGTTTAACTTTCTCTGTTTAGTTTTGAACAATTTCACCATCCTATCTTCAAGTAACTTGCTTGTCATTAAAAAAAATGTGCTTAGTCCCTTTAGATTATTTGCTTCAGCAAATTCACCAAGTAAATTTACAAAGTAGTCTTAACATAGCAATAGGGGAGTCAGTGCTACTTTATCGCACTGCAAAGCAGTATATGGCACCAGTAGATATTTAATACCAATTCTGAATCGAATAAATCCCATAGCCCCAGTTGGAGGCAGCCCAGTTGCACCAGTTCAGAGTTTTAAGGAGGATTCTATGTTTGCTTAGGGGAAGGAGATCAAGGGATAATTGATGGGATGGACAAAGAAGCTGATGCCACACTTCTTCAAGGACTTTTGTGACTGACTGCCCCCAGACAATGACTGCCTCTACTCAGAATAACGACAGAAAGAAATCTACATTGAAAAGTCTGCTAGATGTGCTGCCTTGTCACTGAATGAAGGAGAAAATCTTCGCAATACAACAGGAAAAGAATGGGACTGAATACAAAAGGAGTAAGCTGTAACCTAAAAGTGAAACTCTCCATCTTGATACACTCTGGAGGACTAGAATAAGTGCTTTCTAATTAGCTTGCATTTCACTTGGCATATTTATGGCTGTTGCTGCATGAGTAGACCAGGCTTTTTATTAAAGGGTCTCCAGAGAGAAGCATCCAAACCTGCCAGCAACCATGTTTCGGAGGTTTAACCTCTCTAAACTTTATGGTTCATTGAAAGTTCTTCCTCCACACGTGCCAAATACCTCATTCTGCCAAGTGAACTGTAAGCTTGACTTGGGCCAATACCTGCTCTACCTAACATGCAATTGCATTACTTTTTATTTGTGGTTGCATTTTATCTGATTTGCTCATAAACATTGCCTTAACTATATAGTGAGTTAGACATGGTAACACTAAACCTAGCTATTGACTTACAGAAATCAGATTCAGTAAGCAGACGCTGTGTTCATGCCCAGAAGTGCACGGTACCTTGAGGAGCGAGTGATGCACACAGGAGTTAAGCCGAGCAGGTGTGCTGCGCTACAGCGGGGTCTCCTGGCCCATGCTGTGTTTTCACCAATCCCTTGGCCACATCCCTTGGTGGTTGGTTCTAACCGAGGAGCCAGCAGGCAGCTCCCACTCGGTACCCGCAGTTACACCACCGGCACGTCCTTGCCTTTGTCTAAAACCGCAGCAACAAGTTGTCCTGTGAATGTCCTTTCTATCTGGCAGTAGAAATGATGACTAGAGTTGTTTTCTTTTAAGAAAATCCTGGAAAAGCTCAAATTAACACAAAAATGATGTAACTCCTCCATGGATGGGATCTGGAGGCCTGTCTGAAGTTGCACCATTCAGCATTACCACCATCTGAAAGGACATAAGATTATCTATACTACTCTCTCTTTCTCTGTATCGTTGATGCTAATAAATAGCCTTTTAAACAGTACTTGTCAGAGTCTGAGTGCCTTTCTTACTGGGATTGTAACGAACCAGCATCTCCTGGTGCAAAGCAGCAGTTAAAAAAGCAATATCCAAATCTACTCTTACTCATGTACAGGACTGGTGTCATTGTTCATTTGGTTTTCCTCTCAAAGGGTGCTTAATCAGACTGGAAAAGCTATATGTTGCTTGAAATGCTTCTTCCTCATCAACTGGGAGAACCATCTGGTTTGACTTCCATACTCCTAATTTTGGTGGCTTTTTGTTCTCTCCAATATGGGTGGTTGAGACAGCTAACATAACCCTATCAACCTCTTTTTTTTCCTTAAGTTTTAGTGTCACTTGATACTAACAAAGAATTTTGATGTCACAAACCTCCGTGTCACCAACCTTCTGGCCACCCAGCCCAGTGCTTTCCTGACAGACCCTCGCTTCTCCACAGACATTCATCTTGGTCACTCAAAAGCTTCTTGAGTGTTGACTAGATACTAAGCAAATGAGACAGCTGCATGTTTTGCCCTCAGAGTGAACAATTTTCAGCCTGTTTCTTCTCCTATTCTCCACTGAACTGGAATACACAGATGTTAGATGTTTGTATCTGGCACTAATTAACAAGTACCACCCATCAGAGTCGCTAAACATAACACTGTTTTTATCCTGTGGAGGGACTGAGTGATTTTGTTCCATGTAGGTGCTCTCCCTTCCTTCCAGATTGTTCCTTTATTTTCTCCTCTGGTAGAGCATCATCTTTTTTATCATTTGCTTTCAGCCAGTGATTCCCTAAGGGAATCCCTCAGATATTTCATCAGACGTCTCCCTTGTGCTTATAAAGCACAGCGGAGCGTGATGTGCCAGTGCTGACTTGCAATCAGCTGAACGGAGCATAGCTCCCTTCCTGACGGTGCTTGCTCGGCTAATTAGCTCTGCTAAGAAACCAGAGACATTAAATCCCAGGCAAATGGGACATTAATGCCGCTGCTTTGTTTCCAACACCTAAACTGTGCATTATGCATTTTTTTTCCTTAAGCTCCCACCCTTTTTCTGCCTGCACATCCAGTCTGAGCAATCACGTATGAAAGCATGTTTTGAATATTGGCTCTATGCTAATTATTCCCAAACCTGACTCTCTGCAACGGACATCTCTTTCTCCAAACTGAAATCCTGCTTTTTTCTTGGCTTAAGTTGTGGGGGTTTTTTTCTGGGTTCATCTTCATGGACTGTCCGCATTAAAAACTTGCTCAAAGTAGAATATACCCTTCCTCTCTTGCATGTCCTCATGAGGAACACCCGGAGTGATTTGACAAGAAAATTAAGGAAGATCATTGAGTTTGTTTCCACTGCTTATGTTCAAGAAAAGGGGAAATGAGAATGCTTACAAAGTATTACCAAACAATAAACTCAAAAGTCACTCGGTAGTGACTTGATAAAAAAGAAATTATAACAGATGTATAATATCTAGATAAGAAAAAAAAAATCCTTAAACTGTGGAAGAAAAGTCATGTA
This sequence comes from Opisthocomus hoazin, assembly GCF_030867145.1. NCBI lineage: Eukaryota > Metazoa > Chordata > Aves > Opisthocomiformes > Opisthocomidae > Opisthocomus > Opisthocomus hoazin. The sequence continues at coordinate 30,793,483 of NC_134421.1, forward strand.
ATAAAAATGAGCATGCTCAGAATACATATGTAATTAATACACCATTATTCATAGAAGGTAAATATTTATCACTTAAACAAGAAATTTCAGCATTTCATTGCAAGAATTGGGCAAAATCCAAATTGCTTATTGACAAGCTGTAGTAACTGTGTACAAACAAGGGATGAAGGATTTTAGCTTATCATTCGTGATACATTCTGAAAACATACCATGACTCATTCTCAAGTAAGCCCTCCAATGACTAAAGCAAAAAGGGGAATCTAGCCTCAATTTCCATAAAATAATAAAGAACAGTGCCTAGAACTTTTATCTTTGGCATTGGTTTAATGCTTAACACTGGTTCTGGAGGTCTCGGAGATTAAGGGTTGCTCCCTTGCAACAAGGAATAATCAGGGGAACATGAAGATTAATTTTTGGGGGGAAAGGAAGGCAAATGGGTTTCAGCAAAGATTATTTGTTTTGTGAAGTGAAACAAGCAATGAAAAGGTTGAGTAAACTTGGGATCTCAGTATCTAATATTAAATGTGTCTGTTGGTATGCAACCTGGGAAAATAACCTAACAATTACAGTTAAATCGTATTAATAGTTCTGGCAAAAAAGGACGGGTGGAACTGATCTGCGAGACGTAAGCAGACAGAGAGGAACCTGGGTGAACACAGAGCAGCTCCAGAGTCAAGCTGCCAGGTGGTGAGGTCCCTGTCATTACTGGGTCGGGAGATTAAGTTGCTGCTGCCTTCCTTCAGCAGTACTATACCAGAACTGAAGAAAGGAAGTGCTTTCTGTATCTATGAAGCTACACCACCTTGTACTATCTAATTCTTAGCATGACCAGGTATCTGCATGCAATAGTCAGCAATTTCCCTTTATTTTTGCTGTCAAAAAATGGGCTGCAGTTATCAGATGTCCCTTAGGTTGATATTGAAAGACATTTACTAATAACTCCAAGCAAATAATTTACTTTTTTCTTTTTTAAAGTGGAGCACAGGGATTTGGTCATGCTCTTGCACATATAAGCCTGGTGTGACTGTGTGCATACATACACATAAGTTTGTACACACACACAAATGCCTCTGTATTTTGATAATGCTTTGGCTACTGTAGTAAGGATGAGCCAGAGACACCTGGGTGTATTAACGGTAGCATCCGGATCAGTTCTAGCCTTCCAGTCCTCCACTTCGCTAATTATGATTTTCTAAATTGCATATTTGAGGTGAATTGCCTTTAAAGTACTTAGTGCAGGTTGGCGGAGAGGGGGGAAATAGTAATGTTCCATTAAAGCTATTATCTCGTCTTCGAGTAAATTTTTTTTTGTAAAATGTTTCATAACTCAGAAGCAATTGTCTACCCAAGTTATGCTAATGATGTTGATTGTCATTAACCAGACAATACAAAATTATGTTTATTAATGAAGTGCAATCCTGTAAATAACACAGACATAGCTCATGAATACTGTATACTTAATTGGGGTCTTGGTTCAAGATATTCCCCAGCTGACAGTGAAAGATGGACAACGTTATCCTAGATGTAACCCCACTGAAGTAGTGCACCACAAATATCTAACTCTTTCATGTATTTAAGGGAACTGGAAACAGTTTACTGAAACTGATCTAATGAATATGCAATTCCAAAAAACCCAAGATGCTTTCAAAGCTGTGTCATTGATTCTCATAACGGTCTTGGACTCCAAATAATTCTCACGGTATGCTCTACAGCATTTCCAGTCTAACTACTGTTGTTAAAATGCCAAGAATTTCTTCAGAAACTCATTTGACATTTTCTTGTTGTGTTAGATAGAGTAGGACAAACACTTGCATGCCCTGGTAAAGGAGAAAATTGGAAAAGCTAGCACCATCCTGAAGAGGATCTGCAACAGAGAGTTTAAATTAAACATATATGGATACTGTTTCTCAGATACCTCTGTAAGCTCCTCAGTGGGGCAAGACAAGTACATACATTGTTGAGAGTTAAAGTTACAAGAAACCAACTGTTTTTCTACAAATAAGGCAATAAAAGCATCTTTTATTGGCTATCTACAGATAATCAAAATTTCTACATATGACCCAGTAGAGAAGGGTTTTCTGCCAAGATCATAAAATCACAGAACAATTCAAGCTAGAAGGGACTTCTGGAGGTCACCTAGTCCAGTTGCCCACTCAAAGAAGGTATGGCTAGAGCAGATTGCTCAGAGTCCCATCAAGTTTTGAACATCTCCAAGGATGGAGAGTCCATAACCTCTGAGGACAGCCAGTAGTAGTGCCCGACTACCCTCACTGCTAGCCTCAGAGTCAAGCTTTTCAAAGCCTCTGTATGACTGTAGCCTTTCCAAGTTACTATGCTAGTGCGAAGAACTTTTAATGTTATCCTACACCCAGTGGTCCCTACAAAACCAGAGAAGCCCCCAGTGACACAGTGAGTGGATCTGGCTTGATCCTCCATCACCCGCCTCAGCACTGCTCCTACTGCTGATGTAGCACTCTGAGGCTCTAGGTAGCTGCTAGAGTTTAGGTTAATGGCAGAGACTACTCCTGAGGAAGGCAGATGCAGATACAGTGCAAAATTACTGCTGTGCACACACTGACGTTTTCAGTAACAAAACTAAGAATATAAAAACAAAGCCAGATATTTTTAGTGGAGATTTAAAAAAAAGAAAGCCTTAAGAAAAACATCACTTTGCAATCTTATTTGTAGCACAAAAAAAGTACCTGTGTAAGCTTTGGAAATAGCTTAATATTTACATTTCTGCAGTGCCTTAATATTAAAATCTAAACACAGAGTTTATAAATACGTAAATACAAATGCATCAAAAGAAGCATGGCCAGCAGGTTAAGGGAGGTGATTCTGGCTTAAAAAATACCTAATTAATATTTTAAGAAGGAAACCAGTGTTTGTGAATTGGAGAGGGCTATTTAACTTCTCCCAGCTTACCCGTCTATTTCACACGCAGATACACCTTTGCCAGCATGTCTCTGTTCCAAGCAGCTGGACTGGGCTTCCAGAGCAGTTCCCCTGACCTGTACAGCACTGTCAGACTCCTGCTGGCATCAGTCTCCTGAGGGCCTCTTCCATAATTCCCCGTCACCCTTGCTCTGTCCCTCCTTTATTATCTCACCTGCAGTCACACCCGGAGCTCAGCCGCTGGCTGAAGAGGGGTCTCCCAGCCTGGTGGCATCTCAGCCACAGCGAGCATTGGCTTTTTTCCGCCCAAGAAGATTCTCCAGCTGATATTATATCAACTCTGGAAGGAGCAATAACATTCTGTAGCTTATTGGCAAAACTAAGCTTGACGGTTCATCCCACCTGCCCTGCAGTTCCCACAAGGTGGGATTTGCTCAAGTTCAGCACGCCATTTTATCACCGGTCACTTGTTTCATTTCTTGTGGGCCCGCGGTGAAACGCCCCCCAATCCCTGTCTCCCATTCCCCACATTGCTTCCTGGGTCCAGGTTTGTTTAAGAATCCAGCTACTTACTCCAGGCTTACCTGGTTCTCTAGGACCTTAGATACTGTTCTCACAGAGATTTCCAGGAGGAGATAAACACTGATTAAGAAGAGTTAAGCCAAGGCCACAGTTTTAAACCCAGCATAGTGTTTTTTCTGAGTGCACAAGTTGCAATACTGAGAGAAAGGGAGCATCACCTTCTGCATTAGAATTTGCCATCTCCTGGTGACCGCCTGCCAGGTGTGTGCAGGGCTTCCTACCTTATCTGCCACCGCTGTCTCACCCCTTCGCAGAAAAGGAAGGAAGAGAATGAGAGGAATTACAACAACCATGAAACAAGGTCACCTCACACCAGTCCATCCTGGCACAGACCTGCTCTGAGAGAGCTTCTCACACTCTTCCCCTGCTTCCACATGTGGCTTCGCAACCTTTCTTGCACAGATCTAGCAGCCAAAGGGCTGGAGGGGGCAGCTGAAATGTGATGTGGAAATATCCCCTGGTGACAAGAAGTGTCTACGGGCATTGTATTTAACACTGCCTTTTAGTGGACTGAGATGTCAGATGGTGTTTAACAGCAGCAGCGATATTTGTGGTAGACAGGAGGTTTTAGAGCAGATACTGTTGCAGCAGAACAATTTACATGCGGTATTTTGTGAATGTATACAAAGTCTAAATTCAGCTCTCTACCAGCTAAAAGAGTGGATCAAGACTAAAAGTCTTCACTGTAAGAATGCTGTTTCCCAGGCTGTCTTTAGAAATATTCCAGCAAGAGGCTCAGGAGTCACCTCATGAAATATGACTTCTCTGCCAGGTTAACCACCTAATATGTCATTAATGACTTTTCCTTCTCCATTCTTTTTGTCTTCTCTTCCTATTTCACAGAATCACAGTGTGCAAGTTCACTTTTTTTTTTTTTTTTTTTTTACATCTTAACTGGTCGTACTATACATCAAAAAAACAGTTCAGTGTTTGGCTTGCAAATATCTACTATCAGACTCACCTTACTTGGACCCTTACAATTTATGCTGGGATTCTCCCTGCCTCCTATATTACAGAATCACAGAATGTTCAGAGTTGGAAGGGACCTCTGTGGGTCATCTAGTCCAACCCCCCTGCCAAAGCAGGGTCACCTACAGCAGGCTGCACAGGACCTTGTCCAGGCGCATCTTGAATATCTCCAGAGAAGGAGACTCCACAGCGTCCCTGGGCAGCCTGTTCCAGGGCTCCGTCACCCTCAGAGTGAAGAAGTTCTTCCTCATGTTCAGATGGAACTTCCTGTGCTTCAGTTTGTGCCCATTGCCCCTTGTCCTGTCGCTGGGCACCACTGAAAAGAGTCTGGCCCCATCCTCCTGACACCCACCCTTCAGATATTTATAAGCATTTATAAGGTCCCTCTCAGCCTTCTCTTCTTCAAGCTGAACAAGCCCAGCTCCCTCAGCCTCTCATAGGAGAGATGCTCCAGTCCCCTCATCATCCTTGTAGCCCTCTGCTGGACTCTCTCCAGTAGCTCCTCATCTTTCTTGAAGTGGGGAGCCCAGAACTGGACAGAGTACTCCAGATGGACCTCACTAGGGTAGTGTAGAGGGGAAGGAGAACCTCCCTCAACCTGCTGGCCACACTCCTCCTAATGCATCCCAGGTTCCCATTGGCCTTCTTGGCAGCCAGGGCATGCTGCTGGCTCATGGTCAACCTGTCATCCACGAGCACTCCCAGGTCCCTCTCCACAGAGCTGCTCTCCAGCAGGTCTGCCCAAAACCTGTACTGGTGCATGGGGTTGTTCCTCCCCAGGTGCAGGACCCCGCACTTGCCTTTGTTGAACCTCATCAGGTTCCTCTCTGCCCAACTCTCCAGCCTGTCCAGGTCACGCTGAATGGCAGCACAGCCTTCTGGTGTATCCACCACACCTCCCAGTTTTGTGTCATCAGCAAACTTGCTGAGGGTGCACTCTAACCCTTCATCCAGGTCGTTGATGAAGAAGTTAAACAAGACGGGCCTAGTATTGACCCCTGGGGGACACCACTAGTTACCGGCCTCCAACTAGACTCAGCACCGCTGACAACAACCCTCTGAGTTCTGCCATTCAGCCAGTTCTCAATCCACTTCACCGACCACTCATCCAGCCCACACTTCCTGAGCTTCCCTAGGAGGATGTTATGGGAGACCGTGTCAAAAGCCTTACTGAAGTCTAGGTAGACAACATCCACGGCTCTCCCTTCGTCTACCCAGCCAGTCATGTCATCGTAGAAAGCTATTAGATTGGTCAGGCATGATTTCCCCTTGGTGAATCCATGTTGACTATTCCTGATAACATTCTTTTCCTCCACTTGCTTGATGAAGACCTCTAGAATGAGTTGCTCCATCATCTTTCCCAGGATAGAGGTGAGGCTGACCGGCCTGTAGTTCCCTGGGTCATCCTCCTCCTTGCCCTTTTTGAAGGCTGGAGTGATACTGGCTTTTCTCCAGTCCTCGGGCACCTCTTCTGTCCTCCAGAACCTTTCAAAGATGATGATGATCTCACTCTCCATTAACATTTGTTAATATTAATTCCATTTCTCCACTGTTATTTACCTTTATCAGCACTTTATTCCTTTAGGAAGAAGGGGTCACCATGAGGTTCTTAAATACAATAATCTGGCATTTTGTTTAAGATTAATATAGTTCCACCTGTGAAGTTTTCTCTGTGGGATTTCTAGGGTGCCAAGGATGTCCTGTGTGCCAAATGTTCTTGTAACACAGGTCAAGATGCATCACAAATAAACCAAAATAATTTGTTTATTAAGAGTTAATCAATGATGAAAAGCTTTGACAGCACAAAGTTAAAGTTGCCCAAATAGGATTTTGTACCCTTTGAGAAAGGCAAAGCAAAACTCAAGCTGTCAGAAAATGAGGAATTCAAGAACTAAATATGAAGCCCTAAATCCAATATCTCACCCAGACTCCTGCTTCAACATAAGAGGACCACACAGAATACTAGAAAAATACAGAGGCCCCAATTCTTCGTATAGTTACATTGGTAGATTATAAAAAATAATCAAAAAACAGCCTTCAAAAACAGCATCATACTGTCAGAAAACCAGTATCATGTTGGCTGGCTTGATAAATGTCCTTCATTTCAAGTAAATTTATGACTGAACTGTTCTTCACATCATCTTTGCTAGGTAAATACCATGAAGTTTTGCTCTTTGTTAAGCACAAACTTGATTTTACGTGTTGAATTGCAAACTGGACCAGCTGAGTCCCAGCAAACTGGACTGGAAGCTTCCTTCAGAGCCATAAACTTCCATAGTAGATCCTGCCAAGCTCCCATTATCTCCCTGTGTAATTACAGCTTTTTATTTCAGTGGGTTGTGATTAGATCAAGCTGTAACTCATTTAGTGCACTATAATTACAGTGCACTCAGCTTCACAGTTGATTTTGACCTAGAAAGGGTGTGTTCCTGGGGTTATTTTTAACAATCTGTTGGCAGTGCTTATAGGTATTACCAAGCCTCGCAACAGAAACATCTGAAATTTGACAGGCACTTGACAGTCTTGTTAGTGGCTGCCAGTGTCGAAGGTGTCTGGATATTCCTGAGGATTCTGCATGTTGCTCTCATCTGTGTGTCTTTACCTGTCATTTCAAGGCTGTCTCTTTTAGCAACAGACACCCAGTGCAACTCTGATAAGTGATCAGATGGACCAATGTAACTGAAGAGGGTTCTGTTTAAAAAAAGAAAAAAATTAGTTTATCTATTAACTATGAGATTGTTGATTTCTGATTAGAGTTATCAAAAAGATAAACACATAGTAAGTGCTGGAGTTATAAAAGGCAGTAAAAAAAACAAGCTGTGCACAGGAAGAAGTCTCATTTTATGATGGGGAATTATATCTTAGTGCAATTAGGGCAGCAGATGCTTAATGACTGGCCTAAAAAAAAATAAGTACAGCTTCCACTAAAAATCTTTTATGACAATTTACTGTTATAGATGTGTATAAAAGAAATAGCAACAGTAAAGCCACCCTCAAAGGATTGTCCCCCATTTTTTGCATGTTTATTTTTAATAACAGTTTATTTGAATTAATGTTACTAGGTATTCTTGCATCAATTCTACAACCCCTGCGTAGAAAAGCTGCCAATTCATTTACATTATGGTGGTGGCTTGGTGACGCAAAACCTTGCCTGCCGGGCACACAGAATAATCTCTCTTTTTCTCTGTATTAATAACAGTCTTCCTGAAAATCTCTCTCATCTGTGTTGCTTTCACCTGGTATTTCTGAACATCTGAATGCTGATAAACTACTTCTGCAGGACCAAAATTGCTTACTAGAGAGGAAGAATTGCTTACATGAGCTATAGAGGAGAAACAAAACCAAATTGGGTAGTTCTTTGATCAGCAGGGAAGGAGTATTCTCCATTCACAATACTCTGGAGGATTGGCCAATATTTTTTAATTGCACATAATTAAGCACAATGGCCTGTAATATTGTGAAAGCTTGGTATAACCTTCTTTAGGTATTTCATGACTTCAGGTGGCAGAAAGGGATGCTGAAAAGCAGTGCTGATATGGGTGTAACTGAGAAGTCTGTAGTGTAATGTGTAATAGATACACTATATTATTGTTGCAGAAAACAAACTTTTCCACTTCAATGACATCAAAAATATCCTTTCTCTGCAAGAAGTGATGCTGATAATCGGCTTTATTGAAGGTTGCCCCGATATGATGGGATGCTTCCATCAGGGAGGAGTGTCGGAAGAGCTCAGAAGTATGCCTGCTTGCGAGGAGAAGTGGCTACTATGGACAGAACAGGCAGATTTTTCTCAACAGTGAGTTAACTTCACTCTTTTGTGTGCAAGGCTGAGCTCTCCAAATGGCTCTGAAGTTCCGCTGTCGTTTATGCCTTGCTGATCTGGTCTTTTAGTCCAAAGGCCTCCCAGGCACCCCCAGCCAAAGCGTGAAGGAGTGTCCTCCCCACTGGATGATGAAGGTGTCCCAGCACATTCGCAGAGCACACTGCTTGCGGCAGGCAGCATCTGTGCGAACCATGCGTTACAAAGCCAAGCCACTGCACTTTCTTGCATGGAGAAATTGAAAGAAAACTATGAAAGAGATGAAACCCAAGGACCTTCAAGAGCTCCTTTCCTTTAGGCTCTGCATGCCTGTACGTGTTGTACAGCCTCTGCAGCTAACGAACATAAACGATGCTGTTTAAAAGCGACAGGAAGCTAATGTAATCCTTCTAAAGTGACATTATTATAGATGGTGACTGTGGGAAAGGGATTAATTTACCATCCATGATATATACAGTGGCTTCTCTTTACACATAATGACACTATTCTTACATGTCCCAAAGGGTTGCATAATTCTAACAGAAGCTTCTGCTGCTCCAGCCCAGGGTGGTTGGGGTTTGAGAAAGTTTTCCCAAGGTCTCTTGTGGTTTAATGTGTATATTATTAAAAACCCAAGTCTCCCACTGTTTGCCATGCTGAGAAATGTTGTGGGCAGTCAGGACAAAGGACAATTTGGTAATGGAGCCCTTACAATATGACAGCCTTGACTCAACGCAAAAATATACTAGCCTCTTCTTTTTGTCCTCTCTGCATACTGGGTGCCTTTCATTTTTCCCTTGTCACTTTTCTAAGACATTATTTCACAAATTCAGTTTCTACAACCAGGACAGAAAACGTCGATTATAGCAGCAGTTACTTCTTAATGAAACATCATCTAGCTGATTTTATTATCAGTGATTCTGCTAAAATAAATAAATAACTAAACAGAGAAGGAGTGTTTCCTTCCAAGCAGAGGGTAGAGCATATGTCATGAGCTAGTTATTAAAACAACAATGTGCATTAACACAGATTCACCCGTTAGGTGACATTTCAATGATGGTGGCATTTCACTGAATTTATTAAAACTTAATTATTATTATTTTATTTTGTAGTGGTATTTCAACTCGTCCAGCTACCAGGTTAAAAAAAATCAATCTTATATATTAGAATTACAAAGACATATTCTCACAAAACCCCCCCTTATTTAAATATGAGTTTTATCTTTGTACAAAGTGGTGCAGTAAAGTCAGCAGAAGTTTTGCTGGAGAAAGGTCAGCTTCTCAAATGTTTAGGACATTTCTAGAGAAGTGGTTTCTGCAATTCAGCTGCTGAGGTAGCAGAGCAGGACGTATGCAACTTGACTGAAGTCCCTGTTTCGGACAAGTTGTCCAGAGTAAATAGCCGTTCTTCTCTAGCAGTGTTCACATAACTGTCCACCAGGACATCAACAGCAAAGAAGATAAGAAAAAAAAGAATACTTCAATCTGCTTGTTAAAGCTGGACCAGCAAAGACGAAGATTCCCAGGGCAGGGAAACCAGAGAACAAGAGACCCCATGAACCTGCAGCCCAGTGAGAAGAGGACTTGATTGGATTTGGAACAAGCATGAGAAACCCATTTCCCACCCTGCCTTTCTCTCCTCACTAGCATACGTGCAAGATCTTCCTTGTCCCCGGAAAGTTGAATTTCCTTTTATGCTGTGCATCACTAAAAGGGTGAGTGGGGAAGGAGAATACCCTGAATGTCAGGGTAGGTGCCTAAGAGAAAAGGGATTCCATCCTGGCATTAGGAAAGAGCTGGGATTCAGGAACACCCCCTGCAGTATGCTTTCTTGGTGGCTGTGTTTCCCTCAGCCCATCTTATCAGCACAAAGGCTGGTTTTCATTCCATTTCTGGATTTCTGGCTTCCTATGCAGAAAGCAGAGGTTCCCGACTTCTGGGGATGAACTTGAGGATCTGGCTCCAGCAATAAAATTTTGTGGGTCCAGATCAGTAGGAAGAAGTACACCAAAGATGACATGCTGCTTAGTTCCTGGGGTATCAGGAGCAATTTTCACGCCCTTTGGCCATCTGCTGTTTGTAATGCTGCATCAAGACCCTCTCAACATACAGCAATTATTGACAGCGCCTCTTGCCAACCTGAGAACAGGGAATCATCTCAGACCCTCCCAGTCTGTTCTGTTTCCTGCATTTCTTGTTCTTTGTGTGAATATATACGTTGTGCTTCTGAGGGAGGCAAGAGGCTTGCTCTCATGCTTGTTCCTTTTTCTTTGTCACTCTTCTGGAATATGTTCCAGCTCCTCACCCTGCTTGAACTGACTGGAGTGGTGAATGGTCTTACTGAACATCTCCGCTGTTCTCTGCCTTGTGTCTTGCTTCTTAACAAGCTCAAGGCGTCAAATTATTAGCATGAACTTGCTCCAGCAGCTGGTCTGACTATCCGGACTTTCAGGCACTGCTACTTTACCAGTGCTGATTACAGACGCTCCTCTGATTTGGTTTTCCTTGCCAGAGTCAGTGTCTCACTGCCTGATGGCTTCTTGCACAGTTTCCATGAATGTTTCCCTCTCCAGCAGTTCTGACCCAAATGTGCCCTCCTCTTTAGGAGGATTCAAACACCTTCATTACATCACCCTGATCATTCTCTGGCCTCCTTCGGTGTGTAACGCAGCCAGCCTCCTTCCCCGACACACAGAGGAGAGGGCGTGAGCAGAGGGGCTTGCTTCCCTCGCGCTGCTTTGGGGAAGTGCAGGTTCCAATGGCACAGTTCAGACAGGCATTTGCTGACTGCTGGGCTCAAAAAATTAGCTCTGCATCACAGTCAGAGAACGGAAGGCGATAACCTCCCTCCCAGACTAAGAATCACAAATGTAAGGCAACAAAAAGAGTGAAAAGTACAAGTCCTTTTGTTAGACTACAATTTGAAGTGTCTTCTAATTTGATTTTCCATCTTTAAATCCTTGATCTGTCTATGGAAACACCAAAAATCCAGAAAGGGTTAAAAGTTACTGAGAGAGAGACATTTGTAGATCACAATTAAGTCTTTCATTGATTTTCTGTACTGACATTACACTCTCTTGTGCATCTCAGTTTCAGTCCTGTGTCTGTAAGTGAATGAACACACATGATATTCCTCCTTACCCATGTCAGCAGGCTAGCAGCTATACATCAGCGTCACCTTTGTTTATCAGTCTGGTTATCACCCACCCAGACTTGTGCCCTGTGGAGGTGTCCTTGTGAGAGATGTGGCCTTTCTTTAAGGAACACTCCTTGCAGCCAACTGCTGCTAATTTAGAAATAATTGTTCTTTTCAGGCATGCGTGCCTCTTGCTTACTTTTCCAAGGCATTACCTTTTTCCTACTCCTTGGAAACCTATTCAGGTATATAAGTGAATTTGCATATTTGAAAAGAAACCAAAGGCACCCTCTCTGTTTCGAAAGTAGCATAACAACATCATCCAGTGCATTCTAATGATTTATACTGGTTTCTGTGGTGTTACATCTATGATAGAGGCTATAACTGATGCAAAAATTTAGACCCAAGTGAAAATATACAGTCATAATAAAACCCAAACAAATAAGCACTTTTTTTTTTTAACAAACAGAAATAAAAGGAAAGCATATTCATACAGTTCTGCAATCTGAAGCGAGTTTTTGATGACAGGGTTGGGGGCTGGACAGGGCAGGACTAGGAATATTAATACAACTTCCTCTGCTTGAGCAACTTGGTCTTTGGTTTTCAGTCAAGGATAAAATATTAGTAGAAGCTGATGCTGCTTAAGCATAACAAACCTGGATATATAATTTGTTAAAACCTAGAAAGGTCATTCAGGGATCTGCTGAGAACACTACTCTTTATTAAACTGGATAATACACACAAATTCTAGTCCCATCTGTACCGGACATCCAGAGATTAATATAGGATTGCAGCATTACAGTTGTCATTGTAAAGCCTTTCCTCCAAAGATGAAAGATCTTCACATTCATTAATAAATTAGACCATACGGTATTCCTCTGAAACAAGCTTTGTAAAGATGAAGCACAGAAGCAGCAGTGAAAAGGATTCCACTTTTGCATTGAAAGCTGTGGTGTCCCTTTGTCGTTTCTCACAGAGGCCTTTTTTCAGCAGCAAACAAAACACAGTGGCTGCAGAAAAAGGTGCTGTACTCTGATACCTTTTCACAACAGGAGCACGACTACTTTTGAAACCTCACTCTTGACCTTGGGCTGTACGAAGAGCTCTGTCCATCTCTATTCCCCTCAGTGGCAGGCAATGTTGTGCTCCTTGAGTCCTGAAGAACACATCTTTGGCCAAAGAGTTGGGCCTGGCACAAAGAACGAAGTCTGTGCTGGCTTCTGGGCAGCAAGGGTGAGAAGGGCAATCCTACACAAGAGTTAACCATATAAATAGTCTTGTTTTGGCAAGCCTGTGGTAAAACTAGAAACAGAATCTCATTTCTCTCCCACTTTTCCTCTACATAGGGACAATTAACTTAGATGCTCACCACAAAGAAAACATATATTTGAGAACGCCAAGGCTTTATTCAGTATTGGTCTGTCTCCCGTGAAGTCAATGGACAGGCAGAGAGGAAGAATTTTCTTTTGGTCCAACTCACAGTACAAGAGAGTGACTAATTAGAGAGTTACTTGCTAAAGAGTCCATTTTCAAATCTCTTTTTATTTTTCCCCTTTCATTCTCCTCTTCCATTTCTGCAGTTAATTTTGTTTAGTCTTTCTGCAAGAGATCTACAGAGGAGGAATAATGAAGCTACCGGTATTCTGTTAATTGAACTCCCTTCCTTTATTTATTGTGCCTGGAGCGCTCCGAAGTGAAGGGAGAATTTAGATGATTTTATTGGTGACTGAACATTACTGGTTCCTCTACATTGCTAACACTATAAAAGAAATCATAGGCAAAACTGTCCTACAACAACAATTAGTGTAGGAAGCTGGAGGGCAAATTCTTGTAGAAAGAACAGTTGTATAAGACAAGATACGTATGTGGTACAGTCTTGTACATGTGTAGGAAGTTGCTGTTTCTGGTTTTAAAGCTGGTCTGTAAAGCTTCATGACAGCTCTTGTCATCTTCATGTTTATTTTGTTTATCCATCCTCAATCTCATATTTTAAATTACTTTCCTATTCTCTTCCCTCTGCCCCCTCACTATCCAGATGTTTCGAGCAACCTCTTTGCAGCTCTAGTTTCTTGCTACTCTTCTCTTTCTTCTCTCCTCTACTTTCTAACTTCCATTATTAGCTAATTATTGTGAGTTTTGCTTCCATTCTATTTGGAAAGTGATCGTTGGTCTTTCATAGTGTCACAGTGTGGCTTCTTTTCCTTAGGAGAACCTCATTTTTCTTGCATTCCAGACTCTTTTCTCAAAATACCTGAAACAGTCAAATCCCTTATCTTATCCAGCATTACAAAGGTCCCAGCATTTGTCCTCTTCCAACTGCTCCCTACTCCAGCCTTCTTTCTAGGTGCCTTGCCCCCTTTCACCACTTTCCGCCACCTCCCAATCACCCCATGCTGTACACCAGTTCTGATGCTGTTGCTGCCAGTATTGGTGCGGTAGAAGGAGCACTGAAAACCCCCGAGCCAGGCTCACTGCTCTCAGCTGTTGTGTCAAGTACCACAAAGTCTGCATCAGCCAGAAGCAGCTGCTGCAGGGCTCTTAGTCCCTACATCTCAGCTCGGGCAACGTATGTGCTTACTGCAGATCAGATTTCCTGGGAAAATGGGTACCAAACTCTGACAAGTCTTGATGGAGTGCACATTGACTGAGCTACCACAGCGATATGTAACCTTTTGAAAAATGGTCTATTGTCAAGAGACAATAAAATAGTGAATTTCTGACATGAGGGCATTCCCCTGCCAAATATCAGCTTCCATCTCTAAAGCAGGAAGGCAGTAGAGAGCTTTTTTTAATAGGGATGAAAACTATATTTTCTATTATTCTTGTGCTCAGAAATTTATCCTGCTGATTTTTGAAGTACTGTTGGAATTGTTTAATTTTTGGTGCTGCTTTGACAACAAAGGAGAATAACAACCTTCACGGCTCTTCAGGCAGCATAAAACTTGTTCCTGTGCCCTAAGCTGGTCACACCAAATGCTCCTCCTGCATTGCTGGTCCCTGGCTGACATACACCAGTTTCTCAAGGCTGGTGCCAGCCTACCCAATGTAAGCTGGTAGATACTGCAGCTCTATACTGTTTCCAGTTGAGTCATGAAGACAGAAGGAACAATCTTCTTTGCAGGAAGACCAGGAAGCTTTCCTATACCAGATCATCTCCCTGCTATCTTCACCCTCAGGCTGTCTCTCACAACATTGCAGGAAGCATTGCCACATTCACCAGGAGAGGCAGAGATAGACCAAGCATGGAGCAGCACTCCTTCATGCCATGGAGTCAAGTGAGGCTGCCAGGATGGAGAACTTCTGTGTGACAAGCGAGGTGGCAGCAGAAGACTCTCCATGCCTTCGTGGTGCTGGTAGCTGCACTTCCTAAGTTCAGCTGAATGGAAGGGTCCCTTCAGTGATGTACATGCTAACCTGGATGTTCACGTTAGCCAAAGGAGGCTCTTGAGATCACTGTGAAGGGCCAGATTATTACCCAAAGTAATACTGAATCAAATTGGGGTGATGACATTCACTGCTGTGTCACTACAGCACAAGATTCATAATACTTCCCTACTGCACCACTTTGAGCTCTGCTCTGTTAAGAGTTTTGCTCTGCTCTACTCTACTCTTGCTTTTTCACCTTTTTGGCTTCTGAAACTGGGGATGGGTGTCTCCTCTGTTTATCCTTCTTTCCTTCCTATCATTAGACTTTATCAGCTTCTCAGACTCGCTCATAAAGGATCTCTCTCCTTCACAGAGATAAGGTGCCTGATGCCATCCCATCACTTCAACACAAGCACGTAATATCCCAACTCCTGCAGTCATTTACAGAGAAAAGTAACATTAGGAAGTAACTGTTCAGCTGTTTATTGATGCACCTTAGTACCTGGGGAAAAATAAGAATGAGCACTGCAATGCTGCTTTCTGTGCATCACCAACAATGTCGCTATGAAACCTGGGTGTGTGACTCTAGCTGTGACAGAGAAACAGGTATGAAAAGGAAGTATGGTGACATCCTCCAGTGTCCCACCGAATGGCTCGTATAGAACTCACAAGGTGAAGCACTGAGGAAAGGAATGCCTGTATAGAAACCACAAACTACCAAAGCGCACCCAGAGCTGAAAAGTTAATTGATTCTGAGACTGTGTCCCAAGCCTCCAGAAAGATAACTGAATAATTAGATATTATTTATTTTCTGGGGTATTATTCCCAAGCCACTCCCTCTGCTAGCTCCGAAGCTTCTTCTTGCCTCCAATCTTATTCCATCCCCCGCAGCACAAGAAACTACCCCCCCTCAATTCTCCACTCCCCCTGCCCCTTGCAGAGAAGCTCGCCTGTGCTTACAGCTTCAGTCCCGAGTGACAGAGGAGATAACTGGCCGTCTTGCAGATAGTTTTGCCCAGAAGACACGGCAAATTCACTTTCACCCTTCCACCTTCTCCTTATTCCCAGGTTGTACAGCAGTAAATTGCTTTTTATTTGTTGGGTCAGCTGCTCTTACCAGCAAGCAGATCAAAATGGAATCAAGGCTATGTCCTCTGCCCAGATACACATGGTGAGGGGAATCTTATTAACAGCTCTGAACATTCAGGTGTCAGGTCCCAGCAGCACCCTTGAGGTTGTGTGTAGCTTCTCATTTCCCAGGACAAGTATATGGCTTCCACCATGGTCTAAGAGTCTAACCTTCATCTGCAGGGCTCTGAAACTGTTAATTCCTGTTGCCTGCCAGCTCCCAGCAGCACCAGCACACAGCAGAAGGCTCCTAATGTTGCTCTTGCTGTCAGTGAAAGCAGCAAAATCTTCTGGGGCGTATTAATGCTGCTGTAGGTGAGAAGGCAACAGATGGAAAAGGTTTAGAAGCTCTGGGGACATCCGTGATGCTCCAGGGACTGCAGATGGCTGGGAATGATCACAGCAGAAGCAGCAGTGGCTCAGGGCCTCTTACCTTACCAGAGCCGAAGGAGCGACTTGGCCACCTTGTAAACAATGCCCGTGACAGATGGTTGAATATCTGTCTATTCAGAAGTTGCTAATACCGGGGAGTATTATGGCAAACCCAGAGTTCTGCTAATCCATAAATTCTAAACCTGCACAAAAGATACACAGTAAGATTCACTCAGAAACCAAAAAGCATAAATAAAAGCTACAGATTTGTAGAGATGAATTAGTACTTCCTTACCCCTATCTAATCTGGCTCATTAGAAGAACAAGAAAAATATGAGATCTGATTTTTTAAGTGACTTTCTCTCTGTTCCACTGGCCTTGATTTTGAAAAGAATGCATGAATTCATGTAGAACCACATGGCATTCAATCTTCTCCTACTACCTTCATGAAAAGCAGGGAACCACAGAATCACAGAATGGTAGGGGTTGGAAGGGACCTCTGTGGCTCATCTAGTCCAACCTTCCTGCTGAAGCAGGGTCACCTACAGTAGGCTGCACAGGACCTTGTCCAGGCGGGTCTTGAATATCTCCAGAGAAGGAGAATCCACAGCCTCCCTGGGCAGCCTGTTCCAGTGCTCCGTCACCCTCAGAGTAAAGAAGTTCTTCCTCTTCTTCAGCTGGAACTTCCTGTGCTTCAGTTTGTGCCCGTAAAAAAGTACTTGAATCTCCACTTATTTTAAATTCTGCTTGTATTAAGAGAACACAGGCAGAAACATTACCTTTCCTTGCAGAATCTCACAGCTAGGCTACAATTTGAGGAAGACACAGAAGCTGGTAGGAGAGCAGGGGACAGCCCTCTACTTCCTGAGTTACCCCATCAGTTCTAATGGGTTGACTTGCAGAATAGGGCACCATATAAGAAAGGTGCAAGAACTAGACCCTGAAAAAAAAAGTATTTGAACATGTATTTCTGTAGTTGAAAAATGTTTTATTTATTTATCATAAAAATCAAACGACACAGAAAGAGACATCCTTGGCATAAGTTACATGAGTACCTGATAACTAGTTGCTATTCCCAGTGGCTCAGGAAACCGTTCCAACCTGGGCTATTCTATAATTCTATGAAGTTTCTAAACCCTCAATCAACAATTTCAACAACAAAATGGAAATTACAGACAAAAGCCTTGTATCATGAAGGAGAGCTGTTTTTACTTTGCCGAGCTTCACCTCTCCAGATCCAGATGTGTTCTGTGGTCCTATCACTCCTGAGCAGAGGTGAAAGAGCTCCACTTCGGAAATTAGTGTAATGGTTTTAGTAGTTAAGTCAGAATAAAATAAGAATTTAAACATGCAGACCCACCTAACACAGTAAAATTATATTAGAAAAAATAAATATCTATCCTGCTTCTACAGGTTACTCCTGCATATAGTTGTTTACAGGGAAGATAGTAGGCCTGAGTCTATTTTCCAACTTTAGATTTGTACCAGTACAGTTATAGGGGCAGAACACCTTAAAATAATTAAATAAAAATAAGAAAATTCAAACCTACCTAATCTACCATTTTAACAAGAATGAGATCTCAGGAGTTCTTTCAAAGTTCAGTTAAAAGGACGTATTATGGTGAAGAATTCATGCATACAGTCCATCTTCCTAGCCATCATTCTAACCCTTCTCTATTGTATCTGATCACCTAATAGAGACAAAGTAATCAAAAGAATATAGCCTTATCTCTTGAGGGCATTGTACCCAATTTGCAGGTAGAAAGCTGAAAAACTGACTGATGAGTGACTTGTCAAAAGACATACAGAGAATATCCATATCAATGCCTGGAGTGTAAACCTTGCTGCCTTACCCACTAGCTCCTTCATCACATAGTGGTGAATAAGGACTTAAATAACACCTGTAGCAAAATTTCAGTTCCTCATATTGTTTAAATGATTTACTAGAGCAAGTAACATAGCAAAGTATCATGAGAGCAGCCATATGGGGTCATATCAAAGGTCTATCCAGCCCAGTATCCTACCTCCGGCAGTGCCTGACAACAGATGTTGAGAAGTGTCGCACCCAGAAGGGTTCACACCATTGGAAAAGTTCAGTCTCAAAAGCTAAAATATCCTTCTACTTGGAACATTTTCTTATCCGATCTCCTGAAAGTGCATGTCAAAGCTATGTGGGAAAAACACTGTCTGTGGGCTTTCATATAGATTACGGACAAGCTACGACAATTCAGCTGTAGTTTAAACCTGAGCTCCATGGACTACTGCTGGCAGTCCTGCCAGGTAACTTCCAAATCTCTTCCAGCAGCATTTGTTGTCTACTGAACCCCTAACTCCACCAGATTTTTTAGGAATCTGCAAGTCAAAAAAGGCTGGAGATGGCTTCATTAGACATTAGGTTTCGGGTGATTCTTCTTGCTGTTGCCTGTTTGTAGTTGAGAAAATCCTACCATCTGCTGGAGAGAAGAAAATCTGCTCTGGTTTCTGCAGTTGTAACTGTTCATCTTCCTGCACCTCATGTGCTCGTCTCATGTTTCTTTCAGTTCTTTGTTTTGGTCTGTTTTAAGTTTAAGATGATTTAATTATCCCATGTGCACAATGATTTGGCTAAGTCATTTTGTGTGCATACGCATGCTGATATCTTGGATGGTCACTCTATTCTTTAACTCCCACTGCTGTTTTGCACGGAGGCAAATACAGTCTCACTTCATTCATAGTAATTAGAAGCTCTATGTGGACCCAAAAAAAAGCTTACTTCAGCATATTTTTATTACTTCTTGAGGTATAAGGTGACTTCATCCAGTATGTTTCTGAAAAGCAGGCTTTTCACACTGACTAGAACAGAATATAAGAAAATTAACCCAATAGTAAGGAATGCTGTAGAAGCCTAACATTGTCTGATTGCTTTTGGGCAAAAAGACTTCTCACCCAGAATCCAGCTCTTCAGGACACTTTTCACTGCCAGCTTTCTTCAAGACCCCAACTCAATATAGAGCATGTGCCCATTATATATTTAAAGCATGTAACAGCTTCTCTTTGTCTGTACTGCCAGCTTGGTATTTGTTTCAACATAGTTCAGGTTATCTGAAGAAAGAACAGATTACGGCGACCCTCCTCTCTCTACATTAATGCATTAAATTCCACGTCTTTATTAAAGAAAACAGAAGGCCGGCATATTTGCTGTCCCTAGCACATGGTGTTTACGTCCTACTTTAATCACAGGACACTGGTTCTTACATGCAAGCACACATACATGCCTACAGACTTGTTCATGCATCCTGGCTTCAGCTGCTGGGGGTTTGATGGATGCAGTGGCAGGAGCCAGAACAATAGTTACAGCCCTCTTAGGCTTCTCCAGTAGCACTGTCCTGACTCCTACAGCAAGCCTGACAGCCAAGACAGCAGGAATGCATTCTTGGATGAGCCTGCTGGAGCCTGGCTGTTTCACAGACATTTGTTTCAGATGGATCTACCCTTTTACCCATGTAGATCCTGTTGGTATTTTCTCTTATAGCTAACCCTAGCCTTTGTGCTACAAAGCAGCCTAACAAAAACCAGCAGAGAAGTTTTTTCCCCCCCATTCTCCCTCAGTTTCACTAAGGTCCAAAATGTAACCCCAGAATCCAATATATATCTCTTTTACACTCCTAGTTTTCAAACACCATTTATAATGACATACTATCCAATAGTCAAACTCTTCTATGACTCTGTAAGTCATAGGTTTAAAAAAAAAAAAAAATTTTATTCATTCTACTACGTGTAAAGCAAGGAAACCAAAAGCAGTGTGACACATATTTTGAACACTGCTGTTCTGCTTTGAGTGTATGCAGTAATGCCACCAAAAGAAACAGAATGATTTATTGCCTAATATGTAGCTGTCTGCATTATGAAACAGTAAAAACAAAAAGAAGAACATAAAAATTCAGGAAAGTAGCAAAAGTATCTTGGAACTCATATATTATTTATCTCTTCAAGTACATAAAAAAACCCAGTATGGTTCGCTCTGCATTCTGTGCATCCTATATGCATGTATATGTATATAATACAAAATCATGTAAAAGGACTCAAAATTCTTTCTATGAAAGGGTGAAAATCCATCCTTCTTGGACAGCTGGGGAAAAATTCAAGAAAAGATGACTTCTGCAGTGTAGCCAAAGACTGAATAATCTAACTCTGGCAGATCATGGAGTTCCCAGGGAATTTTCTGCATAAAGGAAGCCAAGTACGAGCTGACGGGAACCAGGGCTCTGGGAGACTTTACTACGAAGTTACAGCCTGGAGTGGTAGCTGCGAGACGTGCCTCCACCGATTTCTGTTCTGCGCAGTTGCAGCAACCCAGCAGCTGGCATAAACTTTAGCCTGACTAGAATGTGTTGGGCATTAAGCAAGAAGATTTTCTTGTTAGAAGCTTGTTCTCACTGCCGTAGATTATAATTTCCTTGCACCATACAACCAGAAAGGAATATAATGTTGGAATCCTTTGATACTTCAGGTTCTAATACAAATGGGTTCTTCTGATCTAAAGCCACATACGGAGTTGAAAAAAATGCTAGAGAAATATTTGTTTGCACCAAAATCCATCCCTTGGTGTGCATAAGGCAAGCGAAACAGGAGCATCACAGGTTTTCTCAGGGAGTGTCAGAAAGCAATGTTGTAAATAATTTAAATTGCATATATCTAGTTATGAGATCCTACTGTATTGCAAGGAGATGCAGGGAAAGTGTAGAAATAAAAAACCTGAAAGAATTAGAACAGCTAATTCTTATGATGTTTGAGTAACAAAGAGTGAGGATAGAAAACACACACTAGAATCTTGCCTGCAGACACACCTCTATTACTTCAGCTAAAAAATGACTTAAATTCACTTCTCTAATGTAACACCCTTGTACAGCCACCCACGTTATTTTAGCAGTTATTTGGGTAACCAGCTTGAGAAAAATCAGCATAAAACAACTTAGGGCTACCTACATATTGGCCTGCACTGGTATAATTAAACAATTTCTAAAAATGTCATTGAATCACAGAATCACAGAATGGTAGGGGTTGGAAGGGACCTCTGTGGGTCATCTAGTCCAACCCCCCTGCCGAAGCAGGGTGTGTAGAGAAGACTTGAAATATCTCACCGGACAGTGCTTGATCAAAATAGCAAAAAAGACTTCTGGGGAATCCACCGCTATCAGTTCCATCATTGTGGAAACCAAGGTTAGAGGAAAAGTGCATTTTTTCTCATAGGCCTGTGAGTTAAATGACTGTAAGCATATTCTTGTTTTATAGCTGTTTGATAGCTCTTGCTCCTTGAGACACCTAGGAATCTCAGCACCACTCATGTTTACGCATGCAAGGCCACACATCCCCAAAACGTGGCATTAGAATAACATCAGTTTTGAGAAATGCAGTAAAAGCCAGGAAATTACTAAGAGAAGGGTGCCTGTGCTGATTAGTTGCACAGTGTACGTGTGGCAAGATGCAGTCTTCCCCCAGTACGATTACTCTTTCAGACCAGGACTCCTGCCTGACACAGCGAAGGGGATGTACCGCCCTGCGGATGAGCAAACAGTGAGCAACAGCAAGTAAAAAATAGGTGCCTTCAGAGATCAAAACAGGGATATTTTCAAAGGTAACATATACTAGTAATAACATTTGGACACTGGAAATGTTCATTCAGTTTCAAATCATGTTCCGAAGGTCACCATCATTAAAAATTTGTAAACCTTTTTAATTAGGAAAAAGCCACACCCATCCGTAGAGATGAAAATTCTCACCTGAGCCTACCCTTACCAAATCAGCAAGTTAGAGTTACTGTCTATCACAGCCATTCTGCTTAGCCTTGCTCCATCTATAGATGTCTTGCCCTCACCCTCCAGCTCTTTTCCTCCCAAATCCTAAGGGTTTCTGTTCACCCTGTTTTTTTCCTGTAGCCTTTTCTCTCTCATACTGCATCAGCCCATATTGCTCCCTCTCTGCAACTGAGACAATTTTAGGTACTTCCCTCTTGCACCCCCCTCCAAGTAAAAATTTCCTTGAACAAAACTCAGCATGTAGCACAACCCATCTGCATTTAATGTCATTTATCCTAGACATAATTGTAGAAATCGAAGCCAAAGCCCCAAATACTTAACGAGCAGCATGAAAATAGCTTCCTATTGCCAGCAACAGAGTAAGAAGCTGTGAATTCTTTTTTTCTGACAGTATGTTATTTACAGTAGGCAGGCAAGCATGGGGTGATGCAAGTGACTCCAGGCCAAACAGAATGATGGTGAAATCTGTCAGGATGTGAGCTTGTCATCACTCCCTCTCACTGTAAAGCACAGAAAAATAGGGAATGTGGATTTCCTGCTGGATACCTCAGGCTTTCAAATAGCGTATTGTCTACCTTGATAAGAGTACAAAAGAAAGCAGACATCTCTTCCTGCAACGGAGTGATCAGCAAAATGCTGAGGCATGGGTTTTCCTGAGGGTTAAGTTCAGTGTGTTGTGCTTTTCGGCAAAAACCCTTGCAGTTTGGGATGAGTTTCCCTGCCACCTCCTAATGAGTTATAATGCCCAAGATGCTGAAAGAAATAGCAGGCAGATGGAGCTAGTGATTTATGGATCATTGGGAACAGAGGATAGGAGAGTGTGTTTATAGGAGCCATCTGCAAGCTTTATACACTGATCCTACAGTCCATTCATTATATTTGGGTTTGACAGCAGCAACAGGATCCTGCAGTACACAAGTGGCAGTGAACTATAATGAAAGTGTAGTAAGATCAGTTGTAATGAAGATATTAAACTCCCTGGGAAGAGTAGCTTACCTCAGTCTTTTGCTGAAGAAGGAAGCTCCTGCTGAAGATACCCCAGTGTGTGACTCACAGACATACTGGTCTCTTCAGGGCAAAGGTTTCCTGTCTTTGACAAAGTCATAAATCCTGGCATGCTTATCCTCTGTAACTTGGGTCAAAACCTTTGACTTTCTACTTCAATATTTCCATCTATGAAAAAAAGAGGATACTTTATTTACCTCATACAGTTATTGTGAGGACATTTTTATATTTCAATATTGCTTTTAACATGCGAATGCACTCTACAGCAGAATACAGTGCATAGTACTTTGAAGGGCCACCAGCCCATGTTTTGGGACATATTAAGTATGTGTTTCAAAACTGTTTTTCCTATGCACAGTAGAGATGGGTCCAAATTGTAGTAATCACACTGTACCAAAACACTGTGTTATGTAGATCTGGATTCCAGGGTCAGGTCTATCTCCTATGAACAGACACTGTTCATGCTTTAGAAAATACTCAGTGAAAAGTGAAGTTAGAAAAAGATATAAACATTAGTTTTAATGTAACAGTGGAAAATAATAATCACAAGTGTTTTAAGGTTCTTTCTGTCCATCCACACAGATAATTTGTCATGATGTTCACTAATATCCAGTAACTACCTTTTTACTTAGGAGAACTAGAAAGGGTAAAAAGAATATAAAGGAGAAATCCTGGCACCCAGATAAGGCTAAGATCCTGGCCGCACTGAATTTAATCAGAAGTTTGACAGGGCTCCTATTTTAGCACTTTGGGCTGCAAAGTTTTGACAGTGTCCTTTTGTTATCCCTCAGCCCCTGGCCCATGGATCTGGGTAAGCAGTATTATATTCTGGACTTAAAATAGAAAGAGGGCTATTGCGATACATTCCTACAGCTCTCAAAAACTACAGGCTGGAAAGCGCTGAAACAAATGCAGAAATTTATCAGAGAGACATTTTGCCCCATAATTCAATACACAAAGGGAGTGCCAAGAACTAAAGCACCTCTCCACTGATGTAGGCAAATTTTCAGCGAGGTCTTCAAAGATCCTTACCACGCTGGGACAGTCTTGAGGAAATGAGTTCCATGAAGTTTTATTTAAATCTGGATGTCGTGTGAGATGCCAGCTTGGTGAGGAAAAAAAAAAACACAACACATATACTCTAGTGGCAAATTGATTTCTGAGACTGTCCTTCACCTGAGGTCTCAGCAAGTAAAGCAACAGAAGGAAAAAGCTTGGGCCTCTGGGACTCTAGATTAAGATCACTGAAGAAGGCAAGGTGTTTTCGCAACCAGTCACCACCCTCCCAGAGTGGTATCACAACTAATGTTTTCTCTGGTACACAATTTACAGAGATAGAATAAAGCAGGTAATGCAAGAAGAACTTTCCCTCTTTTTCAAGAAAAAAGTTTAGACTTCTGGGAACCAAAGTGAACTTGGCTACCATTTGATTACACTATTTTTTACAAGTGAGTGCCCTATCAGGGTCAGAGTACCTGGAAGTATTTTGCCTTCAGTTTGATTTATACCACGTGAAGCTATATGTTGCAGAAAGGTTTAGTAAGAGGCAATCTCTACCCCATCATCAATAGGCTGATGGCTGCTTTTAGCTGACACCAGAGTTGTACCTGATGGAAGACAGAGGAGGGTATTTAGAGGCAGAAACATGCAATTACACCTGGATTTGGTCTGGATGTAATTAGCAGCATTTCAGATTTTTTCAGTTTAAAATTTTTAAAAAGCAGCGTTTTCTTTTTAAAATATTTTTGCATGTACATGACTAGTGGTGTCGACAATTCTACCAACAGCCTGCCTAGCCATTTTTGCAGTACCATACGAAACAGCGGATTTACCAGAAGAAAAAGGTGTTTAAGGCCTCTGTTACTGTTGGGGACATCGTGGAAGGTGCTGCTGGGGACATGCAGCCCCAGGGAGGCCCGAGGCGAAGGACTGAGAAGGGAAGAGCGGCAGAGAGCAGCCATCACGCACCGACCACCGCCTCTCCCTGGGATGACAGAGTGTGACCCGCAGTGAAACAGGGGAGTAGGATGGGAGCAGGAGAGACATTTGGCTCACATGGAGCCTGGGGAAGGAAAGGTGTTTCTGAAAGGGTTTAATTATGTTCTCTCTTTTTTTCCACCCAATGCCTGAACCAGTGATCACAAGTTGTTGCTAACTGGCAGTAAATTAAGTAAAAATTCCCTGAGTTGAGAGTGTTGTGCCTGTGATAGGACAAAGAGTAAAACCCCCAAACCCAGCTATCTCCCTTCCTTGCAACTCCTGGAAGTTCAAAACTGCCCCCTCACACTTTTTTTATTAATCCTAGCAAAGGGCTGGTTTTGCTGAGATGCATAGGCTGGGTACCTACCTGCAGTCATTCTCTCCCCCTCCCGCTTGTGCAGCCATGCCCTTCACTGTCCTGCTGTCACACAGGCTCTCTCTTTTCCTCTCATTTGCTTTCAGGTCTCACCTCCACATTTTTTCTCCTGTGCCTGTTCATATGCCTCCCCCTGCTGTTGTTTTTTATTCTAGACTTCACAGCTGTACCATTTGTATGAAGTACTGCATGAACAGCAGGACAAATCACATTCTGCTAACAGGCAGCGCTCTTCCCAGGAGCGGAGGGAGTGCTGGGGAAGGGGCAGCTGGTTTTAGTCCTACCCATAGTGATACTGCAATGATCACTCCCCTGACTTGGCAGAATCCTACCCATAAAGGCAGGACCGTATTCAGAATCACTGCAGTTTATTAGAAGTAATCATCTAGGTACAGACTCAGTCATTTTTAGGGATGAGAAGCATTATTTAATGGAGTTATTTGCCAAGTTAAAACTTCCATGAAAAAACCCCAGTCCCTGAAATTCTGGTTTTCAGCTTTTTGGATGCAGCAAGCTTGAATCAGCATCCACTCCGACTGGAGCAACTCAGCTGGAAGAGGTGGGATCATTTCTGTGGTACAGAAGCATCACAGAGTAGAACTGGGTCAGAAATAGACACTGGAGGATAACGTAATAAAGTGTCCAACTGCAGTGGGTTTTTCAGTCACGTGTTTTCATGGCTACTGAAGACAACTGAAACTGTGCAAATGCTTTTCTTTCGCAAATAAACACTGTGCACAGGTTGGACTTCATGAAGCTGCTTTTACACAAGCCAGAAATGATTAATGTACATTTTTTAACATTTCTATTGAATATAGTCATGTTTGTTCAAAACAAGGAATACTGTGCTGACACTGTATGTGGGATTTTGTAGCTCCACCTGCTAGGCAGATAATCCCAGTCTTCCTCTGTGTTTTTTCCCATTCCTCCTTCTTGTGGAAAATTTTTATTACTAGAAATTGGGATCAGTTACGTTAGCAGAAGACCTTAATTCAACAAAATATTTAAGTAGATTTCAGCCTTCTGCCATCTAAGTTACACGGGGTTAAATTAAGGTTGGTGGATTCCTACGTGACTTTCTGTTTTCCATTGGACTTTGTTGTGGAGAAATTACTAAACACTCTGAACTGTTAGAAAGACTTCATGATTTCCATCTGTTTGCATCAGGGACATGTAGTTCTCACTGCTTTTATATTAAGCATTTATTAGATCATTGCACCAATGACACAAAACTAAGTGGAGAAAAAAAATTCCAAAAAATTCTTTCATTCCAACTACAGCAAAAACCTCCAGTGAACTAGAGATTAACACCACTATTAGTTCCCCTAAAATCTTAAGCCAGTCCTGTCCATTGCCAAACAAAGGATGCTTCACATAAACATGACCAAAACTTAACTGCTGTAAATGTCACTAGTGACTAGAGAGTATTATATGCACAGAATTTGGACTGGAGCTCAAGTATGCCATGATTTCTTCTTCAAATCATTTAAAGACATTTCCTAATCAACTAAACACTGACTAGTGGTCACTTGGAAAGTAATTGCTGGACACAATTCTGAAAGCAATTGGTCCTATTAGTCACTGACAATCTCTCTTTGAGTGGAATAACACCTTTAATATCAAACACATTCAACAGCAGTAGAAAAAAATAGACTAGACTCTAGTTTTCCTGTTTTTTCAGAATTACCCATATAGGCAAGCCAGTTCTCAAATGATATGGAGAATGATACTGCTGATTAACACAGTATAAATATTACCCATTACACCTACTACCATAATCAGAATAATAACAACTCAGCCAAAAAAGGTCACTTTGGAACTATCACTGAGGGATTAAACACTATCACCTTCCTGAATATCTGATTTCCTGATATCACCTTGACCTGCATGGATACTGGAATACCTTGAATGAAGTAGGAGTTCCTTTCAGAAGGAAGCAGCATTTGTTGTCCTGTCAATAAACTTCATGGACCACCTTAGTAGCAAGAACATTTACCAGCTTCACTAGATTTTTGTATACTGTTGAAAACTTTCAAAAGGTTTTGGGTTTAATCTTCTAGTTAGATGATTTAGTTATGAATCCCACTGTACTACACTTTTTGGAAAGACTCTCTATCCAACAAGAATTTAAATTTATGGCCTTCTCCTGGACTCTTATTTGTCAAAAGTCTGTTTTTTTTCACAGCAACACCTTCCCGGTGTGCTACTTGTGCAAGGTTGACTTCTTTTCAGTTTGGCTTGCTGCTTTCCATACATTAAATTTGATGATAGAGGAAAACTAAAGCCATCATAACTATCACTACGAGAGAACTTTCACATTCATTTCAACAGAGAACATGGAATTACAGATACTATCATGTTACCTTCAACCCTTTTCTAAAACCCACAGGAGCACTGACAACTTTTCTGTTTCTCAAACTAGAGTATTAAGGGCAGATTATATCCCTGCCTTACAGATGTTGTATTTACACTGTATGTTTGTATTTACTAAGGTAGTACTAAATTTAAGACATACCACATTGACCTCTTCCTATTCAGAAAGTTCCTCAGGTAATTTGATTTATTAATGCCAGCTGTTTCTTATTACCTTGTTATCTTCTAGTGCTTACACATAGATAATTTATCCTTGTCTATTTCTAGAAAGGGAAAGTGGGCTAAGTGTAATTCCCTCAGTTGTCTTCTCCTCTTCCATACTTTCAAAGATGGCCACTGCGACTTCCATTCTGCAGGCCTCTAGAATTTCCCTTATCCTTGATTCTGTAGATTCTCTTCCACAAATAAAGGGCTCAGGACTCCTCGGCTGTGGCTCGTGGACAAGTTTCATGACAACTATACTCACGCAGGTAAAATGGAAAAGACAGCTCAGATATTTCGTGAGACAGAAATGCAGACCCATCTAGGCAACCTCCAACTAGATTTGTAGATGGCAAGGTTACAGCAGAGAGGAATGACAAGAAGTTTCCTGTAGCTGGGGCAATGGGGTGTATACACATCATACTTCATTTGAGATGTTTATAGCTATTAAACATCTGCCAAAACGAAGGGCATAGCTCTCAGCTTGTCAAGATCAGCGTGTCAAGGTCCAGATGCGAGATACTGGCCTTTAACACATTAAGAAGGTAAAAAAACAAGGTGAAAATGAAAAATAGCATTGCATAACATGGAAAGGACCTAAACCCACATGGGATTAGTTGCTTTTACATAGTTATCTATGCATCAGGCTTTCTTATGACAGAAATAAAGTGTCGGATAACACAGGAGCCATGTGGTACAAGAGCTAAAATAGAGAAAATCGCCTGAGTGGCCTTTCCCTGATTAGAAAATATTTCATAAGCTTCTGACAGGCTGGAGACCAACATAGTCACACCACACATTTGCAGAGGTGGATTGAGTCTTGACTCAATTGCCCTGCTGCTAAACAAAAACCTTAACAAGACTCTTAGAAATGCCTGTGCTTTGTACTGAATAATGAATGCTTGTCCGAGAGAGGAAAATCAAATGTGACAGTAGACATTTTTTGACAAAATCCCCCAAGCACTGACTATATAGCCACCCTGAACTGTGAATATGTTTTGTTTTCAGTAATGATGTGTTAGAGACCAAGCACTTACAAGCTAAGTGAACTTAGCTGTCTACTAAGAAAATGAAGGAACTGAGACATGGTCAACCCTGCTTCAGGTTAAGATGAGGCCTGAAACAGAATATGCTTTGAGGATTATGCATTAAGGACATACAATATAAAAACTACATACATTAAGGTTATGAATCAAGATAGCAATCAAGGGTCAGGAGGGAGGCTTACTGCAAGACACAAGCTTTAATTTGCAATCTGCTAAGGGTCAATTGCAGTTGCTGCCTCATCTAAAGCATCAAATCTCAACAGCCAGTCACAAGAGGACCATATTCATAGCTGTCATGGTCTGGCTGAATGGTCTTGCTCAGCCAGCAGCTGATAATAGGTCTGAGAAAGGGGAGAGCCTGGACTCACTCTGAGTTAAAAGCACTTGCTTTTGTCCAAATTTAGGCCATAGAATGTTATTGCATCCAATATAGTAGAGAGCTATTGCAAAACTAGGGGGGAAGAATCATCCCAGGGAACAAAAGGGACCACACAAGCAGACTGAGAAGGAAGCTTTGATAAAAAGCCTATTATGGAGGGACCAGGAGATATTGCCCACTGACTTGACAACAGACCAGAAAGAAGCCTCACAGCTGTGGAGGTCGCCTCCTTCCTCCACAAGTAGTTATCCCCTTCTGGCAGACAGGCTTATGACTTTGGGTATGTTTTCTTCCATTCTGTACAAGCATCCACACTGAGGAGGAAAACATAACATGTCAGCAAAAAGTTCTGGAAATGAAGATTCAACCTGGAGCACCCTGATCTTCATGTGTGCTTGTCTTCCTTCCTTCCTTCCTGAAAAATGGGCATGTGGTAAAGGAATTGTGCCAACAGGTTAGCCACAGCCAGCATCTCAGCCCCACGCAGCTGCTCACTCACTCCCCCCATGTCAGGATGGGGGAGAGAATCAGAAGGGTAAAAGCGAGAAAACTCATGGGTTGAGATAAAGACAGTTTAACCGGGAAAACAAGAGCCACGCACGCAAGCAAAGCAAAATAAGGAATTCATTCACTACTTCCCATCAGCAGGCAGGTGTTCAGCCATCTCCAGCACAGCAGGGCTCCATCACGCCTAACAGTTACTTAGGAAGACAAACACCATCACTCTGAACATCCACCCTTCTTCCTCCTTCCCCCAGCTTTTATTGCTGAGCACGACATCCTATGGGGTGCGGTACTCCTTTGGTCAGCTGGGGTCAGCTGTCCCAGCTGTGCCCCCTCCCAGCTTCTTGTGAAAAGGCCTTGACCCTGTGTGAGCACTGCTCAGCAACAGCTAAAACACAGGTGTGTCCTCAACACTGGTTTTCTCACAACTTATCACCACAGCAGCTACTATGAAGAAAATTATCTCTCACCTAGCCAAAACCAGTACACAATGATACTCCAGCAGTCTCACAGATCTCTGTAAAAGCTGCTGCCTTACACACTCGACGAGGCATGCAAGTACGGCCTAAGTGCTGGATCACTTGTCTTCCTTCCACTGTAACATCCCATCACTTGGAGTTAGGAGGTGGCAGTAAGCAAGGGGCTCAATGGCAAGCTTTGAAAGGACAAATGTTAGGATCAGATGGGAGTCCCTGATCATGGTAGCCATCTGAAAACAGAACACATGGATGACAGCAGTCAAGCAGGTAGGACAGACTGTGCTGAAGACTACCACCAGCTTTGGTGTGGTCCTGGCCACCGGCTTTGTTGCCTTTAGCCATGGCTCACCACTTTTACAACAAAGCAGTGCTTCTGCAGTAAATGTTCTGTGAAGAAACTCAGTTGTAATGGCCCAGTCACTGTGATGTGCCTCTAGGTTCTGGACAAGGAAAAGGCTGGGACCACAAAGTCCTTGACACAAAAATATGCTCAAAAGCAGTGGAGTTGACTTTGAACAAACACTCCAGAGGCACATGCAGCACCTGCAAGAATCCCATCCTATCAGCATTGGCTTACAATCTGAGAAGAACTTAGATTGATGTCAACCTTACAGTGCTCCAGTTCAGCAACTCATGTTGGTTGTCTGTGATACCATTACAAGGACTAGAAGTTTATCCCTCTGCAGTGAGAATCTCATATTTTCACTTTTTTAGATGGGAGGATGATATTAATTATTTAACTATTTTTAGGCAGAGGAAGAATTGGCTACATTTCCACCTAGGAACAACTGCCAATTATACGTGATGGTGCAGAACCAGCCCTATATTCTAACTGCAAAGTTCAGATCTGGATTCACTGACAACTATGTACGCATGGTCTGAACAGGTTTTGGTCAATATTGCTGCCAACCAGATATAACTGTATGCTAAGACGTGCACTGGGGCCTTTCAGCTTCTCGCTCTTTGTTGACCTCCTCCCCTTCAAGACCCTGGTCAACCTGAACTGCCCCCCCCCCCCCCCGCCCCAATTAAATGTTTCAAACCTGGGGAAGAGCTAGTCTGATAGTGCCACTTCAGCCTGATGCATCTGGTATCGGCAGAGAGCCTTATACTGAAGAGTTATGAAATTCATTATTGGCAAAGGTTATTTCAAACCCAGAAGAGAGCTGACATTCTATACGATGTGAATGTTTTACAACCTTTAGGTACATTTAATCTTTACTGCAAGATTTGATGCATTTTTGCTTTCTATTTCCTCACAATACCAAATACTGATACAAAGAGTTCTGAGAAAACTGACTGCAAAGATCTGCAAGCTAAGTGGCAGGTGAAACAGGTGGATTAGGTCTCCTTGCTGCCAGGAACTTCCTCTCAGCAGGATTATTGGATTAAAATCCTACTGATACAGCTAGTTATAATCTTATCAAGCTCAGTTCACTGTACATGAGAAATGAGAGGTTCTCTACATGAAAGTTGGAGGCTAGAGAGAGACACGTGGGGAGAAGGAGCTTTTCCAAGACAGCAGAGGAGCTGATACAGCAGATATTTAAAGAGGACTTGTCAGACAAGAGCACGCTGAAAACTGCAAAAATGACAAACCGGATCAGGGCTAAGAATACTTGAACACTGGGGATGCAAAAGAATAAAAATATGCTGGTACTTGAAAAATGCCTGAGCTGAATTAAAAATCCTGTAATATCGTCTCCTAGATAACTACATACAATGCAGAAGAGCAGGACTGACATATTTCAGAGACAAGCTCAGATCTAAAGGAAGGAGGAACATAGATAATGGTATTCTGGAATGCCAATGCCTGTGACAGAATGAGTAGTTCTAGTGTCTTATAAAATAAAAATGTGATCTAAGAGTGGAAAAATAAGTTTGAATTTTTTGACGTTAGTCCTGTGAATGACTGGAGTAAATTGTGGATTACTGTGGACAAAAGCCATTTCATAAGGATAGCATTTGTAACTGTGAACAAACTGCAGATAATGAGAATTACTGTAATGTAAATTAAAAATACTTCAGATACCTGCAACACAGCTTTTAGAATCAAAGTCGAAATATTGACATCTTATTTTTAATTAGTACAACCATGCTGACTTCAAATCAAAAACTCAAACCATTATTAGTAATGTCAGTAGTTTTAAAGCTTCAAAATATTTATTCCAAACCCACCATCATTAGCAAACTCCATGACAAAAGGACTACTACTAAACGTTGTCTTCTATCATGGACAACGTACTTACAAACAAAGAATAAACCTTTTTAATTTTAATTAAAATTTTAATTTTACCAATGTCACAACGCAGATAATTTCTCCGAAACAGAACAAAGCAACGCAGTGAGGCAAGTGGTGGTCAGTGGCTGCAGAGCTGGCTGCTCTGCCAGCAGCGCTACAGCTCTCCCTGCGGCAGAGGGCAATGGAGGACTGCGCAAACTGGTTTTCTTCCCATAAGAAAGGGCTAAAACCAGTATAGGTGACCATTTAGCTGAAAAATCTTTCGCTGTTCTGCCCAACCCCAGCTGATTTTAATTATAACCAAGCTCTGTTAACTATAACTAAGAGCCCAATTTTACCTTTTATTTAAAGATTTTTTTTTTTCCGAGCTGAGAACAAAATCATCAGTTCTCTTTGAGAGATGTGGGAAGCTGAAACTTCCAGGAAAAGCAAGGAAAGGACAGCTTCCCTGAAAACATAAACCACTGTATCTTTCATATTAATGTTTTTAATAAAATATTTCTAGCTTATTTCTGTTTGTTTTTTTTTTAAATTAATTCTCAGAGATGTCCGTGCCTACAGATACCATCCACTTTAGAGAAACCAGAAAAAAAAGGGGCTGCAGAAGGCTCCCTTGCAAGGACTGCAGAATTCTCACTTTACTTCAGACTCTGCTGTTGCTTTCAGTCTTTCTGTTTTCCTTTACCAGTAAAGTCCCATGTGGTATGCGTTACCACTAGATAATAAGATAACACCTAGTGGGATTACAGTGAATAATCCTCTAGTGACTCTGTAAGTATGTTATCTGAGTATAACGCAAATTTTCTTATTTTCTGAGCAGAGCTTGTTTGTATTCCTATAGCATCTACCAGCCCTAATCATAGCCCACAAAGATATGTACAACCACAGAACAAAATGCTCCACCTTTTTGTTGTTCACCTTCAATTCCAAAGTACTTTACCTTGTTTTCTGAACATGCAGTAGAGAACACATGAACTTGGGAAGGAACTGTGAGATGGTGGCACTGTCATAAACTCCCATGCTCCAGGTGGAAGTTGTCCTTGCCTGCAGCTGAGCCTCATGTCTAGCATACAGCATAAGCCCTTCTGTTCACCATGTCACCCTTCCCTTGGCAAGAGTTGAGTCAGGAAGGAACAGCTGTAGGTAACTGAGGTGAAAGGCTTCCTTCAATATATTATTGCAAATTTTATCCTGTAAGGAAGAAGGAGACTAGATGAACCCTTTGTGGGGTCTGAGTGCACTTTATAAGCCTTAATGGATCTGAGCAGCCTCACCTGCACCTCCTCCTCACACCCACGGGGCCAGGAGCTCTATTTAAGCTCAGCCCTGGGCCTTCTGTCTTCACTTAAGCTGTGTTGGAGAAGTACTGCTTTCTAGGCTAGTTGTGTGTGTGCTATAGCAATTCTTGATCTGGGTCTCAACCTCTGGACTAGCCCCCTGGCTTGACTTTGGCCTGGTTTCACTGCTACAGCTCTGCCTTGGTGGTTGCTGGACCTGGTCCTAACCGTGACTGAAGAATTCTGTTTCTGGCTTTACCTTGGATGTCTCTTTTTATCCTGACATTGCCTTATCATCTAGATTCTTGGCTGAATGTGATCCCTGTCTCCAGGTCTGTTCTGCTCAGGTGCTGTGAGAGTGGGTCCTGAATGGTGAAGTTCCATGTCCTGCCACCTAGGTGGTTCATTTTGGCTCCCAGCCCACCTTCCCTTTGGGGAACAATATTATTCCTGCTGTTTGCTGACAACCTCACACATCAGGTCCACCCTTAATTTACCCAAATCCCTGCTGTTTTGAAGAGGGTGGAAACATGCCCTAACTAAAAGCCTCTTTCAAAGCTGGAGCAGAGCTTCTCCCATTTCATGCACCAGTTTCCACCTCCTTTTCCTGACCCCCCACATTAACAGGGGTTTGTAGCTGTGGCATTCCTACAGGAAAAATAGATCATTCTTTCCCTGCTACCTGTGGGCCTCCTGTTTATACCTGGTCACAGATGCACACAGTGCAGGCAAATGCTGTCCCTAGTCTGTGTCTTGGTGGTGACAGTTAAGTATTTCTTCCAACTGACAGCCCTGATGAGCAAGGTACAGACTCCTGCTGCTTATCAGTGCGCTATGGCTTCAAAACTGAAAATGTGATACTTTGTGGTCATTTCCCCCTCCCTTTAAGAGGTCCTTTAACACAAAGAGTAACTGGAGTTTACCGGTGACCTCCAGGAGAAGCGAAAAGTGTAGTATGAAATCACCGGGCATGCTCACTCAGGGAACCAGCTCCCAGCTGCCCACAACTGCCTGGCATCACATACGTTGTACATCTGAAGCTGTGACCCGTCCACGGGTGTTTAGCATGACTTGAAGAACTCCATGGTTTTTTTAGGGAACTCTCACAGTGTGAAAGCGTGAAATATGGGGTCCTTGAAAATAGCTTTAAAATAATTGCTCCATCACGAGGCAAGGCACGAATGAGTCCTGAGTTGCGCAGGTGAGGAGGACTGCCTCCCAAAGCTAGACTTGGCCCACTCACCAGACCACGACCAGCCTTGTGAACCAAACCTCTATGGTGAGACAGCCCCCATGTGTAACTTCTGTCTGGGTGCATTACCTCATTCCCAGGGCCCTCCTCTGGGGAGAAGTATTGCTTAATTACAGAAAGCTTTGTACAAAGAAACTTCATATCTAATGATGAAACCAAAACTGTTCTCTGTGTTTTTCAACACTTTATACTTTGTTGCTGAGAAGAAAAAGCAATCTTCTGCCGTCAGGAATACACACATCTCTTTCTACAGAAGCATTGAAAAGTACTGAGGGAAGAAAACTCAGCCTTTTAATTAACTCTGGTTATTCAAGGAACAGAATGAAAAGACTGTGAGTAGAACATCAGCCCAAGATAATGGACTCCTAGTGACACCGATACATAACTGAGGTACAGCGGATAATTCTATGAAAAACAGATTGAGCTAGAAGGCTGATTTTCAGAGTTGGAAATGTTAATCCTTCAACCACTTATCTGCGTCATTAGTTAGCAGGTCAGTGCTGAAGGTGCCAGGCGCTTTCTGAAGGTACTGACGGTATTTTCCCTCGAAATAAGTGGCGAGAAGGTGCTCCGCATTCCCAAAAGTTATTTGGCATTTTGCAACTGTTTTCAGTGATGTCAGGTGGCAGGTGATGGACACCTCAGGTACATACTGATTTTATTATAAATACAGTAACACACGTAAGGCACTTATGGTGATTTCCCATTACCAAGAACATGTTTAAAACTGCTGGGAAGGGACACGTTTTGAGACAGAAATCCAAAGCGGGCTTCCTGCGGGTACGTTAACGGGTGAGCATCTCTCGCTCATTGATGGGCATCGTTCAGAGCACGCTTCATTTCCTTTGTCACTGATTTTCGGCTGCCTGAGTTATTACCTGAAACCACACCTGACGACTATGGCCGCGCTGCCGTGCTGTTCAGGGCTGTCCTTTCTCCCAGGGCTCCGCACAGCCCGCAGCTCCCGCCCGACGGCGCAGCACCGCCTCGAAGGGAGGGCTCTGCCCTCACGGGAAAGCCGCGCAGCCCCTCGCAGCTCAAGCCCCCTCGCAGCTCGGCCTCCCCCCGGGCGTCCCCAGACCGCGCCTTTCGCTCCTTGCGGAGCCACCCCGGGACGCTCGCTCCCGCCTCGGCCGCCTCACGGACGCAGCGCCGTTACTCCTCCCGCAGCCTCCGCGTCCTCGGCTCTCCCCGCTCCCCCCTGCAGCGCCGGGCGGCCCGCCCGCCCCTGCGGTAACCCCCTGTCGGCCCCGGGAGGGGGGGTGCGGGGCGGTTCCGCCGCTGGCCGCCGCCTGACGGGGCGGGGCGCGCCTGCGCTCGCGCCCGCCGCGGCGGATGAGCGGATCAAGCGGCGACCGGGCGCCGCGCGCGTGTGAGGGGAGGAGCGGTGGGTGCCGCGCGCGGCAGGCGGAGCCCGGGGAGGGGAGGGGTCCCGGCCGCCACCGCCCCTCTCCCCCCAGCTCCCGTATCCGCGCCGGCCGTGCTGCCCGCTGGACCTGGCTGCGGGGAGAGGTGAGAGAGGTCCCCGGGCCGGAGCCGCGCCCGTGCCGCCGCGGCGGGGCCCTGCGGAGGGGCCGTGACGCCGCTTGGCTCCCCGCCGGTGCGGGCTGCGGGGCGGGAGGGGACGGTCCGGGAGCCTTCCCTCGGGGTCTCCGGTGGCGGCTCGGCCTCGCGCCCGCGGCGGGGCTGCGCGGGGGTGGGAGGCCGGGGGCGCGGGAGCCGCTCCGCCAGGGACTGGCGGTTCGTCGCCTTGCCCGCGCCGTGGGCCGCGCGGGTTGGCGAGAGGGTCGCAGGCGGCCGGGCCGAGCGCCGTTAAAATTCCGCTGCTTCGGCGGTCGGTTCCCGCCTTCCCCTCACAGCGGGGACTCGGTCTGCTGGGGGAGCGGCGCCCCGGGGGGCGAAGCCGCAGTCCCCGCTGTCGCGGCGGGTCCCCCGCGGCTGCCGGCCGCTCTGCCGTGCCCGCCTCAGCAGGCCCCGGGGTGCCCGGCGCCCGGGGGGTGCCTGCCGGCGGCGGGCGCTGGGCCTCGGGACGGCCATTCCCCTGAGCTTCGGGCGTGGAGTGATGGTCTGTGTAAACCGCGTGTTGTGGAAACGCTGTGCGGAATGCCTGTGCTGGGAGGGGGAAAGCCGCCGGCTGCTGTGTGTCGCCTGAGGTGTTTCTGACATGAGACACTGCTGCCTGCGAACCACAGTCCGAACAAAACAGAGTTCTTGGCACTGATTGCAGAAAGTCTTTTAAACCTGCTGATTTTCATCTGGAAGTTTTCTTAACTTCAGTCTTTTTACTCTAATCCCAGAACATGCAAGTCTGTTTGATCCATGAAGTGTTGCACAGTTGAGGCCCTGCCGGTGCTTGTTTAGTATCAACCTATTTTTCCGAAGTTTTGAAGAGACAGTGGTTGACACCGAGTTGTTAGTCCACAGCAAATGTCACAGGCCGTCAGAGAAGTGTGCACCGAGCGTTGATCCCCATCTTTGTCGGGTCTGTACTCCAGCTAGTGAGATTCTAGTGTGGATACAGTACTGGCCTTAAACGAAGGGGGGGGGAAGGAGAATAGCATTATTATACTTGTCGGCTGTTGAGTAGCTGTACAAGGGACTGGTGAAATTCTCCATGTGCTGTTTCATTTCAGAATTTCCTGCAAACTTCTGAGGATGTTTTGTTGTTTTAGCCACGTACTAGTTTTTCATCAAAGCTCCTGAGGTTTGAAGTAAGTTGTTCTCTGAACGTATGACTTTCCAACACTCAGTCATAGAGCCCTCCTTTCCAGGTGCTGATTTAATGCAGTCTGCTGTGAAATTTAAACTAGTTGAGGAAGAGAGATGTGTGGTTGTAGCTACAAAGATGTAGGTAAACTGAATTTGTTGAGACTGATACAGCTTAGACCTAGCCATGAATAGATCTTTCTCCTCCTTTAATCATGAGTCAGGGAAGAGCTCCTTTTAAACATGCTTGAAGAGTTAAAACCTGAGTTTTCAGTAAAGGGCCATCCAGCTCATATTTCTCCCACAAGCATGAATTTCTGGGTTACTTCCAACTCTGTTTTATAAATGGTTGTTAAACCTTGTTAATTTCTACAACGTAAGGAGGAATTTTCTGATGTTGCAGGAAAAAGTGCTGGACTTGTGCACTTTTTACAGATGGACATGGTCCTGTTCTTTCATTAGTTCTTACTGTATTATCTCAGGGTTTTACTCCAAAGGGAAAGACAATGCTGAAATTAATAGAAGGTAATTTGGGGGGAAAGAAGTTTATTGAAGATTGCTGGGTTTTTAGATTGCTTTTTTTTTTTTTAATTCTGTTGAAGTGATCAAGAGGGTCTTAGGTGATGCAGTGCTTACCCTTTGCCTTTTGTCTGCTCTTAGTGCCTTCAAGGAAATATTTGTGCAGTTACCTAGTACAAGAAACTATGGATGTTTTGTGTTTTGTGAAGTTGAGTTTCAGCCCCCTTCTCCCTCCAGTAAATCTTTGCATAGAGCACTCAGTGAAGATTTAATAAAATGTGTCAAGTCACTTGGTTAGGCTTTCATCTCTTCACTGACTACTGTTTTGCCACCTGCCCCCTCACCCCCTCCCACCCCGATGGCTGCAGGGGAGATTTCTAAGGGGTTTGTCTACCTTCTCCCATCCCATGCTGTGCAATCTCTGTCACTTTAGGCTCTCTGTCAAATAATCTGTTAGTCTCTTGGGCGTCTCTTTCGAACAGAAAATAAGTTTATTGCAGAAATTACATACCATCATATAGTTAAAACTTCCCAGTGGGCCAAGCAGCGTGTGTTTTGGGTTTTTGTTGTGGTTGGGTTTGGTTTCTATTTTTTTTAATGAACCTATGTGGAGCTCTGGGTTACTCAAATTTATGATTAAACACAGAAAAATAACTTCTAGTGTTCAACAAACCAGAGAATCATGAAGGAAGATGGAAAAAGACTTTCAGTGCAGAAATAGTTACAGCTCTTTTCTGGGAAACAGGATAGTCTTACTGCCTAAAAATGTGGGTGGTTCTTCAGTATGTGCAATGTGATAGAAGTAATACCAACACAGAAGTTGATGATCCTGTTCCCAAAACTGCAATGTGGAAATCCTGGTCAGGTAAATTGTGATTCGTAATACAGTATGCTGTTAGTGAAGAGCTTGCTTCTATGTCAGATGTACTGCTGGGGAGGAGGGGAGCAGCAGCTCAGAGCTTTTTGAGGCGGGTATTCATACAGTCCCTGTTTTTACAGGAAATGAAACAGCATAGTTCTTTACCTAGGCAATTTCAGTGAATTGGTGAGGAAGTAAAAAAGACTACTTCTAAATGTCAAACAATGCTTTACCGAGTGAACTGTCTTTTTTCTTTTCCCCTCCCTCCCATTC
This sequence comes from Opisthocomus hoazin, assembly GCF_030867145.1. Taxonomy (NCBI): domain Eukaryota; kingdom Metazoa; phylum Chordata; class Aves; order Opisthocomiformes; family Opisthocomidae; genus Opisthocomus; species Opisthocomus hoazin. The sequence continues at coordinate 30,832,995 of NC_134421.1, forward strand.
TGATGTGGTTGTAATGATGTTGAATTACTAAAGCTTTTCTATTTTGTTAGGCAGCCTTTTCAATTGATTTTTATTATAACAGGTAGTTGATGGTAATATAGTTCAGAAATAAGTCTTGTTTTATGATACAAGAGGCGATAGACACCTCAAAAACCTTGGTGTTTTTTTTTTAAACAAATAAAAAAAAACCACAACAACAACAAAAAGTTTTTTCCCAAAGGCTTTGATTCATTGTAGAGGACTGTTTCTGGATGTTGTTTGAGTGATTTCTTTTGCTGTTGTCTAGCGTTTTGGATAAAGCTGATAACCTCTCTGCTTAACTGCAGCCTGACAATGGTTTCCTTCCTTGCCTCTGCTCCTGACAGCTCTTCCACTAACACAGAGTGGAGAGTCATGGTCAGAGTTCCCAGCTGGAGCAGCGTAAAGGGCTTTGTACGCCTCTTGCTTCCACTGAAAACGTATGAGCAAATACTGAGACTAATGTGACTTTCACAAGTTTTCTCAGTGTTGGAAGGTCTAACTGTAACCACAAAATAGAAAAATTAAGTTAGTTACTTTGAAAAATTAACATTGACTTTCATGATACTGGGTATAGTAGTAGAGGAGATATAGTGTTGCTGCTTTGTGGACTTAACTTTGACCCTGGACTTGAAGAATCTGCATAATTTTGGGGATGTTTTTATAAATTAAATTCTGATCAAAGAGATGGTTTCTCCGCCTAAGAAACTCCATCAGTTTAAACGCAGTAGAAGCAGCTCTGTGTAGCTTTATCTTAAAACAAACACTTGGCCAGCTTGTTGGAACAGCAAGTTGCGTGCGCTTGTGGTAGTTTGTCCCAATTAATTAATTTTTGTAATTGCATACTGTAATAAAGAAACTTGATGGAGCTTGATGTTTTCAGGACTGTTGGCTTTTAAAAGGAAGATGTTATGTGCAGTGTTGAACCCCATAAGTTGAGTGAGTGATGTTGAGGAAACAGTGCTCGTCATAGGGCACTGATTAGCAGCAGATACATTAGTCAGAAGTGTTTTATTCAGAGTCACTGGTTCTGGATTGTACACAGTTGAAATCCGGTGCAGTATTTTGCTATGTTTGTTATAAAACAATGTTTTATTCCATCTGCGCTCTACAACAAGAAAATCTGTTGCAGATGTAATGTATATAGTAGCATAAGAAGCCTCCTGAGAGCAGCTAAAAGTGTTTGACAGATGGTAAGAGGCATTTGGGAAGTGAGACTTTCGTTTTGAGGAAGTAGCTTGGACCTGTGATGTTAGGAGAGGAATAAATAAACCACATTTTCTTGACACTCTTAATTATGGATGTGAGGTTTTATCTCAGCCTGTTCCCTCGGCACAGGGCACAGCACGGATCCTTCATCCACTAAAAATGCTACGTCTGTCTCTTTGGCAGTTCTCATGGTTCCAGTGACTTTAACACAATACGGGAATGTGTATATCTGATTTTCTTATTTTTTTCATTCAATCACTCATCCATTTTGAAGCGTTCCTGTTGCATCTAAGCTTGGGCTAGTTCATATTCTATTTTCATACATTTTTCTAGTGCAATAATCCTGTCACCCAGTGTTTGTGTTGTAGTACTGCAGAAGCTGTTAATATGACTATTCAGTTAAGGGAAAAACAGCATGTTTCTTCTGGAGTTATCTTTTGCTTGCCTGCAAACTGAAGCCATAGTATTTTGAAGGTTTTTTTTTAAAGACCAGTTAGTTACTTTTTAAAAGACTTGGACTTGGTGCAGCTGTATTACTGGTCATTTAAACATGTGAAAAAATACTTTTGTTGATTTTAGTGTTCTTGCACAACTTGGGGAAGCATACGTATTGCAGGTGACTTTTGTTTGTTGATGGTTTTAGCTATTTAGGGAATTATATATCAGAAGAAAAGAGGTTAGTTTTAATATTCATGTGTTTAAAGCTGATAGTAAGTGGGTGGTCCGGTAGACTGTGTCGGTTACTTGACTGTGGCTTGGACCTTACTTATCTTAGGAATGCTTTATTTATCTTAGGAATAGCTTTAGTAAATTACAGGATACTTTTCACCTCTTCTCTCCCCTCCAAGTGAATTATTTACTTGACTCTTCAAATGGCAGAAGCATCATTCCAAACTTGGCTTTGTCTCATGTACAGTAGGTCTTTACCTACAGAGGGCCTCATCTCAGTGGTTGCCATATTCTTCCTCAAAAAGATGTTCTTTAGATATTGTATTTCTTATGGGTGATTGGGAGAGTTAAGACAGTTTGTTACTTATAACTAGATGATGCTACTTAGAGTGTTACATTGTTGATATGAGATAAGCCCTTTTCAGTGCTAAATAGCATATTTTTTTCTTTATTCTTGCATGTTAAATTCTGATGTAAATATCTGCTTATGGACCGCTGTTTTTTTTCTTTGAAGCAGGCCGTAGCGTGAGAGGCCCTCTATGATCTGTTTCTGCAGGTGATGTGAATACTGTAGAGTAGATGCCTGGAGTTAGGGAAGTTCACTGCTCTTGGTCTCAAATAAATCCGCACAAGTTTGTCACCCCTGGTTCACGCGGTTCCTTCCAGACCCGTCTCGGCAGTGGCTGCCCGAGGGACCGGCTGTGGCGTGCGTGGGGCTGGGCAGTGGAAAGGAGCGGGGCAGGACTCCTGTTCCCGGTGCTGTCCGGAGGAGGCAGTTTGCTTACAGTGGAGGTTTTAGAGTGACTCGTGAGCCTTTATGTTGCATAAAGCAAATACTGTTCTTAAACACAGAAGGGATAGCTAGGATATTGTTCAGACATTAAACCAGTGAGTCTGCATAAACTGCAGTTCGTTGTTTTACAACTGTGGGAGTTGCATCCTGCAGCGCCATACTGTACCAGAAGAGCTGGTTTACCATTGTTCGTCACTCGAGAACTAGTCTAAGAGAAGGACTACAGCCTGAACACAGATATTTAATGTGGCTCTAGAAGATCGCCAGCCTCCTTCCGTGTGTGATTTTACCTTTGTCCGATAAGAGCTCCATTATAAGGCTTTTGACGTAGCCAGTTTCTTTTGCATAACTGAGACCTCTTGTGATATTTCTTTCAGTATTTTTTCCAGTGGAAAGCAATCACAAAGAACAAGTTTATTTCTGTCTCTGAGCTGAGCCAGTTTAGGATCCATTTAGAGCGGTGCAATTAACTGCATAATGAATGGGAAATGTTTTGGTTGAAACAAATGTTGTATGACTTAACGCATATGATGCAGTGCATGTTACTCGGGCCTGACTCTGAGTGTGAACCATTTAACTTTTTCTCCCCCCTCATCCCCACCCTCACGTGTAGCATGAAAATGAGGCAGTGCATTTGCTTGATGGATTTGTTAATTTCTCCTTTTGTAGTTTGCCATTGGTGTATCTCTCACCTTTTAGACAGGCACAGATAATCGTTATGCTGCTTGTGTAGGAGGATGACATTAGCGCCGACTCCTTGTCTGTGTTGCCGCCTGCACTGCGGCTGCCGAATGTGAAGCTGCAGTTGTATGTGAGCTTTACTGAACACTGGCTCCTTGGAGTTACAACTGGGAGCTAAACTTGATGTAACTGCTAGGAGTGGTGCTTGGTGGTGGTGGTGCGGACGACCAGGGAAGCTTTCATAGAATCATATGTTGGAAAAGACCTCTTAAGATCATCAAGTCCAACCGTTACCCCAACACCACCATGCCTACTAAATCATATCCCAAAGTGCCACATCTACACTTTTTTTGAACACCTCTAGGGATGGTGACTCAACCACTTCCCTGGGCAGCCTATTCCAATGCCTCACCAGTCTTTCAGAAATTTTTCCTAATATCCAATCTAAAATCTAAATCTTTGGTTCAGGCTTTGCTCCTTTCCAGGTAAAGAGAGGTCAACCAAGCACTTCAGAAAGCGGACCTGTCTTCTGCTGGATAGATGGACGTATAATTTAATGTTTTTGGAAGAAGTCACCTGCTCTGTGCTCTAGTATGTGTACTGCTGGTGTTACTCTCTTTTTGCACTAGTCCTGGAAGCTGCTGCACTACAGGACACTCAAGATTACTGATTTTTTTTTTTATTTTTTTTTTACAGTCTAGAAGACTGAGTAACTTTAAAAAAAGGCCATATACTTTTAATAAGATCAGCGTGTTTAAAGTATTTATATATAGTCCATGTACAAATACTCACCTATATTAGGGTGATGCGTATAGGATGGTAACTAAGGAAAACTTAAACTTTTTCTAGTATACTAGTCCTAGAAATACAGGAGTGGTCCTGAGTTGAAGTATTAATATGATGAAAATGACAAGAATTGAAGAAAAGTGGCACAGCTATTGTTCGTTTTAGCAAACAGTCCTTAAGTAATTACTAATAAGTTTAATCCAAGTCTGAGGGAAACAGAGTTTGTGTAGAAGCTGAAGCAGAGTTAAAAATAGAAAAAAGCTTTAAAATGATTTGTTGAAGACCTCAAATAATAGCCAGTGTGATTGGGAGGAAAAACTGCAGAAGAAAAATTTTGTAGACTTGAGTCAGAAACAGGCATCAACTTGGTGTGAATTCATTGTTCCTAATAGCATGGCCTCTTTCCAGCCAACATTGGCACGTGAAGGTACAGCACACCAGCTAAGCTTTGTTAACTGTCTTTGCACTCTAAATCTGGGGCAAATGCAGTGATCATTTGGCTTTGGCTAGTCTCTCTGGGCTTGTTACATGCACTATACAGTCTACGTACGTTTGTTCTGAGGATAGTATACAGGGTTCTATCTGATTTTGGATAATAAGTTAAATTTTGCTAGTACTGGATGTGTAGTTGAGTAACTGGTTATGCTGCAGCAGAAGTTACTGCAGAAATGCTCTCTTCCCTTATTGCTCATTCTTCTCAGTGGTCTTTTCCCCATTTGGGAGGGGGAAAGGTCTGTGCGTCAGGAGAAGTCATTTAGGTCTTGTATTGGGGAGCCAAGTTCCAAGGTCTACAAGAATCAATGTCGGGATCAACAATAGTGTTTAGACTTGCATGATTTTCAGCTCTCCAGATGCCAGACTATGAGTAAGTCTCTGAGCAAGATATGCGCTCTTCTGCTATTTCCGTTTCTTCCGGGGACAAAAAATGCTCTGTGCTTCTTTGTTGTATTACCTTCTTTTTTCCTCCTGATCATACTGTCTTTCCAATTCAGGCAATGTCATGAAAGTTACGGCAATGTGGAGGAAGGGAGCAGAAGGAGGATTGAGTAACATTGTTAGATTATTGCTTGAAGCAGCAGGTAGGGTTAATAGTGTGGCTGAATATCTGTCTGTGGTTCTTGTAGCTGACATCTACCATACGTAGTGTGGCTGTAATGTGCACTTCGCTAATGGAGGAGTATCTTTTGTGCGTGCAGATGACTCGCATCGCTTTCCTAACCTAATGGCATCTTTTCTGGCAGTGTAGAGGTGGCCTTTTTGCTTCTCTTCCATCTGTTCTTCTGCGTAAGTAGGATGGTGAGGGCCTTCTGCTTGTTAGTTTTATTGAGGAAAAGACATCTGGGATTACTGTGTTCCTGTGATATGACCTGTCTACTTTCTCCTGCAATTCCAGCTACACTATCTGTCCAATTTCACTGGTTACTTACCATCTTTCTCCTGCCTTGGTCTCCTACACAGATCACGGTTAAATTGCTGCAGGGAATTTTCTGCCTCATTTTTTGTAAGTCTAGGCACCATCTGACTAATGTTAGCTTTAGCTCTTTTCAAAAGATTATAGTTTTAGAAGAGGGCATGATCATAACCTTGTATTCCCTGCAGATAGCTCAGACGATGCAGAGAACTACTAGCTGGGGAGGGGATTGGGGTTTTCTGGGTTTTTTTTGTTTTTTGTTTTTTGTTTTTTTTTTTAAAGTGGTATGCTCATTTGTGTTATATAGACAGTGGTATGTGCTGTCTGTGTGTGATACAGACGGTGCCTGTGTAGTATCTGCTTTCCTTCAAGGACTTGCTTAACCTGTCAGACATAATCTGCATGTGTGCATGTATATATTTGCGTGTAGTAGTAATACATCAGAAGCAGATAACCTCCTGTAAACTGCTAGCTGGCAATCCTCAGTGTAGAGCTCTTGGCTTGCTCTTCAGGCCAACATAGCAGTAGGGGTAGCTGTGACCTGGAGTTGTTCATGTTATTTGCAGCCTCCTTTAGAAAAAGAAGCTTTTCGTATGGATAAGCAAAGCAACTTTGATCAATCTGTATGATGCAAATTGTAGACTTTCAAGGTACCTCTTTGCTTTGATTAGCATCTTTAAAAAAAAAAAAGTCTAAATTGAGTCTGCATAATACATGAGAAGTTGCAATTCTAAGCCAGTAATTCTGGCTTCAAAAATTTACACTGCGGATTTTGCAAGGCTGTCTATTATGACGTGTTGGAGGCAGAAGATTCATGTAACAGTACATATTTCCTGTTCTGAAATTACAATTTTGTAATGTTTCTTTTACGATCGAGTGCAAATCTCATCAGTAATTAAAATGTAGTCTTTGATATTGCAGAGAGAAGCCCGTGAGCTAACATTTGAATCTTGTTTTGTTTGCAGAAGTAAGGACCACACACTAACCTACCTATAAAAAATATACTGCTTTCTGTTTTTAAAAACAGTACCTTGAATCTAGCTTGCAAATAGGATTGTAGTTATACTTAACTGTCACTAACCTGTGCTGCCTTGAAAAGGGACTCGATGAATCTTAATGCAGACAACTGCATTAAAATACCTCTGATAGAAAATCATCGGGGAAAACATGGTCTTAAGGCCTGTGATATTTACAAGCAAAAAGAAACCTCCTCTACACAAATGCCAACTCTATCTATTTGAAGAACACACAGAATTAGTGAGTGTAAGGAGGGGTTTTAAGACAGATTTTTGAAATCATCAACAAGAGTGAATGTTCTTCCTTGATGAAAAAAGTTCTTTCATTAAAGAAGAAAGTCTGCTGAGGCAAGGAAGCATCAAGTAGAATGCTTATATGTGCTAATCAAGGCAGAAAACAGAATGGAGAGAAACAAGCTGCCCTAAAAAATGAGGGGAAAAACTGGTGAAAAATAAACGTGAGAGAGTGTACAGATGGATCTGTACTATGTCAGCTACTTGGGTTAAATATTAACTATACATGCTTAGTGCTTTAAAGAACAGTGGTTGATACTCCTCTCTATGCATAACAAGAATATTTTCTTTTAAGCTTCATAATCAGTTCCTTCCAGTGTCATCAGCTCCGTTTGGTTCTCAGCTTGGAACAGGAAAACATGCTTCTTCTTAAACTAAGTACTGGTGTAAGGAAATGAGGCCTGTAGCGCGAGAGGGTTTGGTTTATGGTGGTTTTGCTTTGTTTTGGTTTTTAGATTTGTAGAAGACCTCTGTTCTGGTCCCTGTCACATCACAGGTTACAAATCCTGCTATTTTGATTTTCAGAGGTGTGTTCTTGTTGAATTAAAACAAGCTTTAGTACTTTTCCCCCTGTTTTTGGCATATAAACAAGATTTGTCTTCACTGAACTTCAGAAAGTTGTCCTTGTATAAGTTATTGTTGATTTCTACTTTCTTGCCAAATAGAGCTTGATTTATCTCAAAAAAATTATAAAAGATCTGGTAGGTGGTCACTGTTTTCAAGCATAATAAATCAATGAATGTATGTTGTAGCATTTATTGAAGGTAAATATTTAATTTTTGTTAATTAAAAGTGACCAGAACAGAACTATTATGCATAATGTTTTAACATATATTTTATTAATTATCAAATGATATTTTATTCATTTTTATGAAATAAACTGGTTGTTCTTTGGTTATCTTAAGCCAATATGTGACTGACAGATTGTTTTTGTAAATACAACCCATGTACGAACAGAACTTATGTTATCTTGTAATGTAAATATTCTGGAAGAACCTCCATTTTATTAATTGTCATGTAAGCAGCATTGATGGAATTGGGGCATGAACAGAATAAGGTGAAAGTCAACATTCAGCTGTGCTGTTTCATTTGCTCTATTCTGTGAATGCTTCCAAGTATCACCCGTAGTCTTTCATTCAAAAAGACAATAAATTATTTATCTTTACATCCTATATAGGTTAAATATTTGTCAGTAGAAAGTTCAGAAAAATACGTTGCAGATGTTGTTCTACTTATCTTTCTGCATTGTAGTTCTCCTTTGTTCCCTTACGTGGATTTATTTGGGAACTCTGTTGCTTAATTATTCTGTATAATAAATTGTGGAGTGGTCCTTCCTCCTATTAAAGGGGCAAGAATTAATTATGCCTCTGAAGTTCTTACCAGCATGACAGTACTCATGCTGTGAACAGTTCAAAATCCTATCTTTCTACTACATTTGTTGTTCTTTGGCAGAACTCGCAACAATAGCTTGTGCATCAAGTTATTGAAGACCCAGCAGAAAACTTACACTACTGAATGGCTTAGTCTGCTTTTGGAAAAGAGACCGGTCATGCTTCTGTACACTGTGGTCACTCGGTATCGCTGAGTAGCAACGAGAGGTTCAAGCCTCTCAAAACTCTGGCTCTTCTGATTTTTGTTATTAATTTTAAACTTCAGAAAGCTAAGGCTTGTTGCATCATAAGCAAATAGTGTAAAGGGTAACTTGGTTGTGTATTGTTCCTGAGAACTGTAGACTAAAGACAATGAGTTTTTAATTATTTTTATAATTCTGAATATGGAATTTTGTCTGGCAGTTGACCTTTTGTGAACATAGTGTTTACAAAAGTATTTGTGGTGGCAGACATGGTAGAGGAAAGGGAAAGCAGGGTGACAGAGACCTGAGGTTACTCTCAATATATAGTGTCCAGAAGTGATAGCTGAAACATGTCTGAGATACTGCACGTAAGTCTGGACTATTATTCATTGTAGGTATTTTTGTAGACATTTTTGTGGGTTTAAAAAAATGCTTACCTTTCCAGTGTTAACAATGTTTCATTTCATCAATTTGGATTTTTTTTTTTTACTGTTAGTTTCTTGTAGGTGATTCAAATGTAATCTGCTTGTTTAGCGGATATTTCTTAAAAATGCAGACTTAAGAAGCTTGGGTTGTCTTGCAAGATGAGTAGCATCTGTTGTGATTCATACGGCTTTAAGATGTTGGGGGAAGTGCTTTAGAAGCAAGCTCTTGTCTCGTAGAATGATTTTCTGAGTATGATTTAGTGCCTTGATAGAGATGGTGTTTGAATTTGAGCCTCTATCTGTGAATTGTTTGATTGAGGGAAGGGAGGTGGTTTTTTGGGTGTGTGGCTGTTGGTTTGTTTTTTTTGTTTTTTTGTGTGTGGTTTTTTTTTTTTTTAGGCAGCAGCTGGTGTTGTCATGACCTGTGACTTGCTATAGCTGACCTTCCGCAGCCTGCACTGCGTGTTCTGCGGCAGGGCAGCCCACAGCGGAAATTCTACAGCAGTGAGAAGTAATTGCTAAACAAGTTTCACATTGGTGAAAACCTGGGAAAAAAAACGTAAGTGAAGGAAGGCATGTGTATGTTATTGGGGTTTTAACTTGTAATCTGAAAGCCCTCACTGAATCCTCACCCCCTTCTCCAGTGTCAAGGGTGCCAAGAGTTGAGTCTTGGAGGAGGAGAGGAGAGATGGTGGGGATTTTCTATTACCACTTAAGGGTGTAGTAGATACAGTTTTCACTCAGCATCTGACCTCTTCTTGTGACACAACGTTGCTGTTACCATCAAAACTGCATGAAAGCCTGCTGTAGCTCTGGCAGGCTTAATCTCCATCCTGTTGCAGGATCATGGTTGCTTGAAATTTATTCTATGTTTTTAAAAAAATAGATTTTTTTTTTTAAATTTTATTCCCATGTTTGTCTTGTTGTAGCCATCTTCTAGACAATTGCTCTGTGTCATTAGCTCTTTTGGTTGTACTTGTCTGACACTTTCAAGTGCCTTTTCTCCATCCCAGCTTTATTCTAGGTTTCTGCTTGGATAATGACATTATTTAGCATCACGTATAACTACCTTGTCATCTTCAATGTCCATAATATTTTCATCTTTAGCCCCAAGCACCTCTCATTTTCTTCTTTCGTTTAAGCATATAGTAGCATATTTGGTTTTCTTCTTGGCTGCTATCCTACCTTAGCAACTTAGAAACCTAGTAGCATTTTTGTCTGTTCTTTTGCTTTTCGTTACTTTTGCTGGAGGAAAATACAGGTGTTGACTGATTTGAGCTTACCAACATCCTTGCATATTTTGCTGTTGTGAAATTTTGAACGTCTCTGCTTGAAACCTGTGCGTGGCAATCTTTGCTGCTTAACTTGTAAAGATCATGCTGTTGTAACAGTGTGGGAGAAGCTGCAGTGGAGGTGCTTATGTCAGCAAGCGTTTCCTCCTGCCCCAAACAAATTACTACAGGCATAAGCTGCACAAGCAAAAATAGTAACACTTGACTCCTCCCAGTACTGTGTCCAGGGAGTTTATCGGCATAAATTTGTTTGCTAGGACCAACACTTGTAGGAGCCCTACTGCTAATACTCTGGTGGAATGCAGTGATATCAGTCTGCTCTCCATTGCAGCCTTGGACTTTGTTATGTTCGCTGACTTAATGCCACGTTATTGTATCTTCTGCTCCTCCTTAGTCACCGTTGCTGATGTCTCATGCCCCTTGTAGTTCCCAGTGAATGTTTTGCTGAGGAGCGATTACAGTAATTTTAATCTTAAGAGAAGCAGGCTGTCCTTCCTGATAGGAAGTGGAAATGCTGCTCTCTTATGAATTCTAAGCGTTACGATGAGAAGCTCTCATGCTTGGTGTCCTGGGAGAACTTGTTTGAGCTAGCGTTTATGTACTTAGCTTGAGATGCATAATGAGGTAGACAGGAGAGAGTTTTTAGCTGGGGAAGCATTGAATCTGCTGTTGAGGTGGTTCCTAAAACTGTTGACTTGCTCGTGATTGAGCCGTTTTTCTATCTGTTATGAAATAAATATGAACCCATCATGAAGGCGGCATGGGATTTTCATAGTCATGCTCTTAATTCAACCTGTGTGGCAGAATCTGTAAGATTTGTAGCAGTGCGGTATAGCATAGTTTCCTTTTCTCAAAAAACTCCAGTTAAAATTTTAGGAAGAAGGGGAATTGCCATTCAAGGCAGTACATATCTGAATGCCTGTCACTCATGTTTTCCAGGAGTGAGCAGTGGTTCATTTTTGTGAAGCTTATGGCATCCGTGTCATGAAGCACGCAGAGTCACCTTTCAGACAAAAGTGACTGCTTCTGGGAGGTTCTACATGGAAAGCTTGTTGCTGATACACTAGAGCCATCTTAAAGAAAAGAGTTGGAGAGATTAGTGTTCAACTTGGGTGCTTGCTGTGCAGGCCAGTATTTTCTGTAAAATCCATACCCTGATTCCAGGCATATTGGAAGCCCAGAGGATCCAGATGTGCCCTACTACATCAGAACAGCACTTTCTGTTCAGAAATTGGAGGCTGTTACAGAAGACTTATTTTGATTTTGGTCAACTGACATAAAATTTCGTAGTGTGCTCAAATCCCATACACAGGAACACTTTATTGTGGGTCTCTGTTTTAAGGATGTTATCTCACTTGAAGTAGCTTTAAATTTTTAAGTTTAATTGGCATTATGGTGCATGCCATTAGTCAGCTGAGAAGGGACCAAGATTTTGTGTTTCAAATTAATACATTTTGCATGCTTTCTTATTACGTATGGTATGTTCTGCAAATGCTTAAGCTGAAGACTTTTGCAGCAACCTTAAGCTATATTTATCGTGGTCTAGCACCAGCCAGCAACTGGGACCATGCAGCCACTCGCTCACTTCTCCCCTCACAGTGGGATGGGGAGGACAATGGAAAAAAAATAGTAAAACTCATGGGTTGAGATGAAGACAGTTTAAAAGGAAAATAATAATAATAATACTACTATATACAAAACAAGTAATGCACAATGCAGTTGCTCACCACCCGATGAACGGTCTTGAGCCCGTCGCTGAGCAGCAGTCGCTGTCCCTGGCCAACTCCCCCAGCTTACATGCTGAGCATGATGCCATATGGCATGGCATATCCCTTTGGCCAGTTGGGGTCAGCTGCCCTGGCTGTGTCCCCTCCCAGCTTCCTGTACACCGGGCAGCCCAGCAGGAGAAGCTGAGAAGTCCTTGATGACTTAGCAACAACTAAAAATATCAGTATGTTCTCAACATTATTTTCATCCCAAATTCAAAGCACAGCGCTACAGCAACTACTAGGAGGAAAATTAACTCCATCCCAGCTGAAACCAGGACAATATTCTGTTTATTGTGCTGCTGACCCCCAGGTTAATGTAGAGAGCTGAGCTGTGTAAAACACTGCCATCTACAGCACAGCTGCGTAGAGGAGCTGTCAAGGGTAACTTGGCAGTGATCAAGATAACTCCGTGTTGGAGTTAAATGCTTGAAATTTGTCTTAATTTGTCTTGGCATGAAGATGATTCTGACTTTTAGCCACCTCATAAAGGGGCTGCTTTCAAAATGAATAGCTAATTCAAGCTTGTCTAAGTATCTGAACAGATGCTTGTGAAGCAGATATTTTGTGTGTATTTGAAAAGAAATTTTTAAAATGAAAAAAAAAAAATATTGCCACTGAACTCCAGTAGTGAATGGATGAAGTTGTACCAAGATATAATATGTAGATCACTGGAAACAAATTTCTGGTGTTAAAACTGAATAGTAACTGTAAAATGGTGATAATTGTCTCTGATTCACTAGACAATCAGAGCTCTCTTCACCTACTTTTCCTTCTGTTGAAAAAGAAAAGTTATGATTCTGTGTATTGTTTTAAGTGGAAAAAACCCCCATGAATTTATTTGCTCTGACACTAAACACTAATTATGATGGTTCATGTGAAGGGATAGGAGGAAGAAGAAATTATGAAGAGATGCAGGTTTTTCTTCTGTTGTCATGATGTTACAGTCTCCTATACAGAATGCTGTGAAAGAACTATAATGTTATTAAAAGAGCAGAGTTTCATACCTCGCTTAAAATCTTTTAGTATAATATGAATTTCAAGCTCAGTTGGGAAAGTGTGGAAAACAGGAATAATCACAGAATCACAGAATGGTAGGGGTTGGAAGGGACCTCTGTGGGTCATCTAGTCCAACCCAACCCCTGCCAAAGCAGGGTCACCTACAGCAGGCTGCACAGGATCTTGTCCAGGCAGGTCTTGAATATCTCCAGAGAAGGAGAATCCACCACCTCTGTGGGCAGAATAGTAGTTAATTTACTTTCAAACAAAGCTGCAGAGTGCATTTGGTCTGCACCTGTGACAGTGTTTGTCATGCAAAGTAGCTCTGGTTCAGAGTCTGGATACACTGAAAGGCTCTTGTAAGTGGCTGGACATTGGTCTACTATAATCTTTTGTTTCTTTCATTATTTAGGGGTGTGACTATAGTCTTCTATTCCCTTCATTATCCAGGGGTGTGGTAATAGAATAAAGTAGCGATTGCCCCAGCTGCAACAAAACCAAGGGGTTCAAAAGAAACCTGTTCATCAGTGTCCTGGGTTTGGCCAGGACAGGGTTAATTTTCACCGGACTCCAGGAAGGGGCATAGCCGGGGGGTGGAGGCTGACCCCACCTGGCCAGACAGAGCCCGGTATTCCATACCATGTGACGTCACGCTGGGTTCTGGTGAGGGGGGCGGCGCGGCAGGGACTCACTCGCGGCTCGGGAGTGCGTGGCGCCAGTCCTGTCCGAGAGAGCGGGTCTGTTGTGCGAGTTTGTGTCGTATTTTCTCCTTATCTGTATCGTTGTTGTTCCTGTTTCCCTCTGTTTGCTGTTTCTGTTAAACTGCCCTTATCCCGACCCACCAGTTTCTGCCTCTTTCTTTTCATTCTCCTCCGCACCGCGGCGGTGGGAGGGGCGGCCGCGTGGCGCTTTTTGTTGCCGGCAGCAGCCGAAACCAAAACATTAATTTGGTGCCCAACGTGGGGTGGGGATAACGGCAGGGCTGAGCAGTGTGTGTTAAAACTGCTTTCTTAGATTTTGTTAAATTTGTTATACGCATTTTTCTGTGTTAGTTAAATAGTCGCCGGTAAAAATGTTTCGGTCTGTGATCAGATGGCTGTGGTTTTTGAATCCGTACTTGCACTATGTTTTCCCTGTGGTGCTGTTAATTACCTCGGGGAAAAAGATCAGGGTGATGATTTTGCTATACTGTATGATGTCGACTTATGACATGATAACGTCAATGTTCATGAAATTAGGCTTGTATTTGCATGCGACACTGCGGTCATTTCCATACCTCGGATCCTATGTCTTAGAATTTGTGAATAATCAAACCCAATCTGTGGGGAAAACCGAAGGGGATACCTTCCCCCACTCTTTCGCCCCTCCTCTTTCCCTCAGGCTGGTCCTAACGGCTTTTGAGAATTTCGAGTACCCGTGGGATGCTCAGGCCGGCACTCTCCTTTTGTTCTGCCTCCCGAATGGGTTTTGGGTCTTGTTTAGGGTTAAGCAAGTAGTTAAGAACATCATGCAGAGACCTGCCCCGGGGCTGGATAGCTGTGAGTGGCTGGGTGTGTGGGACAGCATGGGCAGGTGTCTACAGCAGTGGGCACCCCCGGTGTCTTTGAAACTCACCCCTGAACAAGTACAGAATCCGGACAAACTAGTAAAATATCTGCAAAAAGTGTGCTGCCACCCTGGGAACCCCAGAGAGACACAGATCACCGCAATGTGCTGGGGTCTGGCGCACGCCTACCGAGCCCTGTTCAACCTGATTCAGTGCCCTAAAGGGGAAAGGGGGGGAAACGAAGCGGTAGGCACTGCGGCTGGCGCTGCCCTCCCAGCCGGCCCTGCAGCCCCTCCAGCCCAGCAGGCAGTCACAGCCCCCCCGACCGGCACCACGACTGCTGCAGCCATAGCTGCAGGGTCTGCCTCAGTTTCCCCAGCGGGCACAGCAGCTGCTGCAGCCCCAGCTCCAGCTGCAGGCAGCGTGGCTAAGCCCAATGACCAACCTGTGCAGGTAGCAGTCGCCCTTGTAAAACTAAAGAAAGACGCAAAGAGAGCAGATCGCTCCGGGAGGGATGATGATGAGCCAGGGTCATCGCGGGAGATAGAGACCGAGATCATCACCCCGTCCCTGTCCCTGAGCGAGCTGCGGGACATGCGGAAAGATTTCAGCTGCCACCCTGGCGAGCACATTGTCACCTGGCTGCTGTGGTGCTGGGATAACGGGGCCAGCAGCTTGAAATTAGAGGGCAAGGAAGCCAAGTAGCTGGGATCCCTGGCCAGGGATGGGGGCATTGACAAGGCCATTGGGAAAAAGGAACAAGTCCTCAACCTCTGGAGGAGACTTCTGTCAGGCATGAGGGAGAGGTACCCCTTCAGTGACGATTTTGTATGCTATCCTGGCAAGTGGACCAATATGGAAAGGGGTATTCAGTACTTGAGGGAATTAGCTGTGTGGGAGCTGGTTTACTGTGACACAGACGATGAGCAGGTACCCACAGACCCAGATGAACTCCAGTGCTCACAATCCATGTGGAGGAAGTTTGTGCAGAGCGCACCCTCCTCATATGCCAACTCACTGGCAATAGTAGACTGGAAAGGTAAGGAGGCACCAACAGTGGATGAGGTGGCTGTCAGACTCCGCCAATATGAGGAAAGTCTGTCTTCCTCCCTTGTCTCAGCCGTGGAGAAACTGGTCAAGCGACTAGACAGGAATATGTCCTACTCCCCACCTGTACGGGCCAGTGTCTCAGCTATTAGGGGCAAGCGTTTCTCTGCTCAGGAGAGGGAATACAGAGGCTATACACCCCGGGGCACCCTGTGGTTCTACCTGCGTGACCATGGAGAGGGCATGAGGAAGTGGGATGGAAAACCCACCTCAAGTCTAGAGGCACGAGTACGTGAGTTGCGAGGTAAAACAATCACCAAAGGGGATTCTGTTAGGAAAAATGCTGCTCCAGTTTCCAGCAGCCAGCTCTCCAGACCAGGTAGACAGTTTGACCTTGATTCCGATCCTCTGGAGGGGACCTCCAAGTCATTTTTACAGCAGGTGAGCAGCAATTTCTCTGACGAGGATTAGAGGGGCCCTGCCTCCAGCCAGGTGGAGGAAAGGGACAACCGTGTTTATTGGACGGTGTGGATTCGGTGGCCTGGCACGTCAGATCCACAAGAGTATAAAGCTCTAGTGGACACTGGTGCACAGTGTACTTTAATGCCATCAGATTTCCAAGGGTCAGAGTCCATTTGCATTTCGGGAGTGACAGGGGGGTCCCAAGAGCTGAGTGTACTGGAGGCTGAAGTGAGCCTCACTGGGCAGGACTGGCAGAAGCACCCCATTGTAACTGGCCCCGAGGCTCCGTGCATCCTTGGGATAGACTATCTTAGGAGAGGGTATTTCAAGGACCCAAAGGGGTATCGGTGGGCTTTTGGCATAGCTGCTGTGGAGACGGAAGAAATTAAACAGCTGTCCATTTTGCCTGGTCTCTCGGAGGATCCTTCCGTTGTGGGGTTGCTGAGGGTTGAAGAACAACAGGTACCCATCGCGACCACAACGGTGCACCGGCGACAGTATCGTACCAACCGAGACTCCCTTCTCCCCATTCATCAGCTGATCGGCCAGCTGGAGAGTCAAGGAGTGATCAGCAAAACTCGCTCACCCTTTAATAGTCCCATATGGCCAGTGAGAAAATTTACTGGAGAGTGGAGACTGACAATAGACTACCGTGGCCTGAATGAAGTCACACCACCGCTGAGTGCTGCCGTGCCAGACATGCTAGAACTTCAATATCAGCTGGAGTCAAAGGCAGCCAAGTGGTACGCTACAATTGACATTGCTAATGCATTCTTCTCCATCCCTTTGGCAGCAGAGTGCAGGCCACAGTTTGCTTTCACCTGGAGGGGCATCCAGTACACCTGGAATCGACTGCCCCAGGGGTGGAAACACAGTCCCACCATTTGCCATGGACTAATCCAGACTGCACTGGAAAAGGGTGAAGCTCCAGAACATCTGCAGTACATCGACGACATCATTATATGGGGCGACACAGCGGAGGAGGTTTTTGAGAAAGGGGAGAAAATAGTTCAGATCCTTCTGAAAGCCGGTTTCGCCATTAAGCGAAGTAAAGTCAAGGGACCTGTTCAAGAGATCCAGTTTTTGGGAATAAAATGGCAGGATGGGCGCCGTCAAATCCCAATGGATGTCATCAACAAAATAGCAGCTATGTCCCCACCAACCAGCAAAAAGGAAGCACAGGCCTTCCTGGGTGTTGTGGGTTTTTGGAGGATGCACATCCCAAATTCCAGCCAGATTGTAAGTCCTCTGTACCACGTGACCCGGAAGAAGAATGATTTTGAATGGGGCCCTGAGCAACGACAGGCATTTGAACAGATTAAACGGGAGATAGTTCATGCCGTAGCCCTTGGTCCAGTCCGGTCAGGGCAAGATGTTAAAAACGTGCTCTACACTACAGCCGGGGAGAATGGCCCAACCTGGAGTCTCTGGCAGAAAGCACCAGGGGAGACTCGAGGTCGACCCCTGGGGTTCTGGAGCCGGGGATACAAAGGATCCGAGGCCCGCTATACTCCCACTGAAAAAGAGATTCTGGCAGCATATGAAGGCATTCGGGCTGCTTCAGAAGTGGTGGGCACTGAAGCACGGCTCCTCCTAGCACCACGATTGCCGGTCCTGGGCTGGATGTTCAAAGAGAGGGTCCCCTCTACGCATCATGCCACCGATGCTACGTGGAGTAAGTGGGTCGCGCTGATCACCCAGCGCGCCCGAATGGGAAACCCCAGTCGCCCAGGAATTCTGGAGGTAATCATGGACTGGCCAGAAGGCAAAGATTTTGGAGCATCGCCGGAGGAGGAGGTGACACATGCTGAAGAGGCCCCACTGTATAACCAGCTGCCAGAAGATAAGAAACCGTATGCCCTGTTCACGGATGAGTCCTGTCGCATTGTGGGGAAGCAGCGGAGGTGGAAGGCTGCTGTATGGAGCCCTACACGACAAGTCGCGGAAACTGCCAAGGGAGAAGGTGAGTCCAGCCAGTTTGCAGAGGTGAAAGCCATCCAGCTGGCTTTAGACATTGCCAGTCGAGAGAAGTGGCCAGTGCTCTATCTTTACACCGACTCCTGGATGGTGGCCAATGCCTTGTGGGGGTGGCTGCAGCAATGGAAGAAGAACAACTGGCAGCGCAGAGGCAAACCTATCTGGGCGGCCCCATTGTGGCAAGATATTGCTGCCCGGCTGGAGCAGTTGGCTGTAAAAGTCCGTCACATGGACACCCACGTCCCTAAGAGTCGGGCCACTGAAGAACATCAAAACAACCACCAGGTAGATCAGGCTGCTAAGATTGAAGTGGCTCAGGTGGATCTGGACTTGCAACATAAGGGTGAACTGTTTATAGCTCGGTGGGCCCATGACACCTCGGGCCACCAAGGAAGAGACGCGACATACCGATGGGCTCGTGACCGAGGGGTGGACTTAACCATGGACACCATCGCACAGGTTATCCATGAATGTGAAACATGTGCTGCAATCAAGCAAGCCAAGCGGGTAAAGCCTCAGTGGTATGGAGGACGATGGCTATAATATAAATATGGGGAGGCTTGGCAGATTGACTACATCACACTGCCACAAACCCGCCAAGGCAAGCGCTATGTGCTCACAATGGTGGAGGCCACCACCGGATGGCTGGAAACCTACCCTGTGCCCCATGCCACCGCCCGGAATACCATCCTGGGCCTGGAAAAACAAGTCCTGTGGCGACATGGCACTTCCAAAAGAACTGAGTCGGACAACGGGACTCACTTTCGCAACAGCCTCATAGACACCTGGGCCAAAGAACACGGTATCGAGTGGGTGTATCACATCCCCTACCATGCACCAGCCTCTGGAAAGATCGAGCGGTACAATGGGCTGCTAAAAACCACTTTGAGGGCAATGGGGGGTGGGACTTTCAAAAATTGGGATACCCATTTAGCAAAGGCCACCTGGTTGGTTAACACCAGAGGGTCCACCAACCGGGCTGGTCCTGCCCAGTCAAAACCTCAGCGCCCCGTAGAAGGGGATAAAGTCCCTGTAGTGCACATGCGGAACATGTTAGGGAAGACAGTTTGGGTTAGTCCTGCCTGGGGCAAAGGCAGGCCCATCCGGGGTATTGCTTTTGCTCAAGGACCTGGGTGTACCTGGTGGGTAATGCGGAAGGATGGGGAAGTCCGATGTGTACCTCATGGGGATTTGATTTTGGGTGAGAATAGTCCATAAATAAATTGTATAAAGTTAATTGTTAAATAACCCTGTCACTGTCTGTTATCACTGTTATAATTGTTATATTTTGTACCAGTAGTATCGTAGTAAGAATCGTCCAGATTAAAGAAGGATGGACTTTTTGTTTTTTTTTTTTTTTATGAAAACCTAGCAGAGCACAGCGATGATGGAACTGGACCTGGTTTTCAACAACTGGCATCCGGCAACTTCATCAAGATCAACATCTCCTGCAGACTGTGGGCACGGGCTGCACCAGATACATCAGCCGTGAGCTCCGGATGCAGCAAGTGACCGCCCACCACCACACATCCCCTCTCCTGCCACGGAAGATCATTACGACAGATGGAGCCTGAAGTCATGGATTAAATGAACTCAATGGACACTTTAGAGTGATGATCCATAGACTAAGGGAATGATATCTGGAGACGAGAAGTGGTGGTGATCAACTGGACAATGGGGGACCTGGGCATGACGTAGATGGTATGGAATAAGGGGTGGATAGTGTCCTGGGTTTGGCCAGGACAGGGTTACTTTTCACCGGACTCCAGGAAGGGGCACAGGCGGGGGGTGGGGCTGACCCCACCTGGCCAAACAGAGCCCGGTATTCCATACCATGTGACGTCACGCTGGGTTTCGGCGGGGGGGGGGGGGGCAGCGCGGTGGGGACTCACTCGCGGCTCTGGAGCGCGCGGCGCCGGTCCTGTCCGAGAGAGCTGGTCTGTTGTGCGAGTTTGTGTCTTATTTTCTCCTTATCTGTATCGTTGTTGTTGCTGTTCCCGTTGTTTGCTGTTTCTGTTAAACTGCCCTTATCCCGACCCACCAGTTTCTGCCTCTTTCTTTCCATTCTCCTCCGCACCGCGGCGAGGGGGAGGGGCGGCCGCGTGGCGCTTTTTGTTGCCGGCGGCAGCCGAAACCAAAACAATCAGCGAGAGATCCGCATGCATCTGAACTTCATGGCAGCAGAGTGTGACTTTTTTTCTTCAATAAGAAGAAATGCGATTTTTAAAGCTGCTAAAAAAGTTTCTGTCTCAACAATGAAGAAAAATTTAATATTCAACAAAATGTTTTAAAAGTTCAGAACCACTTTTGCTCAGTTTGGAGTGCTTTGTGTGTCTAGACTGGAATACTGCCACTCTTAGAGATATTCTTGAAAATACGCAATTGCTTGTAGTTTTATGGTATTTCTTATTATTTTAAAGCCTCTTGGATTTACAGAGGTGGTCTCCAAGGACATTCTACCTCTCTTAAATGTGCTGTTATATATTTTTAATGAAGCTTTCAGTAGGTGGGCTTCTAGTTGGCTGTCTGTTCTGTCTGAAGCTTTACCTTAGAATCATAGAATGCTTTGGGTTGGAAGAGACCTTCAGAGGTCACCTAGCCCAACCTCCCTGCAGTGAGCAGGGACATCTTCAATTAGACCAGGTTGCTCAGAGTGCCGTCCAACCTGGCATTGAATGTTTCCAGGGATGGGGCCTCCACTACCTCTCTGGGCAACCTGTTCCAGTGTTTCACCACCCTTATTGTAAAAAATTTCTTCCTTATATCCAGTCTAAATCTACCCTCCCTTAGTTTAAAGCCATTGCTTTAAATAAGCTTGCAATTAAGTAGTGTAGCCCAGGATTTTCCATGCTCTGCACATCTTGGAAAGAAGCAATTAGAGAGAAAAAGGAGAATTCCTGGTCCATGTCTGTCTAGCTATTTTGCTAATTTAAAAATGGCAACCATAGTAAAAGCAGCTTTGGCAACAGAAATTTTATGTAGCTTTCCATGTCAATACTTAATCCAAAAGGCAGAAAGAATAAGGGTACTTCACTGGGGGAGAAAGAAGTTGAACTCTGTGAATACGAACTGTGCTGTGCAAGCTGAGAATGACTTCTGGCCCATATTGATAAGATTAATGTCTGTTGTTATAGGTAAGCATGAAAAGGCAAAATCAAACTTTGTAGTCCACCTAGCTCATCTTCATCCTTTGTTTCTATGCCTGTGTTTTTTCTGTTAAACCTTCAGTTTTGCTAGGATCAAAGAGTTCCCTTCATCAGCCTTAAGTGTTTCAGGGTCTTCATGGAGAAATGAAGAATTCTTCAGTTCTTGTTAGAATGTGGTTTATTTATGAATTATGATATTTTAGTAAAACAACTAACAGATCCTTGAAGGTGTCTAAGACGACAATTGTGCTTTCCTTTTTTTTTTTAATTGAATGCAGCATGCCATTCTCCAGTCTCATAGTGAATAGACTGCTTAGCATTTTAATTGGTTTTCAAGCTGAATTCAGCTTTAATGTTCAAGGCCAAAGACAGGGTAATGAAGGTTAATTGTACTTACCAACATTTTGGAAACAGTTGATTCTCGTTGTATGTGAAGTGTTAGCGCAGTGCTATTCTGCTAGGGGGGAATGTGGCTTTTTAGTTCATGATGTAACTGGAATGCTTGTGTGCTTATCTTGCTTAGGTGGTTTCGGTGGGTAAGCTCCTCAGTTATTTTAGAGTTCACAGAATCACAGAATGGTAGGGGTTGGAAGGGACCTCTGTGGGTCATCTAGTCCAACCCCCCTGCTGAAGCAGGGTCACCTACAGCAGGCTGCACAGGACCTTGTCCAGGCAGGTCTTGAATATCTCCAGAGAAGGAGACTCCACAACCTCCCTGGGCAGCCTGTTCCAGTGCTCCGTCACCCTCAGAGTGAAGAAGTTCTTCCTCATGTTCAGACGGAACTTCCTGTGCCTCAGTTTGTGGCCATTGCCCCTTGTCCTATCACTGGGCGCCACTGAAAAGAGTTTGGCCCCATCCTCCTGACACCCACCCTTCAGATATTTATAAGCATTTATTAGGTCCCCTCTCAGCCTACTCTTCTTCTGGCTGAACAAGCCCAGCTCCCTCAGCCTCTCCTCATAAGAGCAATGCTCCAGTCCCCTCACCATCCTCGTAGCCCTCCGCTGGACTCTCTCCAGTAGCTCCTCATCTTTCTTGAACTGAGGAGCCCAGAACTGGACAGAGTACTCCAGATGGGGCCTCAGTAGGGCAGAGTAGAGGGGAAGGAGAACCTCCCTCGACCTACTGGCTGCACTCCTCCCAATGTATCCCAGGATGCCATTGGCCTTCTTGGCAGCCAGGGCACACTGCTGGCTCATGGTCAGCCTGTCATCCACCAGCACTCCCAGGTCCCTCTCCACAGAGCTGCTCTCCAGCAGATCAGCACCAAGCCTGTACTGGTGCATGGGGTTGTTCCTCCCCAGGTGCAGGACCCTGCCCTTGCCCTTGTTGAACCTCATCAGGTTCCTCTCTGCCCAACTTTCCAGCCTGTCCAAGTCACGCTGAATGGCAGCACAGCCTTCTGGTGTATCCACCACTCCTCCCAGTTTTGTGTCATCAGCAAACTTGCTGAGGGTGCACTCTAACTCTTCATCCAGGTCATTGATGAAGAAATTGAACAAGACTGGGCCCAGTACTGACCACTGGGAGACACCACTAGTTACAGGCCTCCAGCTAGCCTCAGCGCTGCTGATGACAACCCTCTGAGTTCTGCCATTCAGCCAGTTCTCAATCCACCTCACTGACCATCCAGCCCACACTTCCTGAGTTTGGTGCTTATAAATGACATTGAAATATCTAAGTGGCTATTCACTTAAAATCTGGATTTTATGAAGTTATTAGCATGCCTGGAGTTACTAGATCTTAATTTCATATTCCATGTGTGTTGCAGACAATCTGGATGTGAAAGAGCTAAAGTTTAGAATGTCACAGACTTTCTAAAAGCTGTCATGGGAACATAAAACATGCCATTGCATTAAAAACTACTGGCTTACTGTTTTTTTTTCAAGTTGTGATCATTAGAAGGAGAGGGCAGCTCATCCTTCTCTGAATTCTGTTGAGGGCTGCAAAATGAAGGAATGAAGTCCGTCCTTATGGGAGAGAGGGCACTGGTTTTGGATATTCAGCCTGGGCACTCAGTTAATAATGGTTTGAAAACGCAGGACTGGAGATTGCTCCGGTCGCCCCTGTTAGCATAGCACATGGTTGAAAACATGTAGTGCTAGCTATTCTCATAGCTGTTCCTGCAGGAAATCTAAATGGGTGCATTCAGTTTTTCCTCCTGACCTCTCATTGAGGTGGGTGAAAATGAGCATCAGAGCTGGAATGTGTCCCTGGAAATGGAGCTTCTTGGCTGTGGGCGGGTTGGGACATACGTTTCAGTTCAGTTATAGCTCTGAGACCGGAGCTACTGCTGCCTAGCTGTGTTTGCATTGTGAAGCATGGGAATTAACATTTCATTCTTTTCCTAAATGCTGGACTTTGAAATAAGCTGCCTTCAAAGGAATAAAATGTGTAACATGATACTTAGAGGTGTAGTTAACTGCTGTGGCAGAGATACAGGGCATTGAATTGCTTTATGCTAATATTATCTTGGTAGTTAAGCTAGTGTTATCTTGGTATTGTGTGCGGTTTTAAATATGAATGTAAACTATAAAATGCTATTAAGCTGATAACTCTTGTCAGTTTTGATGACAATATTGAAATGAGGTAATGCTGTGAAGGAAAGGATGTAGTTCTCTTTAAAAAAATAAGCACATTCTTTCTTGGAAGTATTCTTATTTATTGTGAAAACACCAGCTGAATTTGCTGGAGCTCACAAGCGTTGCATCCTTCCTTCCAGATATTTGTGTCTGTCTTCTGTCTCCGGGCTCCCAAAGCGTGTGGTGTCTCTCGCAGCCTGCACCGTCCAGTTCCGACATCCCTTAACGAGCTGAGTATTAAGGAGATAGATAGAGGATGGTGGGAAAGTGGGTTTCAGAACTTCGTGTCACACAGTCCTATGGGATTGCACAGCTGAGAGGATAGCATTCACCTTAAATCACATGCTTAAGCTACCTGGTGGTCCTGTTAACCCATTTTATGGGAAAGAGAACTCCCAGTACTTGAATAGTCTGGATAGAAGGGTAGGAAGAGGTGCCTTGCCCATTCAATGTTTGTTTGGCCCTGAATGGAATAATTCTTTGTCCAGGATGCTAGTGTTTTTCTCTCTTTGTTTTCTTCTCTGAGGCATTTCAAACAACTTCCAAGGAAGTGTCACGACTTTTTCCTGGCTACGCTGTGTGAAGTGACCTTGCAACCACTCCCTCGTTGGCAAGGAACAGAACCCTACTGTCCCAACTATGACACATACTTTCTTTTCTGCTTGAATGAATTTAGTATCTTCTATATTGGTCCCTGAAGCAGAACGTGAAATATACCCTGATAACGCATGGTTCTTGCTATGGAGAATCTTGATGTCTCCTCCTAGTACCAGGAGCAAAAAGTGTTCTGCTCTTCAGAAAGGGGATAGCTCTCGGAACAAATATGTTTAACTCCAAGTGCTTGAGGGCTGGTTTTGACCTGTGAGATGCTTGGCTTCTATTTGCAGCTCTGGCAAAATTAATTTAAAGAACTTGTTTGTTTATTGTTGCAAATGGTGTGAGCAGTTGCCTAACTTCAATTAGGCAGTGATATTGAGATGATTTCTGAGGACTGTGAGTTGCAGGTAAGTTGTCACTTGACACTTGTCTCTTCCATAGCTGCTTGTTGGGGCAGGCTAGCTGCTTCTCATTGCCCAAAGAAATGTCATGGGGGAGCATGTATTTTGTTGAATAGAAATGGGTGGAGAGACAAGAGGTCTAGTGCCGGATCACTTGACAAGTCTGCGCTGTGACAATATTTTACTGTTCCTGTGGATCAGGTTGCATTGTTTAAATGCTGTTGGTTCATCCTGTTAAACCAAAAGCTATGTGAGATTCTTGCAGCAGTTCTAAATCACAGTTGATCAGCAGTTACTCAGTAGCTTCAGAAAGACAAGCTTGGATGTTTGGTGCTAAAAGTGTTAGTCCTTGTTAAGCCTGTGCAAAGGCTATTTGAAGGATTTATTCATTACTTAAAAAAACCCCACAAAACAACAATGAAAAACACCCACAAAAAAACGACTTTCCCCCCAGTACCCCCTAAAAATCCTGGATCAAACCCAAATAAAATAAACCAAACAAAAAAACAACCCTGTGGAAAAAACTCCTATGAAAGATCCTAAATTGCAAACGTGAAATAGCATTGACACCTAAAAATCCAAAAGTTAAGTGCATCAGCTCATTTTAATTAGGCAAGCAGTAAAGTGGAAAAAACCCTAAACTTGGCATAACCAATGGAAATCTAAATTAGACTTTCTAAATCTTTGTAATAAACCATGATGTGTCAGCCAGATACTGTCGCTGCCTGTTAGAACCTGCAGCTACTTTAAGTTAGAATTTCTAGGGTTTTTCCTATTGCAGTAGGCTTCTCTGACCTTTTGTTCTTAAATTCTCATACTGTATCTTGAAATTGTGGAAACTGCCTTATAGCACAAGCCAAAAGAAATCCAAACGAAGGCCATGTCTTATGTCATCAACTCTATTTTAATATCAAGAAGAGACACTGCTGCCAAGATAAGAAAACTAAATTGGACATAAGAATAAACATTAGGTTCCTGTTTGAAATATCCACGATATTTGATGATGCAGAAAGTCCATTTCATAAAAACCTCTCAAACACAATATAACTGTATCACAGCTAATCAGACTCGACTGAGACTTGTTTTTCTCTGTTAAGTCTTCTTTCACGCTTTTAATCTTAGAACTTATCTTGATTTTCCTATTTTAGTGTCTCAGTTTAGAGCAGAAATTACGATTGTAGTTACTCTCTTAGCTGAGCTCCTGTGAAGTGTGGTCATGGTTCTCATTAGCAGGACTGGGAGAGGTAATCTCAATTCTTTGGTGAAACTAAGTCATGGGGGCACAGAAAAGTGATTCTGTACTGATAGGCCTTTGGGAGCTCTGGATGAGGAAAGATGGTCTATTTTATTCACATCACGTTAATGCTCTTCCTCAACAGTGCTTGCTAATGAAAAAACCGTTACCACTTTTAGACCTTTGAAAGCCTGTAGTCCGGTGTTATTTCTAAATGAATGCAGTTAAATGGATGGCATCACGCTCAGAATTTAAATCATTGTATTCTTCTTGGGCAGGTCTTAGTGAGTTAGTGAAGTCATACTTTGAGATTTTTTTTTTTTTTCCCTAGTGCACAGAACCAATTGTTCCCCCCACTCCCCTTTAATGAAACTTAAGGTGTCCTTTTAACAGATACGAGAATTTAGAAGAACTATTAAGGTGTATTTCACCTCTTTAAAATGAATTAGCCATCCTTTTCAGGTCTGAGAAGAAGCAAAATGCACAGAGCAAATTAAAGCTTAAAAACCTAGTAGAACTGCCACTTTGAAAGTTGGTCCTTTGCACTGACTCAATTTTGGAGGTATATTATTCATTTTATGAATTTGGTTTTCTTCTTTTTGCTGTAGATGTGCTTTAAGATTATTCTCTTCCCCTTCAACTGTTTATATTGCTTTCAACTTGAGAACCCTAGTCACATTTGATTCATATTGAACTTGGTAGCATACAGATATGGAACAAAAACTTGAGGGAGCTTACAGTCAAACACTGACAGTTACTCAGTGAGTTAAAAGATGAAGTAAGAAAAGTAAAGGTTGGTATCTGCTTTAGTAAGTTACTGTAATTTCTGGGAAGGCTGTGGTGGAACCTCATGTGATACCAAACATCTGATGCTGTAGGTCACTTGTAGTCACCTCCTGACACATTTCTGCTCTTCTGAAGGTGT
Source organism: Opisthocomus hoazin (assembly GCF_030867145.1). NCBI lineage: Eukaryota > Metazoa > Chordata > Aves > Opisthocomiformes > Opisthocomidae > Opisthocomus > Opisthocomus hoazin. Next base: position 30,859,845 of record NC_134421.1, read on the forward strand.
GTGGGTTTGGGTTTTTTTGGCGGTATGTTTTTTTTGAGTATGGTCTGTCTTACATATTCTGAGCTTTGACCTTCACAGCTGGGTGAGTCAGAGGATACGTATAGCCATGAATGTGGTATTGATTTGATTTTGCTTTAGTTGCTTTGGGTCTGTGCTCATTGTCAAGGAATGTACTGAGAAAGATTTGATCAGTGAGGAGGACAGTCATCCTGTTCCTCCCAGTGTCTAACTCCTGCAAGGGTGAGGGAAAGACCGTAGGTGAGAAAAGGGGGTAGCTCTCCTTAAGCAGAGGATAGTGTCATCTTTTGCACAAAGTCATGGAAAAATGTTCTTGTCCATCCCCCAGCAACAGAGACTTTTCGAACATAAATGGTATTGTAACATAAATAATACATGCTCTGATGCCTCAGTTGCTTGGTGTTCAAATTAAAACTGCAAATTGTTTGTAAACTCTTAGTGAGCAAAATGTTTTACAATGACTGTCTGACCAGGCACATATTCTGAAGTTGCAACAAGCTGGAATCCTACTTGTGTTTGCTTAAGTCAACTCAGAGAGAAGCAATGTAAGAAGTCGGCTTTTGATGTGGCAATGAACTGTCTGCATGATGGTGCCTATTTGTGGATGTAGCTTCTGAGATACAGAAACTTTACAATAGTTTAAGCTAACTGTTTAAACTTTATTTGCAGTAGGTAAAGAGCGCTTATCTAGTCACACATAGTTCATCTGGCAGTTGGTAATTCATTAATCTGTGATAGTACGATTACTTGCAGTCATTTGTATGTAGAATCTCAGAATAGCTCTCTGGAACTTTTATTGCTTACAAAGTTGATTGTATCCTTGACCTGCATGTGAGACTTATAATATTTCTGTATCTATGATCACATTATAACCAAGATATTTAGAGGATTTCATCACTGACAGTACTATTCTGCACTATTTGAAGTATTAAAGTAGACCTTCAGCATCCCATTATTGAGGCTATTTCAACACAATGAATTAGTTCTTATATGCTTACAGTGTTTTTCATAGGCTTGATATAGTGTCTCCTTTTTTTCTCCATTTTAATGCTTTGACTCTGTGTTTGACAGTAATGTCTGTCAAGGGGAAAAGACACAAGTGTTCCTTTTAGGAAAAGCAGGTTGTATTTTGTTTTGGAAAGTTTCATGCAGAGGAAATCCAGATCTATCTTGTGTCTCAGGACACCAACTGATTCCGCTTTGGCATCAGAAACGGAAGGACTTGTTCTGCCACTGACCCATCTAGTCTGTGGAAACATCTCTGCTGACTTACCTTACTTTTTCATTGCAGAAAAACCTTGAACAACAACAACAACATTGCTTTTCCTTTGGCCCTGGTTTGGCTCACTTCATTTCCTGCAATAGTTTCCAGTCGGTGTCAGGCGAGTCTGTGGCTGTGGGCATGGTCCCCGTTCTCACAGGCTGTTACGGATGGAATGGAGATGTGTAAAGAGGTGGCCCTCAGCTTTTCTTTGCCACTGCTGTGCCAGACCTGCAAGCAGAAAGGCAGGTACAAAGTCCCATCACCTAGCTCAGTTGAAATGATCCGTGTTTTGAGAGTGTCTGTTTAAAATAAGTCTGCAATAGCGGGCGTCCTTCTGGCAGAAGAGGCTTAGGGAGCACCTGCACAGACAGGGCCGTGGGCAGGTTGGAAAGGCAGCGGCCGTGGTGGGCAAGGCGGAGGTAAGGACAGACTAGTGATCTCTTAACCCCTTTCGGCTGTGTCCAGAAGAGCGTGTCACACTGCAACCTCGCATGGCTGCCAGCGTGAGAGATGGGAAACCACAGGGAGTACCAGCTGGCCTCTCATCACAGTGCAGAACAACTTTTTTTTGCTGTGAGATATTATTAGGAGCATCTTGGCTTCTAATGCAAAACTCTAGATGAACAGAAGTTGACTAAGATGAGAGGTGTGTGTGAGGCTACTAGTAGTACCTTTACAGTGTGGAAGAAAACTTCAACGCTGTTAGAAGAAAGGCAGGATTCCCTGAATTAAAAGGATTACATTTGTCATGTTGTTTTCTTAAACTTTTTTTAGTTTGATGTCTTTGGGCAGGAAAAGCATCAGGCCCAAAAAGCAAATGTGCCTTTGTGTCTGGGATGGAGTTCTGAAATGAAAACAGTGTGCAATGTGTCTAACCATTTGCTCTGCATCTTTTTTTTTTTCCTTCAGAGACTGCGATTGACCAATTTAACCTTGTTTAAACAATGCTAGTATTGATACAAGGGTATCTGCTGTAAGGCTGGTTTGGCATCTACTTGGTTATTTTGCTGGTTCGTACTGCAGCATCTTGAAACGTAAAAATAAAATGCTAGATTTGGTTATGTGAAGTTTGGTTGAGTCATCTTCTCCTACATCATCACAACAAAGCAAAACAAACAGAACAAATCTTTTGAATATTTTATGAAGCTTCATCGGTGCTTTCTGGTTCAAGCTTAATATATGCACAGAATTTAATGATTTAATGCCTCGGTTATTCTTATCCTCAAAAGTTAGACTGAGCCCCAGATAAAATTGGCTTGTAGAGACAAAGTGGCTAATGGTCTGGGTAACCAGAAGTCCTTATGTGAATAAATAACCATTTTTAGTATTGAGACCTACAGCTCCCTTGGATTGTGGGAGCAGTTGGGGAGCTTTGGAGTGCATTTTGGTGGCCAGAGGGCCAGCTCTGAGAGGATGCTGGGTTCTACTACCTGAAGGTGACTCAACCACCTCTTCTGTACTCATTCATTTTTATCAGGACAAGTTTACCTGTGGGACACTTGGTTAAGGTAGTAGTTTATTAAAGTTGCAGTGACTATTCAGAAGTTTTCTATCCTTTTCTTGGCATTTGCTGCCATCTCTCACTCTCAAAAGATAGCTGAGTATATGAACTACTATGCTTCTGCTTTCCAAGTCTTTTCTAGGTAAGAGGTGTTTTCAAGTCTTGTACTTAAGCACTTCAACTTTCCTGTTTTCTTTTTTGTTTGGCTCCCCCCCCAGCCCCTTTTCTGAAAACAGCGAAACAGAAACATAGGAGATAGCTTTCTTTGCACATGGACTGTTTATTCAGGAAATGAGAAGGCAGGTGATGAAACTCAGGGTGGAAGGAAGAGTTTCATAAGAGTGTATCTGGTGACTGATAGCATTAAGTGATCACAGTATACTTGGGGGACATACATGAGGCAGTTGTTGAGTCTGGTGGTGTTAGACCTGTAGCAGACTTTTCAGCATTCAGACACTGCAGTTAGTCATCTGTGACTTCCCCTGTATTATTACTGGTTTTGTCAAGTTCTTCTATTTGGTCTGACTTCACAGCGGAATGAATTGAACCTAGAGATTTAGTCAGCTTTCAAATTTCTCTTATAGAATTGTGGAATAAAACCTCTTTTTAGTTCTTCCAAGTTCTTGTTAGCGTGCTAAGTTTTAAAGTTTTAAAGTTGAGAACAATTTGTGATTTCTTTGTTTACCAGATCTTTTGCTGAATCTTTTGACCTGTTGGCCCCACTCCATTTTTGCCAGTAACTCAGCTTCAGTTCCTGCTTTTGTGAAACTGATGTCAGCAAACACGGGGTCCTTGGCATACCATGACATCGTGTCGTGTGCAAGAAGCTGCCCTGACCTGTAGGTTGTTGATGAAGTGTGCTTGGTGTGTGGACTCGTGAACTGAAAGGGACGATCTGTGGCCTCGTACTGCAACCAGGGGGGCTGGATTCAAAGAACCTTGAGAACAAGGTGTGTACCTTTATTACCTTCTGTGCTATTGCTGCTCCCCCTCGGCATGGAGCAAAGTGGAAGTGCCTTCACCCTGTCTTACCACTGCTGAATGACACTTAGGTTATTTGGGAGCTTTGGTTGATTGCCCTAATTAGATTTAAGATGTAAATTTCCTTTAATAACTTAAAATTGATCCTGTCCCCATTAGCTCTTAATTTTTATGAAATCTGTTGTTCCTTATTTTTTTTTTTAATACCTTTCTAAAGAGTATTGCCTTAAACTTCCTTGTGAACCTTACTGAACTGAATGCACTGATAACCTCAACTGAGAACTGCTTACTTAGGGGTCACCTGGTGATCCTGATGGGCAGCAAGTTGAACATGTGCCAGCAATGTGCCCTTGCCACAAAGGAGGTGAATGGTAGCTTTGGATGCGTTAGACAAAGCATTGCCAGAAGGTCAAGGGTAGTGACCTTCTGCTCAGCACTAGTGAGGCCACACCTTGAGTGCTGGGTCCAGTTCTGGGCTCACCAGTACAAGACAGTCATGGACATACTGGAGAGAGTCCAATGAAGGGCCACAAAGGTGATCAAGGGGCTGGATCAACTCTTAACGTGAGGAAAGGCTGAGAGGGCTGGGGCTGTTCAGCCTGGAGAAGAGGAGGCTTGAGGGGATCTCATCGATGTGTATAAATACCTGAAGGGAGGGTGTAAAGGTGACAGAGCCAGGCTCTTTCCAGTGGTGCCCAGCCACAGGACAAGAGGCCATGGCCACAAACTGAAACATAGGAGGCTCCCTCTGAACATCAGGAAACACTTTTTATTGTGAGGGTGACCAAACACTGGCACAGGTTGCCCAGGAAGGTTGTGGAGTCTGCATCCATGGAGATACTCAAAGGCCGTCTAGACACCCTCCTGCAAGAGGGAGGATGGACAGGATGACCTCCAGAGGTCCCTTCCTGCCTCAGCCATTCTGGGATTCCCTGTGGAATAGCATTTCTCTGGTACTGTAGTGACTCTGCTTTCCAGCAAGGACCTAGATGAATTTTTATCCTTCTTGATGCCAAGGTAAAAAACTAGGTTTTCTTTCTCCTAGTGTGCCTTGTCCATGCTCCTTGCCACACTGATCTTTGAGGTGAAGTATATTGCCTGTGTCATCTTAAAGGAATTTGTAATATACTCTTATCTGATACCCATCTTGGGCAACTTAAGTGTGTTAACTTATTTTAAGCCTTAAGGAAAGAAGGCAGGCATCCAGCAGAGATTAGCAGGTCAGTTTTGGAGGTCAGAGCCCTGGAGAATGCTTCCCCTTTGGAGAGGCCAGATCAGGATGCAGTAGCCATTTCACTATGCCCTCAATGTAGTCCATCAGCAGGTAACCGGTGAGGCTGCACCTTGCCTGTGAGGTGTGGTGCTGGAGTAGAAGAGGGTGCAGCAGATCACAAAACAGTTACCACAGTGCAAATGCGATATCTAATGACCGTAGGTGATAGTACTTGGGGAGAAAGCTAAAACTTGCCAGTATAATACAGTATGCAGGTGTTCAAGTAACTTGGTCCATCGATTAGACAGAAAGCATATTAGGTTCAGGGATCATCTCAACCACTTTCACTTTATGGCTGCGCGTCGGCTGAAATTCAGGAACTCGTGGGGGGCAGCGAGGATTTGGGAGGTAGCGTAGCAAGCATCTCAGCCATGAGATCAGGCAAAGACTCTTGATGAAATTCTCCAGATTTAGTGAAGTGTTTGAACAGAAGCTAATCATCTGTGGGAGAACAGAAAGAAGAGTCATTCTGTGGATTGCATTACGGTTTTAATGTTAGAAACATACCTCCAATAAGTTATTACTGGAGTCAGCTTTAAAGTCTCTAATATGCCTGGAACAAGTTACATATTTGGTGAGGAGCCTTTCTTATACTGGAGGAAAAAAGGGCTTGTCTTGCTTGATAACCGCTTTATTCAGTTAAATGAACATACACCTACAATAAACACTGATACAGTCTGTTTAACATGTGGAATTTAAAAGTCAGTACAGAACACCGCCACATCCACTTGTCTGTATAGCTGTGAATAAAGGCTTGCTGCCACAGAGACCTCTGACATGGCCAAGGCATCTGGCTTCTGCTGCTTTTGCTCTGTGATCTGTGTAACTATACCTCAGAGACTGTCATGTAACATTATAGAATCATAGAATCATTTGGGTTGTAAAAGACCCTTAAGATCATAGAGTCCAACTGTAAACTTAACACTGCCAAGTCCACCACTAAACCATGTCCCTAAGCACCACATCTACACACCTTTTAAATATGTCCGGGGATGGTGACTCCACCACTTCCCTGGGCAGCCTGTTCCAGAGCTTGACAACCATTTCAGGGAAGAAATTTTTCCTAATATCCAATCTAAACCTCCCCTGATGCATCTTGAGGCCACTGCCTCTCGTCCTATCACTAGTTACTTGGGAGAAGACACCAACACCTGACTCACTACAACCTCCTTTCAGGTAGTTGTAGAGCAATAAGGTCTCCCCTCAGCCTCTTCCTCCCCAGACTAAGCAGCCTGAGTTCCCTCAGCTGCTCCTCATAAGACTTGTTCTCCATACCCTTCACCAGCCTCATTGCCCTTCTCTGGACACGCTCCAGCACCTCAATGTCTTTCTTGTAGTAAGACGTCCAGATCTGAACACAGTACTCGAGGTGTGGCCTCACCAGCGCTGAGTACTGGGGCACAATCACCTCCCTGCTCCTGCTGGTCACACTGTTCCTGATACAAGCCAGGATGCCATTGGCCTTCTTGGCCACCTGGGCACGCTGCTGGCTCATGTTCAGCCGGCTATCGACCAACACCTCAAGGTCCTTTTCTTCCATGCAGCTTTCCAGCCACTCTTCCCCAAGCCTGTAGCATGCAGGAAGAGCAGGACGCTACAGTGCGGGACCTGAGGCATACTTTTACAGCTTTTAATGTACTTTGTTGTTAAAAGGTGGGAGTTAGGAAGAGTTAGGAAGTCACACGAGATGTGAGTATGTGTATATATTGATAGATAAAATCCTGTTCACACGGAGTAGTAGCTTTCATTGATGCTTGTTGTCCTTTGCTTCTGTCAGAGACTCAAGCACATTTTTCCTGTTCTTAAGGTGCAGCTAACTGAAAACCAGACTGTTACAAAAACTACCAGTGGCTGAAGCAATCTCTTAAAATAAATTAAGATGAAATACGGATGTTAACATGACAAGTTGTCAGTCATGTGGCAAGTAGAATGCATTTCTCTTCTGTTTTAAGTATATGTTTCTGAGCTAATCACCCTAGATCCTCTCCACAGTTGGAGAGAAAGCTTATTCTGTGGCATGATTTGTCCGATTGGTACAGCTGCTTTGAAGTGAGCAGTACGTTATCTAAGTGCCTGTTTGTTTCTATTGTCTGTAAAAGAAACATAGGTGATTAGCTGGGCTGCCATCATGTAGTTCTTTTCAAATAATTTCAGGCTGCATGTGCCCTTCTGAACATTTAAGCTCTTAAGAGTTGTGATTGTGAAGTAGCAACATATGTTAATTAGAGCCCCAAACCAGCCAGACCACCAACTGCAAATACTTGTGAATGTGGAGAGAGCAGCAAAGTCATATCATCAATATCCCCTGAAAGCTGAAGAGATGATGGTTTAAATTTGGGGTTGTGTCTTCAAATCTAAGTTAGCAGAATTAGAAGAGAGCTCACTTACTCGTGGAAGTACACCTCATAATAACCTGGCTGCATTTACAAATAAATAAATTCTGCTTCCCTACATTGATTGGGAGGTAGTTTCAAAGTGTTGGGGCTTGGGTGATTGGGAACATTCTGTAATTTTCAAAATAAATCAGTTCTCCAAGTTCATACTTACTTGGCTTTTTGGTAATATTCTTTTGCTGAGAGATCCCTTTTCCCTCCTTGGTATTTATTTTGGCGTATTTCAGAAGCAATATTGTTCACTTTCAGCCTTCATTTTGCCAAGAAAGATAAGCCAAGCTGGCTGTCTCCTCATAAGCTAAACAATGTGGGGGGAGGTAGTCCTTAACCATTTCTGCGCCTGCTTTAGTCTGCATGTATGTTCAAATATGAGCAGGCAGATTTTTCTCCTTCCCTCTCCCAGATAGCTTCTCTGCAGTCTTTAGGATCCTGCTGGATTGTGAATTTCCTGGTGACCATGGATGATCATGAATGCTGAGTATTAGACGTTAGGGAACCTGTCAAATGATACTAGCGACTGAGATGAGGAAGGATGTAGTGACTGTGGTCACGTGAACAAACGGAGGAGCAGAATACACCAGGAGTGTTGACAGTAAGAATGAAGAGTTACAAAATGTCTGTTAAAAATAGAGATGGCTTTAAAACTGTTTTGGGGTGAATGTTCCTGTGTCAGGAAAGATGTGTTTATTTGGAGAACTGAGTATGGTTGCAAGTTTATGTAACTGAAAAAGCTGACTGCTTTAAATACCAGTGTATACCTCTGTTCGCAATGCCACTTGTTTTTCATCCTGTTTAAGAGAGTTGAGTGTTTCCGTGAATTGAATACGTATGCAGCCTAGTGTTACAGAACTGCCTGCTAATAATGGAACCTGGAATGGGTGTCGGAGGGCGAGATGACAAGGAGCAGTCTCCAAGAGACGCCACCCAATTCTGCATCCCTGTGCTGGTGTGTGGAAGGTGCATGTCGCAGTGCCTGCCGCCCCAGGAAACAGAGCTTCTGGGGTGAATTTTGCGTTCTGTGGTAATGCCATCTTCCATGTTATTAATGCAAATTAATCACTTGTAGTCATCTCCCTTCAGATGTCTGCTGTTTCTAATTTACACAAAACATCTAGCCATACGCTTCCCGGTTACGTGCCACCTGAGTTGACTAGTCAGGTACTCAAGGAAGATCATTGGTAGTCCTTTGAACTGGGCCATAAGGAACTATAAACCTTGCAGTTTCTTTAGCACACGGTCTTTTTGTTAAAGTTTTTATTAATGCTTTCTTTCGTGTTTTAGTGGTGTAAGTTATGCTAACTTGCTATAGTAGGTTAAGTCTGTGCTTCCTAAGGGTTTTTTAATTCTGATGTGCTTTACATAATACAGGAACAAAAGATATGATAAAAACATTTAAATCAGTTGAACAAATGGTGGTTCTTTATAGTGAGATTTGTTTTCATGGGTGTGTATTTCCTGAGGCAGGCTTTGAACCGAATCTTGTGTACTCTCCTGGTCCTCTCCTTGCCCTTCTCCTGTCCTCCTGCAGCCAGGACACTCCTCAGGCTCCCTGCAGGGGCTGTGAAGCCTCCTCCACCCCTCTCACCCCTGTGTCCTCAATTAATCTGTTTCTGCTAAAGTTTGAGCTGAAACCGTAGCTTGAAGTATACCATAGGCACAATATGCTAACACCGTAGCTTAAAAAAAAGTCACCATTTACATGCTGCCCCTGCTCTTGCACAAGTGTTGGTTTAGCAATCTGGTTTGTCACTTAGCTGCTTCCTGCCCCTTCACCCCACCCAAGACGAAAAGAAAGAGGCTAAAAACCAATCCTTGGGCTAATTCTCTGATTGAGCCCTTGCTCTGGCTGGAGGGGAGGGCAGTGTGAGCGTGGCTTCGTGGAGGGTGGGACCACAGGCGGGCTACTGGCTTCTGCTGTGTTGAACAGCCCAGCTTACAGCCTTCTCATCTGCTTGTGTCTTTTGCTGGTGGGGGCCTTGGAGAGAGCAGCAGAGCGGTGGGCTGTGGGTAGACGTATCTGTAGGCATCTCATTTCCATCTGGTTCCCTCCTGAAACAAACGTGTTATGAATACTAAGGTTATTGTAGCTTTCATTCTCCAGCAAAAAAAGTGGGTAAGAAGTGTCTCGAGCACGAGGCACTGCTTTCTGTGTGCGTGTGGTGAGCGCCAGCCGGGTGCCCGCGCTGCCGCAGATGGTGCTGGTTTGCACAAGTGAGTTCATTTCTGTGTCTCTGTTCCACAAAGCAAAACGTGGCTGATTCTGGAGTTACGCTGGGAAGCCCAAAACTCTGACTGCTCCAGAATAGCTTTTGTGTGCCCAAGCAGCTCATGTGCACGTGACTGCCGGATGGGAGTGTTGTGCTGCTGGGGACTCTGGAACAAGGGAAAGACAGGGTAAAAACTGTGGGTTGGTTTCTTTCTTTTTCTTTTCTTTTTTTTTTTTTTTTTGTTGCTTATGTTCTTCCAGCATAACTCTTCCTTATTTGATGCAAGTGTGGTTAAAAGTAACCACTTGCCTCTGTGAGGTGCTTTTGGTTTTGGCCATTTTATTTGAAACTGTCCTCTCCCTTCATTGTTAAAAATTTGATTTTTATGGGTAATGTGCATGTTTTGCAAGGAGCAAACTATACGCAGTTTACAGTAGGAGACTATTTACCCTCTTAAAATGTAGAGGAGAGAGAGAGTGTAGCTTTTTAATGGATTTCAGCCATTGGAAATTAATTGTTTTATTTTTCTTTCCTCCTCTAGGATCTTGAGTAGCAGGATGGAAGAACTCTAGCTGTCGGAGAGACAGGCAACACGCCCTTTCAGCATGGAGACTGTTCCGGTTGACGGGGAGCTTGATAGAAATTCAGTAAGTACCTTAAATGTGGCTTCATGTAATCAGATGAATGTGAAGATGCTTTTGCAGAGAAATGGTTTGAATTGATATTTTTCTGGTGAATGTGTTTGGAATATCGTGTAGTATCACCCATCATTTGCTAGATTCTCATGGCAAGAGGGATGGATGTCAAGAAACATTTGATTCTTAGATTTGATGCTTGGTGTCTCTGAGTCCTAAAAGAAAAAGGTATTATTCCTCTGTCTTACTAATTGTCACTTTACTAGTTAGCGACTATGGACAAAAGAAAAAATAATGTTTTTCTTGGTGGAATGAGGAGCAGAAAAGGCAGGAGGAGTGATAATTATATATTATCAGAGTCATTTCAGGTGTAAGAGTGTGCTAATTATAAAATTTTGAAGTGGTGAAAATACTAGCTCTTTCTTTCTAAGCACAATTTGCAGGAAAGGCTAGTGGGTACTATGACACATAATCATCATAATAATGTTGAAGTTATTTAAGAATTTAATTTTTCCACAAGCTGTGTTGTATGGAAGCATTCTAATAGCTGAAGCAGGAAATGTTTTTCAGCTTCCAAAGCTGCTTTCTGATGCAAAGCACTGCCTCCCAAAGGCCAAAGAGAGTATCTTTTCTGTAACTGAAAGTGAAGCTCAAGTTTAACACCTCTTTAGTGACAAACTTTTATTTGTGATGGTTCAGCTACTACATAGAGCTATTAATTTCATCACGTTTTTTATTACTGTTTTTATCTTGAGTGATGAATTTGGAGACAAGCAATTTTTGCAGTGAATTAAGAAAATCCTTGTCTTTTTTTGTGTAATAAACAAATTCGTTGATTTGTTGCAAGGCGAATGCATCTATATCCCAGGCACAACATACTATGAGTATCCTCTGTCAGCTGTGCAATAGGATTAAAAAAAAAAAATTAATTCTCTCATTATTTCATTTTTCATTTCGTTCTTTCATTTCATGCTTTTCATTTCATTCTTCCATTTATTTTTGGCCTGTCATTTCATTAATTTAATTTTTTCATTTCATTCTGTAATTTTATTTCATTTTTCTTTTAATTTCTTCATTTTTCTTTCTTTCATTTGAAGAAAAAAATCCTGTCAATTGAGTTGCTGTGCTCCTTGTTTCCTAAAATAAAAAAGTAACTAAAATGTTACTTTAAAGTAACTTGAAATGTACTGGTTTTCTTTTTGTGACATGCCTTTATAATAGCAAGATTTTAAGAAGATGTGTTGAAATGAGGCTCTGCATGTTTTACCAAGTCTGCTTCAGAAGAATGCTAAGTGTAAAGATAGATTGTCTTTCATCCTGTGTGCTTAGGCACCTGAAATGTCATCTCAGAATACTTTTTTTTAAAACTGATGTTATGCTGTGATTGGCTACTCTAAGCATTTCTTACCAAAATATCATTTAGTGGGGTAATTGTCTATCTCAATTGCATTTACAATGTGAAGTCTTGTGTGTTGTGCCACAGCTGTTAGAAACACTTCTGAAAGCTGATATACTTGGTTTCGTGTACACCATAGTAAAAACTGAACCTGAAATATTAGAAAAGCATATACTTTAAGAGAGATTGGACTCGGTAATTCTGAAGACCTTGATTATATGCAGACCCTGACACTTCCCAGAATTTTAAATTTTTTTGAAGGATCAGGTTTGAGATTTTTCAGTATTCCAGACTTTTACCTGCAATCTGTTTAGGTTTTTGTGGGGTTTTTTTGTCTGTTTGTTTGGTTTTTTGTTTTGTTTTGTTTTGTTTTGAAGTTCCATTTGTCTGATTAAAATTAATGAAATAAGTGAGTTGCAAACATGGGTTGAAGAACACTGATCAACATTTTGCTACATGGTTCAAGTCCTTTGGGTGTTTTCTAGGAGGTACCTGAAAAAGCCCTTTTTAGATGTGTCAGCTTTATAATGTGTTTTTTGGCTTGTGTGTAAAAGAAAAACAGAGGAGGAGATCACGGAACATAATATTATGGGCTTTTCTTTCCAGAATCGGTCTAGAGAGAGAAGTCTTATGTGAAATGCTTTTCCTGTCTAATAATCATGCTGATGTATACTGTATCTGAACACAAATGTTATGAAAGTGCAGCAAACTATTTTTGTAGTCTGGCACCATTGAAGCAATGTGAAATACTAGACACTTCTGTTTGAGTTCTTGTTTGAGAACAGTTTTTGCTGATTTTTCTACAAAATAACACTTTATTTTAAACAAGCCTTGCTGTCCGAGATCTCAGAACATTACATGGGAATGTTTGGTGTAAACCATTCTTTTTCTAAATGATTTTTTTTAGAAAACTTTCTAGTTGGCTCTAATTTTTACCAAAACATGTATTTCATAAATATGAAATGTTGCCTTTGATGTAACTTGTACAGTCAGTCCTTGCTATTTAATTACATCAGCAGACATGAAAGTACCTTTTTTCTTGAAGCATAGAATAGAGGTCCTTTTTACTGATCAGCTTTGCAGGTCGGATTAGTGGTCCTGAATTTAAATGTAACATGATTCATCTTAGTGATTTACACGTATTAGAGACTGCCTTCAGGAAAAGTCTGTCTTCAGCGGGATGAAAACTCTAACTTGGCTTTGAAACATGCGTTTAAACTCTATTAAAGAGTTTAGCTGTAGGTTTAGATTGTAAATCTAGTAAGAATTTTTTTAAAACTTACCTTTTATAGTGTGAGATTCGGACATGCTAGCATGACATACGTTTTTGCTTTACCCTGACCTTGAACAGGAAAATTATTTTGTTTCATCGGACCAATTGGTAGATAAAATTTTAGGTTTAGCAGCAGTTGTTATAAGCTTTATTTCTGAGAAATTAATGTCTAAAAATAGTAATTTTCTTAAGCATAGAGATACTTTTATATGAAAACAGAATTACGGCTGCTGTCTTATGTGATGGTTTATATTGCTGGTTTTATTCTGTAGTCTTAATCTAAAACTTTACTGGGTAGAGGGCTAGGTTTTATATGGTTTGGTAGCAACATTTTTAACTAAATGTGCCTCAGGAGAAGCTAAATCAGTCACATAGTGTTGAGAACCTCCCTTGTCAAAGGGCTTGTTCTGTAATCAAAGTCATCAGGTAAATAAATGTGAAAATAAGGGTAGGCTATGTCTCTGGAAATAAGTGTATGTTCCTCTTAATTTTGTGTATTTAGAATAAAAATTGTGGGAGGTGATGGACAGGCATGCCCTGAGGGCATTCTTTTCAGAGAAAACCTGAAGTAGTAAAACTGTCATGTTTGTTCCCTTGGGGGTTTGAATCCCTGATCCACAGAGATGTGAATTGCAGACGATAGAGGTGCAATAGGCTGTTGGAACACGTAGGGGTCTTTTTGGCCGGAATAGTCTCATTTCAGTATCTTAACATCTTGCGTCAATTATTTAGAAATATATATTCTGCAGGTTTTAGGTAAATACATAGGCCCAAATAGTTCTAATGAAGAGCAGGGGCTGACCAGCAACGGGGGCAGTTTGGTGTGTAAACAGAATGTCTGTTGGAGAAGATCAGGGACAGACTTAGACAGGCTTGTGTTTCAGCCTCTGGCGTAGGAGCTGTTTGTACCAGTTCATAGGATTAACCATGCAATGCTAAAATATTTACATAAAACGCCCCTGCATCGTCTCGGGTGACGGGTTGCCCTGCTCTGTGGTGTCGTGTTGTATCTTGGCCAAGGCTGCTTGAGAGGCAGGCACCGAGACAGGACCTGCTGCAGTGCCTTTGCCCTCGCTGTCTTCAACGCGTGAGTATGCGGTGCGGGGGAACATGCTGTCTGAGCCTCGCAACCTTCTGATCTGTCTGTCTGTTAACAATATATTTTTCCAGTTCTCTTGCTTTCCAACTTTTAGTGTGAAATAAAGCGGACCAGTGCTGAACAGTGGTGTTCCCAGTCCCTCCAGCGGTTGCTGGATCTCTGTACAGCTACTGCAGGTTCCTTTATCTTGCTCTCTTGTCAGTCACTGTTCTCTTGAATCTAAAACCTCTGTAGGATAATACAGTGCCAGTCCAAACATAAATTGTTTCCTAGCCTGCAATATGTTACCTGTACATTAAAAAGAAACACTTTGCTTTGAAAAACATTGAATTCTTGAATGCCTTTCATGCAGTAGTACCTAAACCTGTCTGGTAAGTTCATGGGTTCTGTTAGCAGTGTTTCACTTTTTAACCTAAATTTACTCTCTGACAGGGTTAGAAGGTTGTTTGCCAAGTGCACTTGCAATTTATTTTAGCTTCTCTTGTTTAATCCAGTCCTTTTCCAGAAAGTGCAAAATTATGAGAAAAGGCTTCCCTCATGTTTCCAATGATATGTACTGCAATTGCAGTATTCTCATTGCAGTACTTCACATTTGCACATTGCAGTCTCAATTTCACACCCCTAGCCAGCTGTGAGGGATAGAAATCCGAGTTTTGAGATCAGAAGTGTAAGACAAGACTCCTGCTTGCTAAGATTTTTATTTTTCTTTTTTACTGTCCTACTGTTTAGTGGTGGTAACAGAGAGGCAAGATTGGACCCTCTTTAAAGCAGGGCAAAGATTTCTGTCTTTTATGGAGCAGAAGTTTTTTCTTTGGGGTAGAGAACATACAGCATATTTTGATTAATTTTATTTTTAAGGAGAAAATGTTCATACTGATCAGTATGCTTCATATCTCCTCCTTTTCTGTTATTCAGGAGTTTCAAATGTAGTAAATCCTTTAAGACATAGATGAAACTTATCCTACATCTGTACGTGGCTGAGCACAGTGGGATCTTAGCCCCGACTGTGGCCTTGGGTAGCAATGATTTATAAAAGATTCCAGATCAAATGTCAGAAAGGAGCAAAGGCTATTACTATCTTAATTATTACCCTGTAGTGCCTATATTTGATGCATTCTGTGGGACAGAGAAAGTTTTTTATACTGCTCCATCCTTTGGAAATACCTTGATACAAAATGTCCTCTTCAATTTAAGACTGCACTGCTTGTCATGCATCCTAAGCAATTTAAAATGTTACCTGTGTTTGTAGATGAACTTGATCTGTGGCTTCTAACTTTGTGTTTGTGTGCAAAAGCAGTTAGGCTTGGATCTGACATTAGTGAGTGCTTTCACGTTGTCGATTGCTTAAAAGTTTTTGCCTTTCCAAAATGCCTATCTGAAGGTGAAACGGTTTTGGAAACAATTTTAGTCTTCTGAAAACACTCCAGCTAAAAATGTCTTAAAATATATTGTGTGTCGAGTCATATGAGCGCTAAATTGGTGATGAAGAGGTTCCACTCAGAATTAGCAATTGGGGCAGTTGCTGTTTACTAACATATACAGTGATGGCTTCTAAGAACGGCTTCTCTATAAACGTGTCAGTTTTGTTGCTTCAACGTTTCCAAACTGCTAAGTCTCTTGAGGTCTTCCTTTGGTATTGAGGTGCATGTTGTATTTTAGTTATGAACTAACACTGTTTTCATTGTCCTTCTTTCCTGCTGCTGCTGCTTTTATGCACTTGCTTCTTCCTGGCCTGGATTTTTTTGTTTGCTGTTCTTCGTTCTTCAATTGTATGTGTACACAGCATCATGGTGATAACAGAGACTCTCATGGACCATCAAGTAAGTGACTCCCCTCTCCTACAGTATGTTTGCACATATGTTCATAATAGCATATGTCTTTGCATATAGGCTGCTGGGCTAAATACCAGGTTTTCTTCTGTATTGTGGTTGAGAAGCTGAAGTAGTGAAAATTTACTGTTGGAAAAGTATGACTCATCTAAATGTTTCCCTACATTAAAAGTTTTTTTTTTTAGTTGGAAATGTTTATTCTTCACCTCTCCCAGTCATGACTGGGAAAAAAAATATATTTTAAATTACTTATTTGGAAGAGAAAAATATATTTGTCAGTTTGAAATGAATCCTTCAAATGTTATTGTAGTATAGATAATAAAGACATGGAAATAATGGTTCAGATACAGTTTTACTTTTGAGCTTATCTGTTTATAGTGCTATATGGTTCACTTAATTTCAGTAAATCTACATCTTCAGAAATGAACAGGTATATATACTGTAATAGTCAAATAAGGGTTGGATCTGGTGTGGTGATAGGGAAAACTTCAGTGTGTGTATATATGTGTGTGCACGCAGCCAAAGACTTATTAGTGCTGTTGGTTTGTAGGTGTTAGTATGGTCATATGATTAGCAGAACGACTGCCTGGGATTAAGATTTTGCATATGTGGGGAAGGGAAATGGTGCAGGCACAAATTCTTTCTTTTTGATGAGAAATCTGTGTAGAAGTAATGGTCTTAGCTGATAGCCCTTATTACAGACATTAAAAAATAATGCAGAATTGAATTATAATAAACCTTTTTCTATATCTGATGTCCTTGTGCTATTTTCAAGAATGTAGGCACTTTTACATGCTCATTATAGAAACAGAACTGAGAATTTGCCACTTCAGATTTTTTTTTCATAGCTTTATCTGATGAAATAAATTGGCTGTAAAGACCCCAATTTGTGTTTCTTCTGATGCATGAATCTTAGTGACAAACTATGTATTAGTAATTTGATGGCCAGTATGCCGAAACTGAGTAAAGTACATATTAACAACTGTAATAGTTCTGTTGGCATTGAAATGTGCCCTCCAAAGAGTTTTGAGGTGGCTTTGATATTTACTAATTGATGTTTCTTCTCTGCTCATCTTCAAGGAGATAGATGGCATGGGTCTAAACTCACTCAGGTAAAGGAAGGGGTGAACAGAGGTCGTCTTTCTCTTGGATGAGTGCTCTGAAGGCTGAGTAAAAGTCTAAAAATAAACCACTACTTTGAGGCCTTGGGAAGGAATGGTTGGCAATGTTACTGGATGTCTTGTTGGACTAGTTGAGCGTATGCCTACAATATGCATCTTTCAAGTTGCAGAGGTGGCACATGAAGCCTAAGAAGAATTAGAATTGTAGAATGGTTTGGGTTGGAAGGGACCTTTAAAGTTCATCTGGTCCAACCTCCCTGCCATGGGGAGGAACATCTTCCACTGGATCAGTTTGATCAAAGCCCTGTCCAGCCTGACCTTGAACACTTCCAGGGACGGGGCATCCACAACTTCCCTGGGCAGCCTGCTCCAGTGCTTCACCACCTTCATCGTAAAAAATTTGTTTTGCATGTCCAATCTAAATCTGTCCTCTTTCAGTTTAAAACCATTGCTCCTTGTCCTGTCACTACGGGCCTTGGTAAAAAGTATTTCTCTGTCGTTATTATAAGCCCATTATTATATATATATATATTTATAAATTGAAAGGCTTCAATAAGATGTCCCTGGAGCCTTCTCTTCTCCCTGTGAGGCATTCCCCAGAACATTTTAAAAAATATAAAAATAGTTGAATTTTGGTTGTCCTCACCAAAACTCAATAGACAGTGTGAGTGCTTTGAAGATTAGTTGGAAACTGACTGTGGTTTTTGAGGTACACTGCAGGTACATGGGGACACAGGAGTCCAAAACTTTAAGCTGCAGTCTGGTATTTTGGGGAAATAAGAAAACATGTTTGACTAGTCAAAGTCACTTATTCATGCTAACTTTTATTTCATAAGTAAGCAAGGTCACAAGAGTAAATGACCGTTGCTCTCTTTCAGTATCACTGTTGGTTTTATTCTGTGAATGTAATGAAATTCCAGGATAAAATAATTCAGTGCTTCAAACGAATTCAAAATTAGCTATAGGACCACCAAATATTGTCAGTAAATGGATGACTTAAGTATGTACCATATGTTTTTATAGTGTTTATAAAATCAATTAGAAGCTATAAATAGCAGCCAAGGAGCCTCTACAAATTACTGAGTTTTCTATTAATATGTACTAATTAAATCTACTGTCTTAAAAAGATCTGCTTCCAAGTGGTAGATGTTTAATTCAATGGCATCGTGAAAACTCAGATTTGTCACTAGCGTTCCCCCCTTCTTTTTCCTTTCCAAGTACTTTTTCCTTTTTCTTGTAATAGCTTGCTTTGTTTCTGTCTCTGTCTTTTAAGGTTCCAGAGCTCTTGCCATAAGATACTTATCTTTAATAAGCATAAATTATTATTATATTGTTAGAGAAATATATGTTATTATATAAATATGTTGTTATATATTACAATATAGACAATATATTATTATATAAATTTAATAATCTCTCTTTACAGAGATCATTAAATTCATTAAGATCCCGTGGATTTTACAGCTGTGATTACACAGGCACCCATAAAACCCAGGCCATTAGTCAGTCTTTTATACAAAAAAGATGAAATCCTCTTACTAATCTTATTCACTATCCCTGCTCAAAGCAACAGTAATATTCTGCCTTGCCTTGTCTTGCCCCTCACTCTAAAGCAACCATCTGAGCATCAGGATGAGGGATTTTGAAGGAGGGGGGCAACTTCTTCCTAGTGGCTGCTACAGTTTGGATAGACATTTATGTTCTTAAGTGATTTCTTTCCATTTGTTTAGTATTTTTATAATACTTTGTATAAAAAGGAGATTTAAAAACTCTCCTGTGAATCATTCTTCAGCTCTATAGATTGAATTTCTGAAAAGCCCACTTGATTTAAGAAGTTTGTCTTAAATTCTCAGGCATACAAAGTGCTTACCATGAGATATTCTATCTTAGGCGATACGTAAACTGTGTTTTGTAGGAAAGAAGCCTTTCTGAGAGTGCTAGCGGTCTTTGCAGGACCCAAATTGAATCTGCAGACTAATGAAGGAGCATGAATTTAATGATGAACTTGAAGCTTGTAATCCTGTGGGTGTTACTGAGTTAACAACCCCAAGGTCAGTTCATGCTTTGGTAGAATTTCTGTGCAGAGCTGGTTTATGCTCCAGATTACTTGCCAGTACCTCCTGAGAAATGGTTGTGTCTAGACAGTTTAAAAAAACCTTTGGAACTTCCAAAGCTTAAAGCTTAAAAAAACCCCTTAGCGCGGTGCTGCACGCCGCCCGTTCAGGAGTGAGCCTTGTGCACAGGTCGCTTGAGAAGAGGTGGTAAGTGCAGCCCCCGCTGTGGAGCGGGCACCCAGCACAGCTGGCAGTGCGGCAGGCGAGGAGCCCACCGCAGAGCTGCAAGCACCGGGGCTGGCCAGGCGCTCCCGCCGAGCAGGGCGGGCTGTGCTGTTCTGTCCCTGGGAAGAGAAATGGCCAGTGGCTCTTCAAGAGCAGCTTTCAGCCAGCTGGTTGGAAGTTGGTGCTACTTCAGTGCATCTGCAACTTTTTTAAAACCCAGTGAGTATAGCTCACTGCCCTCGCAGTGACCTGTTTTGTGCGAGCCTGCTAAGCAGCTGTTTCCTACCCACCTTTTATTTTTCATTTCAGATATTGGTCCTTTCGTGGTCCAGTCCTTTCCCAAGACTTGATCAACTGCCCTGCTCCCCTCTTTTCCCATACTTGTCGCTGCAGGACAATAGAAAGCTAGTTTGGTGGTACTACAAGAAGAGCAAAGTCAGCCACTACTTTAAAGTAGTGCCTTCTGGCACTGACAGGCTTGAACTCCGAACTGGTAAAATGAGCTCTTTGCCTTCCTTGTCCATCTCCTCACATATTTTTCCTGAGCAGCAGTCTGCATAGCATATAGTTTGTCTGGAGCAGAGCTTTAGATGGTTTATCAGATGTAGAAAAATAGTACAGGTGGGTATCCTGTCATCCTTTCATTCTTCATACTGCCTTGTGTTTATGCTAGGCTTTGTTGAAAAATGTTGCCGTTGCTGTAATAATAGTAGAAATAAAGCTACGAAGTGGGCCTCTGTACTTCTCAAATTTCATCCAGAAAATGGAACATTTTGTTTAGACTAGATCTGCTGAACTTCTAAAACTGTGAGAGGAAAGCTTGAGAACTCTTAAAATGAGCTGCGTCATAAGTTCCAATCTTTTAGGCCATGTACGCACATACGTTCATCTTAGCTTTCTGGGATGGTGGCATAGCTTGATCTGGCGAGCTGTTTCCTGGGCTGTCTGTGTTGTGGCTAGTTAAACCAGGAACTATCACAAAAGTGGTGAAGAAAGCAGGATTTCAGAAGTTGTGTACCAGCTGAGTGCTGTATCTGTATTCAGTAGCAACCTTTCCTACCTCCTCCTAGTTTTTGTTTTCATCTTCTGCCTCTTGTCATAGACCAGTCTTGTCGGCTCCTTTCTGCTGTCCCCTCTAAAGCAAATCTCTGGTTTTGAAATCCTCATTTTCTAGAATGAAAAATTTTGCAAGACAGCATTTGAATACCAGTTTCATAAATAGCAGTGAGGTTGTTAATAGAAATCTATGCACAAGCACATAACATCATTGAATGAGCATCCATTTTGTGTTTCAGCAGTGGTAACAAACAGCGATGAATCACAGCTTTTAACTCCAGGAAAAATGAGCCAGCGCCAGGGGAAGGAAGCCTATTTTACTCCAACCAAAGAGTTACTCCAGCCATCTCTGAGCCCAGGAACCACCCACAGCCATGGTAAGACAAAGCTATATTTTACAGAGGTTTGAAAGAACTTAAATGCTGACAGTAATTATCTGTTCCAAATGTTGGTTCAAAACCACTGCCTTTCACAATAAAGAGGTAAGGAATAAAGCATATTGAAATATTGTATGTAATTCTTTGTATTCTTAAGTGCTAATCTGAAAGAGAAAAAAATGCATTACATGATGCACTAGTCTGTTAAAGCATGTTGAGATTTGTGGGAGAACAGTCCACGTGATGGTAAATCATTATCTGTGTGTAATCCTGTAACCGGTGGCCACGTTAATGTCTCGGGTATTTAAGCTGCGTCTTTAAGCAGAAGTGTTATGATACACCACCTAAGCCTGGAATCTTTGTATAAGGATCTCTTAAAAATTACTTCTACTGAAAGATCCTCCTCTTTAGGAAAGGGGGATGGGGGTGGAAGTTTCAGCACTACTTTTTGCCAGCTTTGAAACAGTCCCTCTGCCTTGCTAAACCTGTTGAAAACAAACTCTCAGTGGATCCGTGTGAACTGATTGGATGCAAAGTGAAACTCATCAGTAGACCTGACATGTTGATAGTCTGTTCAGAAAAAAACAAAAACAAAAAGCAAGCCATAGTTGCTCTCCCTGTGCTTATTTGCATTTGAAACTGCTTATGTTGTCTTACTGCCTAAAATATCACTAGACATGTTTGTTATGGTGTATGGATTCCTTAGTGAAAACTTCAGGCTTTTGTAATTAATATTCTCTCTCCTTTTACCCTTGGCAGCCATGCTAGTCCTCTATATTTCCTTTAGTTCTTGCCATGAGTAGTATTCTAGTGTTGATGAGGTTTTTTTGGTTTTTTTTTTTTTTTTTATTTGGTATGAGCCTCCCTAACTCTCATGGCTTGTTTTGTCAAAATAAGGATATTAGTCCGTCAGAGTAATAAAGGCAGTTTGTCAGGTATCTTTGAATAATTTTCCTGTTTTCCCATTCAGTAACGTTCAGGTAAAAAGAAAAAAAAACTTTGAAACCAAAGATAGTCATTACTGTGTTGAATCTGGTAGTCTTTTAGTGTATTTTAAGAATTATTATGGTAGTATTTTCAGAGCTACCCACAGCTAGTTCTGATGTATTTTCTAAAAGCTGCTGGTATCTCACTGGAAGAGCGCTTGATGTTCTCTGTCTTGCGTGGTGCTTAGTCTGAAATTATTTTCTGTAGAACATACATATATAACTTGTTTGTAATTATTGTTATGTTTAAAGAAATTTTGTGGTATTCTCTCTGTGTACAGTGTTTTATCCCTTGCTAGACAAATGTCGTAGTTATATGTGTTTTTGAATATTGTAGTAAAGTCTTCCTTTTAATGTTGCTATTCCTTCTAATTTATAAAGGCAAACTGTTGTGCTTTTTTAAAGCTTTCACTCATAGGAAAGTCATTAAAACAGGCTTGAAAAGCACTAAGGCTTGATTATGCTACATCAAAATCCTTGCAGCTATTAAATCTTCTCTTCAGATTTTTTTTTTCCTCTGATTATTTCAGGGCTTATATAAGTGCTGTTAAGCTGGTTAAATGTATCTATGCCTTTTTTTAGCATCAGTCATCACTGATCTAGTCTTCCAGGAGCACTACTAGAAATGAGGCTGTAGTTTCATCAACTGATGAATTTGGCTTGCAGTCAGTTTAAGTAGTGAAAAGGTATGGTGTGGGCTAGGCTTCAACAACATTTAATTATCAACTTCGAGCCTATCTGCAACTCGGAAGGTGTAGGTTTGATTTTTATGGAGGTGGTTGACCCACATTTAAAAGTTGGGTGGTTGCTCTGTGGTAGTTATTCCTAACATGGAAATTACAGTGCTGGTGAAAATGTGAGCTTGTTACACAGGGAAAAAGAAATGCTGTGCAAGCCGGAAAACTACGAAGTAGAACAGAGTTTAAAGTGATGGAGTGCTTAAGGGTGACTGTTATAACTGAAATCCAATTAACAAAGGTCTTTACAATATACCTGTAGTATTGTATGATGAGAATATGCAGAATTATAGGAAATATTTAGATATAGTATTTAAAGGCATTTACTATGATCTATATGGAGATACTTTTAGTCACTGGCACCTGAATTCATTCTTAGGAGATGTGTAATGTAAATAAACAAGTCAAAAGCACGTTAGGTATAGGATAAAAGAGAACTGAAATGGAAAAATGTGTGATGCAGTCTACAAAGGACTGATTAATGTATATACAGGGGAGCTGTGACATAGGTACTTGGCTTTTGCTGCTGGGCAGTTGGATGTTGTTGGATGCTATTTGCCCACCATTACCTAGGTTATGTGTCCTGCTGCCTGAATAAAAAAGCCTGTGTGGCAAAGCCAGTTTTGTATACAGCATGTGATTAAAAATAAATGGGTTGGAATGAAGCAAAGCCTGTGAAGAGGCAGTCTTTGGAGCAACCAGCACTTTGGTGTTACTGGGGAAACAGCATTGCGTGTGCCAAATTCTTTACTGGCCAGCAGCAGTCTAGGGAGAGGCATGCTCAGTGCAAATCACTTGGAAAATCTACTGGAACAAGCTTAATTTGTGTCTTCTACTTGTGTTTTAAGTAAGATCCTGATTACAAGTATTACAAATACGATTAAAAGAAGATGAGAACTTGAGTCTTAGTAGAGGGAGTGGAGGTAAACATTTAACGTCTGTTTGGGTCATTGGCTTCCTATTTGGAACCGAGGGTGAACCATGTAACGTGTCATTGTGAAGTTGTAAGTGGTATGTATTTATTGATTTTAAGTGCTTCTGTGTATAAATACTGGGTTTTAGTTCGTGTGACCATAGCTCTGGATTTCAGAAAGCTCCTATTTTCCTGTACATGACTTCTTAGTTTAAAACATGACTTCTTCCGTCCTCACTCCTTTCAGTCTCCTGAGATGGAACTTAGTATGTTGTGTGAACCAGAGATGGGGATCTTCTTTTTGGAGTCCAGTAGAGATCTGTTTTATGAACACAGAGTACAGCTTGATCTGGCAGCATTGTCTAGTGATTGTTCAGCAAAAGTCGATTTGCACTGTCATTGTTCTGCATAAAGTTTGCAGGAAGAAGTCGCACCTTCTTATCTTACAAAATGCTTTTAAAATTCTTAAAGATCTGCTGTCCTTTATTCTGAGACTGAAGACTAGCTTATCTTTTAGCCTACAGACTGGCCTTTAAAGGTGTGAAGGTCAGACTCGCTTCCAGAGAAAGCTTCAGCAAGGTGGTTTGACAGAAATGTATTAGAAAAACTGGTGGTGGGTATTACATTTGTTTATTATGCTCACCAGTTTACGTAGCTGATTCAGAATTGTGGTGTTGAAAGGCTAACTCAGCTGGCCCCAAGATGGACTTCTAGTTTTAATTATTGTGGATTTAATTTATTTCTGCCTTGCCTGTCATTAGTTAACTAGAGGGTCAGAATAAGCCAATCCTGATCATAATGCTGCAGTTGTTGGCATTTGGAGGTTCAGTATATTTATTTTATAGGCTTTAAGTTGGATAATACTAAAATCCATGTGGTTATCTAGTGCAAAAGCTGGTAACACTTGGATGTGTTGAGGTTTAAGAAACATCAAAACAGATATAAAAACTAGCTTATTGCATCCACAGCATGCAAGAAAGGGTTTAATAAAGGTACAAAGTTGACTTAATGAGACAACTTTTCACATTCTGTGTGGTACCACCATTTCTAGAAAGCCAGCAATGCAGCTTTTCATGGGAGCTCTAAGCTCAACTGCACAAAGGAAAGCTTTCTGATTATGGAGCTTCTCAGCGTCGTAACTGAGGAAATTCTTGTGAAAGTGTCCTTGAGCAGCTCCACATGGAGTTCCTCTTGAAAACTTTTACTGATTTTCCTCATTTTTCATTGTATATGCTTAAGAAAGCGGTTTCTAGACTCTTTCACTCAACAGCTCACTCAAATGGATTACTTTGCTTCTCAAATCAGGGTGTGAAATGATCATTGATAAAGATTTGGCAAGAACTTGTAAGATCAAGCTTTCTGAAATAAATCTTTCTTTTTTTCCCACATACAATTTTTAATTCCAACTTTTGAAGTCTTTAATTGTCCCTTCATAACATCTGCCACGTTACTGCTGTCTCTGACTTGTCAATGCCGTGTATTGCATCTTAGCGTTGCGTTCTGGTACGTGGGGTGTTCAGATCATGGTTGGTTTTCTTCTGCCTTATCTGCTGGGCAGGGAAGCCTTGCTACTTCTCTGTGCCTTGAACATGCTAATGATCATACTGCTTTTTTGATAAATATATTATTTAGAATTGTCAGACTTGGAATTGGACCTAAATAATTCAGTAGCCTTTTGATGGAAACTTTGATGGGTTTGGGGAGTTAGCTGTTGCTGTAAAGCCTTGCTTACTGTTGTGGGATAGTGTGTTTTTAGGCTCTGTGGTGAGCTGGTGTGGCCTTGCCAACTCACCAAGACTCTTTTTTTTTTTTTTTTTTTTTGTAAATGGAGTGCATATAGTTGTCAGGACTGCTAAAACATCTTTCAGTTCTAGCCTTTGGCGCATAGATTGAACAATGTTAATTTAGCTCATTTTCTGTGTTTGTATTCTATAGTTGAAAATGCTATTAACCATTAATGGGCAAACTACTAAACTTTTTATTGAGCTTATTTTTTGGGTTTTTACTTTTTTTAGCCTACCTACGTGTGACAAAAAGGAATCATTGACAAACTATTCTATTACAGTTAAAAAACGAACATGGCAGATACAGAGTCCAAGACTGCATTTTCAAAAGCGGTAGAGCAGAACTCTGCTTGCTGTTGTAAGCTGTTTATGTTGTTACACAAATTATCCCTGGTAAATTGGATTCTTGTAAATCTTGTTAACTCAGACTTACATCAGGATACGTCTTTATTTGATAAAATGAATTAATATAGAAATAGTGGTCACTTAAAAACTATGAATAAATCAGAAGTCTCCTCAGAAAGCGTCTTCAGTATTTTCGAATTTACAAATATGCTGTTAAAGCATATTTCAAACTTTTTGTGAAAGCAGCATAAATGCTTGAATAATAGTAAACTGTACCTGTGGTAAAGACAGAAATCTAGTTAAGATAGTTATATTAAAATTTCTGTAATAGGATGTTTGGAAATGTCTGACTTGACTTTTTTACCAGTATTTATATTGTCTGTTTATAGCTTTCTTTTATGAGAGTTTGTGCAGTTGTTCTTTGTGTGCCTTTGAGTGTGTGTTACAAAGTATATATGATGAAATACTTTTCTAGTTTTTTAGCTTGCTAGTAATTTATATATGTGTTTATTTGCTTAGGAGATAATATCTGGGCTTATTTTTTAAGAGCTTGAGCAGGTGAAAAGCCACATGAAGAAGAACATAAAATTCACAACATTCATTACAGAAAGATTTTGCGATTTTCAGTTTTTTGTGGATTTGAATGAGGATTCTAATTTGCAGGTACTACTAACGAGAGCATCATCCAAACTTAAACAGGAACAAATAACAGTGGTGCTTGTGTTGACAATACTATATTTGATACTTTAAGGGTGGCAACTCAGCAGATGATGCATTAAGATTTTGGAGCTCTAATTTCCATATTTCATGTGGGTAAAAATGACCTGTGCAGACAGACTTCCCAGCTTATGAACTCAGCTGTATCAGCCCTCGGTATTTTTCCTGTCTTTATTCAAAGCATCGATGAGATGGAGATGGCGTGAAAATGTGAGTAGTGTCTGGGGAAAAGCACATTAGGATGATGAAGATTGAGGAGGTGTTTTACAATAATGTACATCTTTGCATCTTTGATTAACAGCTAAATTAACAACTTCTTGCTCTCTTTCCCCCCCCCCCCTTTTTTTTTTTTAAAGTCAGCTTGTCAGATAAGGTTAAGCAGTGAAAGTGTGTGCCCAGAAGGAGCTTGAGCTGAGCTAAGAAACAGGATTGCCCCTCCATTCCAGCAGAGGAGTAGCAGTTGTTATTTCAGTTTGCAATATGACGAAAATGTGTTCTGTGTTACGTGACTGAGAAACACAAGTGGCTCAGGTGCAGGGAGGTGGATTTGCAGTGGAAGCAGAATTGTAGGTCTGCCAGTGATGGTGGTGATCAAAATGAACAGAATGGAAGAGGTGAAGCTGATTTTGGGGGAGAGTAAGGGCATTTTTGGCTGTACTGAGCTTATACTAAAGGCTGTTTGCTCTGGACTAAACATCTGAAGGACATGCGAGGATTTTAATCCATAGGGCGCTGCATTTGGGGACAAAATATAAATGTAATTATTTTTGCATGTGAGAGAAGGTGGAGAGTGGAAAATAGATGTTTTCAAGCAGTAGGCCCTAAAGAACATTTATTACCCGCTGAAGGGATGAGATGACTTTGGAGCCATAATGACCAAGAAAATACAAGACTTAGACATCACTGTCTGCCTGCAGCAGCTGGCAAGGTAAAGGTGGCTTGTTGTAGACCTGTACAACTTGCAGCCTTTAAAAAACATTGGTTTTGGGTATTTTGCTCAGTTGACAGCAGCAGCAGCAGGTTTTGTTTGACCAGGTGGTAAGAAATGTCTGGAGCTCCTGACTCACGTCGTCCCTGTTGTGGTCAGTGTGCAAGAAGCTCTGGAGATGTAGCATACCACATCCTCTTACCAGCTGCCAGGCGAAGACAGATTGCTTAGTCCAGTGGAAGGAAAGGTACAGCCCTGTGGCAGTGAGCTCAAAGCCTTTTCAAAGTATTGGCAACTCTTCCTGAGGTGGGCACTTGGCTTCAGTGTGTTGGCCAGGTCTCTGCCAGAAGGTCACGAGAGCCTTTTCATTCTTGTGGGTGCACAAGGCTGAAGCCAGAGCGGAGGGGCACTGCCTTGGAGATGGAGAGAGGAACCCTGCATGGCGGCGGTTGTAGCAGATGCATGCATTGAGCACAGGGAGGCTGTAACTCCACTGGTAGAATACTCATCACAGCATAAATGCCAGCTCCTCCTTTTCTTTTGGCTAGCGCTTTCAGAGTGTTAGTATTTCCTTTTGATAATGGCATTTGGCTTGCAGATGGTGAAATCTGGCCAGTCTTGTGAAATGTTTTAATTTCTGCTCTGTGGTTAGTTTCCAGAATCTATTCTCTTGACCTTCTGCTTTCTTACTGTAATGCATACTCTGGCACATTCCTCTCTGCAAGTCATTGTGTGTTCATTGAAACTTGCCATTTCTGAAATGCTACTCCACCCGGTATTTGTGGCTTGGGTAAATTCCATGTACTCTTTTCTGTGTGGGTTATAGCTTTATGAAAGCGTGCTGCTGGGGTTGAAAGGCACAGCAGGGCTGACTGCTGTGAAACTTCTCGAGCAAGTTCTCTTTCTCCATGACAGTCTCTGCAAAGCTGGCCTGCTTGAACCTGAACCGTGACCTTGAGCATGTTATAAGGGCTGAGATGAAAACTGTTGAAACGTGAGCAGTGAGCAAGCCTGTTTACTTTGGGTGGGAGGAGCGGAGCAGGAGTGTTAGCAAGCAACGAGGTGCCGCTGAGTACGGTTGCCAACAGAGCACTAGGAGCCTTGGTGTTCATTCGTAACCACTCTCAGGCGTCCCTCTGGAATTACTCCTCAGCTAAACTGCGCTCGACATGGAAATACCAGAGGACAGAAGAATATTTGGTGAAAGAAACTTGCCACTGTAAACTATTGGCACAACTTGTAGTGTCATGGTTCAGGTGTCTTTTTTCTGAATCAAATATTGGTGTCTGAAGGCAAGTATATTTTTAATACCCTTTTTATTAAATAGGAGAAACCCACTTTCGCTTAAAGTCTGTGTGCAAAAATCAGGTGTTGGATAAAACTCATTTATAGGTATGATAGTCTAGTAGCTTCCTTTTTCTGTTTCCTGCATTCCACAAAGAGTGTGTGCATACTACTGCATGTAGAGAATTATTTATGACCTTTTCTTTTGTTGAACTGGGGGGGGAGAACTCTACTGGAAAACATAGCGTTGTTGAGATGTCAGGGTAAATTACTGTCAGACTTCAAGGGCGAGTCTAGAAAGCTTCTGTCTTCTCTCCTACACCATCAGTTTTCCTTCCTCTTTCTTCTCCCTTTAGCTTGTACAGAGTTTGGTTTTAAGAAGGTTTTAGGTTTTCCTTGTATACCTCTAAGGGGAAATGGAATATTGTTTTACTCTGCATCACTGGATATACTCTTAGTCGTATTATGGCATCAGTATCAGTTTGCATAATGTGTTCATTATTTTAAACTTCTAAAATCTATATAAAAAGGATTATTACATTTAAAATTCCTCAGTCAGTTCAGAATATATTTGATTTGAGTTCAGTTTCCGTGCTTGGAATTCATACATGTACAATTCAGAGAGGTCTTTTTTGATAATCCTGTGGTTTATTTATTATACGGTAAACATTTTTCAGTTTGGGAAATGTTTTAAAACTAAAATCAGACTTTGTCAGAAGTGTTCATGTGCTGTTGGAATTGCACACGTCCTCTATTTGCTTTTGTTGTGTATACTGAGGTTTAAGTTTTGCCCCAGGCAATATCCTGGAAGAGTGTCTTAAGCACAGAGGATTATGATTTGTTTTTTTCAACCAGCATTTACTACTGAAGAAGCCCTGATTGAGTTAGCTGATATGAGAAATACATTCTGTCCTTCAGAAAATGTATACAACAGATAAGTTTTCCTCCTCTAGAGACATATTCAGTGGATTGACTAATGCTGGATTTCCCCTCTACCCCAAGACAGCTGAACTAAAGATTTATCATGTTTTTTTCTTCTTGCAATTGATTTAGCTATTGTATAAAACAGAAACCAAGAGACTTTCTCTCCCTTTCAGTGGCATATTTAATGTAGTGCCTGCTTTCATGAAATGCTTAACTTTTACTTATTTTTTTGTGTGTGTGCAGATACACTGTGGCACCCACCTGATGCATTTAGGCTGGAGTGCAGATACTTTGCTGGTTTTGCAGGCTTTTCAGCTATGTCTAAATTCTGCACTTGGATTTGGCTGCAGTTGTATCTGTGGGTATTTTGAAACTGTGTAAACTTCAAGCTGTGTATCTTAGTGCATTTTCTAAGTATATGAATTATTAAGGCACTGGGAACTGATATTGAAAGGATAGAAGGCTTCCTGGGGCATTAGTCTAAGGTCACCTAATGAATGATACTAATTCTGGTTTTATCAGTAAATTGACCTATTCCTCTGAATTTATTTTCTGGGTGGGGAGAAGAGGAAAAAGGATTTTTTTTTTTTTTTTTTGTCTAGCATGTGATGGCTTGTGAAGTGCACCTTTCCATTGTCATGTACAGAACGTGCAAACAGAAGCATTTACAACTACTTAGAAGTACCTCTGTGTCCTTTCAGGAATCAAATTTATTGCAAGGCATTAAAAGGGTTTCTAAGAGCTTTGGGCTCTGGGTGTGTGGAGAGCAGAAACCCCTTTAGCATCACAGGCTGGTGCTGAAGAGTTCCAATAAACTTTAGCGTAAAATCACACCATGGAGAAGAACACTCATTTTCATGAAATGTTACAGGTTCCTTCTGACATGACAGCCTTTCGGTTGTGTGTCAGCTGTCTCTTCCGCAACATGTACTGCTTTGAAGTAGTTCAAGCAAATGAGCCCGTGTATACAAGTATTAGCAGGCATAATAAATCACAAGCTGTTGAAAAGGTGCGGAGGTAGTTAATTTTTACAGCCAAACCATGTAATTAACTGTTTTACCACTGCATGTTTAAGTGAAATATGAAGATTACTTTGTAGGGGGTAGGGAGATGAAGGAGGAAGCCTAAATTAGATTTTTTTCTTTTCCCCCTCCTTTGCAGTGGTGAGACAGTCATTGTGGCAAAAGGCACAGAGTCTGCCTCTCCTATATTGCTGTTGAGTTAAATCAGAAGATAGGTAGTAGGAATACCCAGGTAACAGCTTGCTTGTTTGGGAGATAGCTTCAGAGAGGGGAAAGGTAACATTATCCATACTGAAATTCTTAATTTTATCTACCCAAGGATTTCAGTTTCACTTCTAAATGGAGAAGAGGGCATCGGAAGGAGAAAGATGTTTTTAATCTGTTCCTCTGTACAGTTTGGCTGTGTGAACAGTGTCAAGGGACCTGAGAGGGCATGGAGAGAAATAAGGGAAAAGCCTTCAGGATTGCGTTGTTTCCAGTCATGAGTGGTGTTCCCCAGGGCTCAGTTTTGGGGCCAGTCTTGTTAAACATCTTTATCAATGATCTGGATGAATGCATCAAGTGCTTCCTCAGGAATGTTGCAGATGACACCAAGCTGGGAGGAAGTGTCGATCTGCTGGAGGACAGGAAGGCTCTGCAGAGGGATCTGGACAGACTGGATCAATGGGCCGAAGCCAACTGTATGAGGTTTAACAAGGCCAAGTGCCGGGTCCTGCACTTGGGTCACAACAACCCCATGCAACGCTACAGGCTTGGGGAAGAGTGGCTGGAAAGCTGCCCAGTGGAAAAGGACCTGGGGGTGTTGGTCAACAGCCGGCTGAACTTGAGCCAGCAGTGTGCCCAGGTGTCCAAGAAGGCCAATGGCATCCTGGCTTGTATCAGGAACAGTGTGGCCAGCAGGAGCAGGGAGGTGATTGTGCCCCAGTACTCAGCACTGGTGAGGCCACACCTCGAGTCCTGTGTTCAGATCTGGACGTCTTACTACAAGAAAGACATTGAGGTGCTGGAGCGTGTCCAGAGAAGGGCAATGAGGCTGGTGTGAAGGGTCTAGAGAACAAGTCTTATGAGGAGAGGCTGAGGGAGCTGGGGCTCTTTAAGTCTGGAGAAGAGGAGGCTGAGGGGAGACCTTATCACTCTCTACAACTACCTGAAAGGAGGTTGTAGTGAGGCAGGTGTTGGTGTCGCCTCCCAAGTAACTACCAATAGGATGAGAGACAGTGGCCTCAAGTTGCATCAGGGTAGGTTTAGATTGGATATTAGGAAAAATTTCTTTACTGAAGGAGTGGTCAGGCATTGGAACAGGCTGCCCAGGGAAGTGGTGGAGTCCCCATCCCTGGAGGCATTCAAAAAAACGTGTAGATGTGACACTTCAAGACGTGGTTTAGCAGGCATGGTGGTGTTGGGTTGATGGTTGGACTTAATGATTTTAGAGGTGTTTTCCAACCTTAATGATTCTATGATTCTCAAACCCCTGGATGTCTAGCCGCTTTTTAGCGAAATGAACATAACATGAGAGTGGCCTTTTGTGGAAGAGCCTGGTGGGCTGGCGAACCTGTGCTTGGCAGTGGCTCTGGGACAGGCTGGCACAGTGGCTGGAGGGAGATGCAGGTGGTGTGGGGTGGGTGGTTGGTGGAGCCTCCTGTCAGTCTGTGCCACCCTGCTGCTACGGCATGGTATGCAGAAACGTCCCTGTGCCACTGTCTGCAGAACGTTCCTGCGCAGGGTCACAGCCCTCAGCCTGCAACAAGAGAGAACACACCCATTAACTGGGCAAGATAGGTCTGTAATGAGAGGATACATTTCCTTCTGTGTGTAAGGGGAGTTTTTCTACTGTGGCTTTCTCTTGATTTTAATTAGAAAAAAATAAAATGCATATTCTGAAGAGATTTGGACCAAGGTGGTTTGCTCTGTTTTGTAGTTAAGAAGATAGATTCAGAGAAGTGATATGGAGCTGTGTTTATTTAAAAAAAAAAAAAAAAAGTGGGGTTCTCCCTCCTTGCATTTCCCCTTGCTTGCCCCACCATTCCACTCCTGAAGTTTTCCAGCTGCTCTTTCTGTTCTTTGTGGAACATCTGGAGAAGGACTGCTTCAGCTGAGGGAAGTGTGAGACACAGTAATGGATAAATGGAGACAAGCCTGAACACATGGCATGCTCATCCAGTTTCTCCCCCTCCTTGCACTCAAGCGGATAGAGTTTTTCACTTCTTGTACAAAAGAAATGAAAGTTATGTGTTGCACATAATGGTTTCTATTGATGGCTTATATTGGTTTTTTTTTTCAGTTACATCTTTTTTCCTTGGCCTGTATTGGTACATTAGTCTGTTAAGAGGCATGAAGAAATTGCCTGGAAGCTACTGTGTTTCTCAGCCAGAAAAATTATTTTCAGTGTTTCCTGTATGTGTCTTAGTGTAGGTATCTGTAGGTACTAATGCACATACACTCTGCACAGTTAAAACCTTTCTTGGGGTTATAAAATACTTCAGTCTACTGTATTATCCTTGAGCCGATGTGAACTGAAATTACTGAGCCACAAATAGTAAGTACGCTCCTTTGCATAAGCAGCTGGGGTAAACAGTATTATTTGAGCATTAATCAAATTCACACTACCATTGATTTAATTTGTGGCACACATTTCACTTTGTAAGAAGAGGAGGCCTCGAATATGGAGCAAGGGAGAACGCAAGTTCTTACTTTCAAGCCAGTGGTTAGTGTCTTATTTTTCTGCTTTCCAGCAAACAGAGTAGGTTTCAAAAGACAGTCAGTCAGAAGGTGTGTTGGGAAAGTGGGATCAGCAGAGAAGCACCCGATGGGAAGGAAATTCCACATATGGAAGAGGGTGGCCATGCATGCTAGTCGTCAGGGCAAAGAAGCAACCAATCTAACGAGCAGTGGATGAGGGAGGTTAGGGAGAGCTTATTTGACTTTATTCTGGTAACTATCAGCAAGAGCAGTTTGGATCTGCTGATTTCTAGACTTGAAGCACAATTTACTGGGATTTTTTATGTTAAATCAACTTATGAAGTGTTTTATTCATTGCATAAAATATTTTTGGGGGCATTAATAATAAAAAAACTTCTTTGTGGAGATTATTTTGTGCAACTTTTCCAGGAGTCAGGCTGGTTTGTATATATAAATGTGGCAGAGTCTTAGAGAAGAAAAAGCTATCACCTCACCTTATAAATGAAAATAAGAAATGAAGATGTAGAAGCCACGGCAATCATTTGATGAAAACTAGCTAGGTAAGTGCCTAAACAGGAAAGTTCAACATGGCTGTGTAATGCAAAGCGTCGGCTCCCTTTTCAGATTTTTGTAGTGTGCCACAATATCAAATAGGGAAGCCACACAGGTCACAAGTTGTGCTGTGTGCAATAGAAATTTGGGACTTGAAAGACTAACAGGAAAAAGAATTGATGTAAGGAATCCTTAAAACCTAAATAATCACCATTTTTGTGTGCTTAGAAAGCGGAGATGAGTAGGACCAAAACTGAGATGTAAAAAATGAGATGTGGTGTACTTGTGGAGAAGAGGAGCTGGAGCAAAGCCTTTCTGCTTGAAGTGTCCTAATGGGCTTGCCGAGAGGAGTGTAGTGTTGCTTGGCTTGCTGCTGATTTGGCAGCCTCTGTCTCTTCACTGCATTTTTCATGTGTGCCCTTCGTTTGTTTCTTTTTTTTCCTTTTGTATCTTACTCATCAGAATGTGAGGTAAAAGGCTGTTACTGCAACACTCTTGTTCCAACCAGCTAATGCTAACCAGCTTTCTCAGAGAACATAATCCTTACACAAACACCTTAACTCATGAAGGAAGAGGGTCCGGTGCGACGTAGGTTTTCTTCATGTACTGGGATTTCATCTGTGTTTTCTCCAAGAGCTGATGGCCGAAAGCTTGTCCGGAATGCTTCATTTGGAGGATATAACGAACTCTCTCCTACTTTACCAGGTTTGTTTTGGTCTTGCATTTCTTAAAATGTACAGAAGACAATATAATTTCCACCTCAAATTTTTCAGCTTGAATTAAAGTAATGTACTGAGATGTTGGTAGAAATCAGAGAGAATATTGCTCGTATGCATTTAGATAACAGCTCTTTGTAGTGGCAAGATTTGTAGATAGGCAAGAGAGTAAGTTAGGTTACACTGCAGCAAATTTCTCTTTAAAAGGCATTTGTGTATTTGATACTGACTGGAATATTTGTTTTCTTTGTTTGGGCTTTTATGACTGGAGTTCTGTCATACGGTTTGTAAACATCTTCCTCCCTTGTACTTTCCGCTCCCCCCTCACACAATGGACTTGCTTTAAAATAGTGAGGTACAGCAGAAGGTTTTAATTTAGCTATAGCTACTAAAGAATCTGCGTGCTTGTCATCAGTGGTTTAACATAAAATGAGACGATAGAATGAGTTAGGGCTAAAAGCATAGCCTTGCTAAACTCTGTAGTGCAAGATTTTTAAGATCTTTAACACTAGAAAGAGCTTGAATCTCCTTTTGCTCAGATTTGTTGTCATATGAAAATCAGCACTGGAATATTGAAATTAATTTCTAGAGTTTAATTGTCCATATGCTTTTGATGTAGGTACCGTAATTTCAGCAGTTCACTTCAGGAAACTTCGATGCTTGATAATGTGTTACAAGGTCACCTCTTCCTGAAAGGGGACATTGTAGAAATTCTGCATTCTTACCAGAATTACCGTGTATGTGTGATTTGTCTTTTGCATGTGCACATACGCACTTTGTTGTAGAGTCCCTTGGGGACAGAATTCTGGGACGGCGGGGGGATAAAATAGTTTTTACTTTTTATTGTATGCCTTGTGCAGAATGGCTCACTGAATTTGTAAGCCCTGGCTCTGGAGCCATGGAAAAGAGTGAGGGTGCAGAGCACAGGGGAGGCTGCAGGCTGGCAGCGAGGGAGCTCTCTGCATCGCTGCCTGGTGCTGCCTTTGCAGAATCACCAGAGCAGCGTGTTCAACCGCAGGCAGCTGGGAGCAGGTGCTTGGGATGCCAGGTCCTGTTAAACCTCATGTTTTACCCTATAACGTTTCCTTTCACTCTGCTGCAGGAAATTACTAGCCTTCTACCAGGCATGTAACACTGAGTTTTATTCAAGCTGCTCAGGAAATAAAGATCTCAAAGCTTGAAAGCATGGAGTTGGCAAGTAGACAGATCCTCCCTGCCTTTAAGATAAATGAATGTAATTTGGCAATTACTGAAACAAAAAGGAATTCGCTTCCTTCATGTACAGGATTCTGCATTAAAGCTGATAGCTGTCTGCAAGTGGACAATGAGTGACTTCTTAAAATGCAGAACAAATGGAAAACAGTTTTTAATGAAAAAAAAAGTGTAAACATATAACTAAAAATGTTTTATCTTTTGGAATCTTCTGTATATCTGAAGAATATGACCAATATTAATATGCTGGAAGTTATAGTCTTTCAGTTTGGTGTAAGCAAGGGTTAGTAGTTATGGCCTGTCTAAAAGATACTCGTATAGTTACAGTGAGGACATTCTTTGGTTATTATTATTTGTTTTATGTGGTGTTTGCACAAGAAAATGTGACCATGAGAAAATACCTAAAAGAACTTTGCTACCTTTTCTGATTACTTCAGTTTCAAAATCCATGGAGGAATCTGGATTAATTAATATGGTATTGTATTCTTAAAACTGGTTGTCACCAAGCTTTTGAAAATCAGTCAGCTAAAAAGACTATTTGTCTCCTGTATTCAATTCTTTAAAAATATTTTTTCTTTTTTTTTTCTGCCATGTTTATAACACCAGTATTGGTATCTCCCACTAAGTATAGCTCATAGTTCTTCCAGAAGCATATAGTTTTTCAGCTCAATTATTCACTCTTGACAACTGTATATGCACACTAGTAATCAAATCAAGCTGTTGCTTGCTTTTCATTTGAAAGTCAGTAATATTGTTCCTTGGCTTTTTTTTCTTTTTGGATAAAATAGATTTGTCATTAAAAAGTAACATGTTTTTTCTCATGTATTTTTGTCAGGTTTCCTAATTGGAGATGGTATTTGAGAGGTACAAAACCAGTATTTGAGATGTAGGAGATATTATGTGGTTGGTTTTGTTTTTTCCCTTCCCTCAAGATTGATTGAAGGGACAGATTGCAGATGCAATTTTAAAGAATGATACCTGTGTTACGCGTCAAAATTGAAATCTCTTAACTAAACAGTTCTGTTTTAAAATGTGGCCTACCACAGACTTTATCCTAAAGATTCTTTAACACTAATCTTGCAATATATATACCCCTAATTTTTTGTCAAAGACAATGATTTGGAGGATTTTTTCTTCTGGTATTAACAGCATGTTCCAGGTCAGTCTCTAAAGAAGCATCAGTTGGTTTTGTTTCATTGGCATCGTGCATATGTGGTGTTCTGGTTGTTCCAGTTGCGTGCGGTTGTCAGGCTCTTACATCTGTCTGAAAGCTCATCGTGAGTTCTCACGTAGATTTCTGCCTGCGGGTTTTGGAAGGACTTGCCAAGTGCTCACAGTAGGAATATACTAATGGACAGTTTCCCTTGGTTTCTGAGGTCGTACCATGAAGTGTAGCTGACTGCACTGGGGTTTGGATCAGCTCTCAGCCCACGGGGACTGTGATGTTAAGACAAGGAAGATCACACTGGGAGAAAGACTGTTAAGATGTAGCGTTGCTCGGAACACCATCCCTCATGTCCAGAACTGTTTCAGAGGCTACAGTAGTGGAACTTGTGTTTAAAATAAAAAAGTAAAAAGCATCTGCAAGTGTCTTAAATAATACTGGGAGCTCGATCTGCAGGTCTAAAGGTTGCTTCAAACTGCACTTACTTGCTGTCCCCTAACTCTGAAAATTGCTCTCATGAGATTAGGTAAAAATGATACTCAAATCCAAGAGATTTAATACAGAGGAAATTGTGGAAAGGGACTGTATTTTCAACACCTGAATTTGTGCATTGTGAAATGTGAGCTCAGGTTGTCTTACTTAAAAGTTACTGATTGAGTTACAGGATGTTAAACAACAAGTGAGCTAAAATATTAAGCCCCAAACCACTGCTGATAAACACTGAAAAACTTGAAACACATTCTTTTTATTCGACCCTCCCTCTAGGCGTTCATACCCTGGCAGTTTCTGCTCCAGACACTGACTTCAATGACTTTTTGTGGTGTGATTTTCAGTACCTCTGGGGCAAATAAAGCTACAAAGAGAGCAGTAGCGCAAAGCATCATTTAGAGGCACAGTTCTCTTGGCTTTGCTGTTGTCTTTGTCAGAAATCCATGGCAAAATTTGTTGTTCATAGCTGGTAGCAGGAAGGGAGAAAACAGTATTTGTTATTATTGATTCTATGAATATAATTGTTCTGATGTTGTTGTTTCCTTGACCAAGTATTTCCACGGCAAAGTGTGTATCGTCCTCAGCTTGGGCCCATATTTAGCTTTTTGCTATGTTTCAGCACAAATTTCCCTGCAGGTACTAGTATCAAACTGTTCTTTTCAGAAGAAGAAAGACTGCTTACGGTATTGAGGTCCCTCCAGCGTAGCAGAGGCTGTCCTGACGCTGGATGAGGCTGTGTCTGCATCAGCAGCTGAATTACAATTTATTTTTTTCTATGTAGATTTTATCACGAGGGGAAAAGCCTGCTGTCTGTGTTCTGAGTGAGCTCATTCCTTCCACAGAGGGGAAGGTTACAAGTAGGGTGGTGTGGGATGTGAGGCTGACTGGTCAGGTGTCCTCACAGACCAAGATGGAGCTGTGCAAGGTGTCCCAGGATCTGCAGCACCCTGGCTTGGGTTCGCTAGCAAACCCCTCGAGCAGCCCGTGGCTGTGCGTGGGAGTAAGGAAGGGGAACAGTGAGTGTGGTGGCGTGTTTATAAATCCCGAAGTACACACACCTCTGCGACGCAAGATACTGCAAGCAAAGGGGTGAAGTGCAGGGAAACGCACCTGGGCTTTGGTCTTCGTGTCTGATTCTCTGGGACACAGCACTTCCTTCTGTTTTCATTGGTGATACCAATGAAAAGCCTGTTTATGAAAATAAAAACATATGTATGATAGATAAGGATGTGTAAGGCCCTTAAAGCTGCTGTGATTTAGAAAGCAAGCTGTGAATTATAGCTTCTCTTCTGTAAGAACAATCCTGACTTAGCACTTTCTTGTTGATTCCCATCACTAAGTCTTTTGTACGTACATATAAATAAACAAGTCAAAACTGGAAAGCCATTAGAAAAAGCCTGCGTAGCATTTTCGGTGAAACTTGGTTTTTAACTGGGAGTTTCTTTTGGGTGTGGGGGTGAGGAGAAAACCCCATTACTGTGATTCTGGTGTGTGTTCGACTGCCTAAGACTGCCATCAAATCTAATAACTTCTCAGTGAACTAAGGCAGATCTGTCCTCTAAGGCTTAAAGCAACTTTTGTTTTGTTTCAGCACCTGATGACTGCTGCTGTAGAAAACAGGCTTTTGTATTTGGTGTTGTGTAGGAAATGTGCCTTCTGGCTTCTGGATTGTGACATGCCTGTTTGGGGTTTTCTGCATTCTCTAGTCCTACAAATCTGCCTGTCCAGGTGCATCTTCCCTGTGGTCAAATAGTCTTCTGCATTATAGGTTTTCATTAGCCAAAACCCCCGTCACAGATGTGTTGGAAGGATTTCAAAAAGATGGGTTTCATGAACTGTGCACGGAAGTGCTTCTCTAAAGACATGAAAAGGTTTCTTTCTGTAAAGGCATGTAAAGTTTTCTTAGTGTAAACGTAAAATGAAATATCATTGTATTGCAGTATATAATTTTTTTAAAATACGGTCGCAAAAAAGAATCTCTGCAAAATGTAGTAGGTATAAACAAAAACCTGAAAAGACTGATTACCAGACCAAGACTAAAAGGAATCTCAGGTTTCTCACATAACCTGAAAACCAACCTAATGCCTCTATAACTTAGTGAAACTTCCCAAGATGTGTGTTTGTGACAGATGAATCAGTCCTGTCTTCGAGTTTCTGGGTATTGTAAGTTGTGGAAGGGTGAAGATAGGATTTAAAAAAAAAAAATCCAACACTGCTACAGAGAATTAATAAAAATTCTTTCAAAGCTCATAAAGTTTCCCCGCACAGTCCCCTAAGAATGTGAAATCAAGCTGTTTCTCTGATAAATCTTTTCATTTTAGAGATCTAAGTACCAATTTGTCTTTCAAAATTCAGAACATGTTCAAACTGAAGCACAGAAGAGCTTTTAGTGTCTGTTTATGCAATTTATCTGCTGATGTAATGCCCTCTGGTGGGCTGAAGTTCTGAGGTACCCCTGCCAGAGCTGTGCAAGGCTTTTCCGTGGCGTGGATTATTCCTGAAACTCATGTATGACTTCATGTTTATCTGCCTTCTATCTGGAGGGCATGCAGCTGATGGCATTTTTACTTACTCAGATAAATGCATTGCGCAATTTGTTTTATTCCATTTATAAAAGCTTTATGCTACCACCAATCTCTTCAAAGAAAATGGATCATTGAGATTTTCTGTCTCATAACTGTAGCAGGTTATTTTTCCTTAACATATACTGAGAAGCGAGCATCCTCTTCTGTGGCACACAGCAGCTGCACAGCAGCACTGATGCCAGTTGTGACCCCCCTTTCCGGTCTCACGCATATACTGGCTACAGCCATTGTCTCACTTTGCTTTTTTGGATACTGAGAAGGTGTGGGGTTTGTACTGCAAGTCACTCACAGAAGATAAATGTGGAATTTCAACAACTGTTTTAATATAAAGCCTTGCAGTTAGGCTTATGCAGCGTCAAGTTGAAAGTAGAAATTCAAGGCTTACATAATCAACTTTTTTCATTTTCTTGCAAAAAATTGACTGGCGATCTTAATCAGTGTTTTAGATGTGCTTTCATGTAGGTGGTATTTAACAATTATTTCTAGGTACAGAAATGAACAAACAAAAAAAGGCTTTATTGAGTGTTCTGCTCTGTGTGTGCATATATGCAGATAGGGGAGAATGAAAAGATAAAAGGACAAAAGTTTGCGCACCATATTTACGACTCAGGTTATTGGATAGGGTGCAGCACCATCCAGATAGAGTGGACTGTTCTCACCTCTTAGCGGGTATTAAATTAGTTTATATTGTAGTAGCTGCTATGTTTTCAGCAGACGTGGTGGGCTGGTGTGTATATGTAGTTTGAAAATCCAATTTGCTTGCACTTTTCAATGCTAAACACAATTTGCAAATTTATTTCAAAGGGTAGCTCATATAAAATATTGTGTCTTCGTATCATTTGCAACAATGCTGTCTCTTTTTTTTAAGGTTTTGACAAAGGGAAAGATGATGTGTCGCAAAGCAAAGAGGATACAGCACATTCTATGTCAAAAAGCAAGGTAAGGAAAGCAGCCTCCAAATCTGGCTTCAAAATGTCAGTGTGCAAAGGAGTGGAGTGCATTTTTAATTAAATGCAAATGTATTTAACTTTTGTTGTAGATAATCTCGAAGATTACTCTTCAGATTGGGCAATAGATAAAGGTTAAAGGGAACTTCATAATATAGTTCTCAGGATGACATCACATGAAAATGTACAGTTAATGAAATGTGGAGTCTTCGCACAGTCATCTTGGGGTGCGATGTTGCCTCACTGAATGTAACGATGGATGGAGGCCAACTCGTGCTATGGGACAGAATTTAAAATCCTTGTAAGCTGTAGATGAAGATGCTGTTCATTGAGCTGTATCAAATCTTCTTACAAGAATGTTAAAGAAACTGTACTTGGAAAAGATTTAGTTTAATGGTTTAAGTTGCAAGAGTTAAACATGGTTAAGTGTAATCTGTTGTCCTGTCTGTTGCAAGGGCTTTTCTGTATCTCAGAATTCAGGTATCAAGGCCCGTTTTGTTGAGGCAATGAGAGTGCAAAGGAAAGCAGGCTAAGTAGAATATTAAACTAGGTATAATTGCTATGCATGTTTATGCTTTCTGGTAGTCTTGATAACAGAAATGAAAAAGGCAGAAGCCAGGCAAAATTCATAATCATCATAGCGTAGTGCCAAGATGGAAAAGGCTCACTGAGATGCAGTGAAAACAGAGCACATGCAAAGTGGAGTTGGGAGATGGGCACTTCAGTCGCCAAAACCATAGCAGCTTGGGTGGCTAAACTTTAAAAAGGAAGAAAACATGGACTATACCTGAGCAGTCAAAAAGACTCTTTTTATGTAGTGATCCCAGGTCCTTTCTCTCTAGACCTATGTTTTTTTCTGATTACAATTATGGACATGAATAGTTTGTGGTAGCATTCTTACCCAGATTAAAATGTTCTTTTCTGATGGTATTGAAATAGTATGCACATGATGAGAGGTTTGTGTAAAAAGTCATTGTAGTAGCGTAGAGAAAGATCTACCATCTCTATCATGCTTTCCCAAATCCTTTTCAATTTATAGGTTACAATTGTAGAAGCTGTCAGTTTTAGGGCATCGTATAGGTCACTCTGATGCAACCTTCAGTAGTTGTTGCCTTGTTGCAACTCTTAAAGTGCGTGAATGTTTTGGTCAGCAAAAGTGCCTACCATGTCAATGCACTAAATTTGTATCTAAGGGTTTTTATATATTTAGAATGTGGAATTCCAGGAAAAAATATGTTTTCAAATGGGTGTCTCATACAACAGGAGTCTCTTTCTCTCAAGACATTAAGGGAAACGGGGGAGACGCCGCTTCTCCCCGCTTCCGCACACAGCCCGTCCCGTAGCCCTGCCGCAAGGGCAGCACCGCAGTCTGCCCCAGCCGGCCCTGGGCACGGCCAGGCGCACCCCCGGGGGACGGGGGGACTGCACTCGAGGGCTTGTAACAGACTTTTCTGTGATATTTCATGTGTGTCAGAGCCTTAAAGAGAAACATTAGAGAGATGGAAGGAAATCAAAGTGGCTTAAAGATTAGAGCAGCGTTTCCCTGCTTAAATGGCGTCACCAGAATTGCACTGGGGTGAGCAGGTTAGTTTCTGCGGCTGACACTGCAGTTGTGTGGCCTGTAGCCAAGCATTTCAAGCTGTTGGTGTCTTAACGTCTGGCTTGGAATCACAAATCATTGTGTCTTTCAGCTTTACTGCATCCTAGAGCCTCACTTGTCAGGGAGGTCAGGGAAGCATACTTTACCATCCAGCTTGCTTCTGATCGAAATATTTACGTCGGTCCAGAAACCTCTAAATCATTTTTGACTTGGAAATCAAGTTAATACTGTCTCTTTTAACTTGGATTTATTTCAGACTCTATTAATCATTTATCTTTGACTATCCAATTTGGCTTTTCTCTTCCTTGTATTTTTTTTTCTTGGTTCTTGTCTGTCTTAATTCTTTGTGTGCTTCGCCATTACTTTTGTTTGTGTCTTTCTGCTACTGAAGACAAGGTGAATGTTCCTACTTCTGCTAATATTTTTCTGCATCCTTATTTTTGCCGTTACTGCATGTGGGGCTTGATAAGAGTAGTGATTACTTTATAACCCACAAATAAACTTCAGGCTAACAGAAGATGGTAACTGTCACAGCTGTGGAGGTAAAGTAGCAGCCCTGCTATTTAAGTAAGGGTGGAAAAGCAGTGATGAGACTTGCCCAGAATCTGGTACTGAATGTACCTCGCAGGGAGTTGCAGAAAGGTCTCTTAAAATGTTTTCTACTGTTAAGTTTTGATCCTGTTCACTTTGTGGGGATGTGACAATGAGACAGTTACTAGCTTAAAAAGATACGAATCACAGATCTGCCTCATAATCTGTTGGACAGGTAAGCGTGTACCTTTATTCAGTGTCATATTAGCAAGCTTTAAAACTGAGATACTGAGAAGATGAGTTTTTGTAACCTTTAATACTTACTGGTTTGGGGCTTTTATATGCATGACCTTTAGATTGCATTAGCTTTCTGTTAGTGAACAACTAGAATATTTATGAATGTTTTACTTAAGTTGCTCCATTATAGCTTGCATAATGAGTTCATTACCTCTTCTTATGTGACAGTGATAAGCATTTTTCCCTCTTCTGTTATTACATTTAAAGTACTACATTTCCTTTAACTTCTAGACTGAGGAATTGAATTTCACATCATATGGTTGTCTTAAAAGCTAAGTTTTGAGGGGTAATAACATATCTTTAATATAAAATGAAGAGGTTTCCTTCATTTTTCAAAGATGTATATGGAATTTAGAAAACATTTACTTACCATTGAAATGATTTTGAGATAAAATTGTTTTTTGCCAGTTATTGCACATATCTTATTGACACTAGCTATCTGAGTAGACTCCTGTAAAGTCTTCATTCTGAATTAAGGGCATCAAAGTAGGATCAAAGTTAACTTGCTTTGTTCCACTTGTGAATCTTTAATTTTGATTTATTTGGTTTGAGCAACTTATGTGTTAAGAAGAGTGCTCAAGTGAGCTGCTTTTATTACTGCAGTAAGTTTTCTCAAAACTTGCGTATTTTTCAACTGTCATTTTGTAGTATTCCAAAATGGAAATTTGGTGAATAGATTTAGCATTGTAAGCGGAGCTTTGAAACGACTAGTCAGAAATGAATAGCTTGAGAATTTGAGAAGCAGTTTTCATAAACTGCCCTTGAATTTACACAGTCTAGAAGGTTACATTGACCTTTTCCTTTTCCTTTCTTCTGGGCAGAAGCTTTGGGTCCATCAGGCTTATATTTCAGTGCACAAAGAAATGCAGCTCTTCGTAATGTATCTGAAATTTATATGTAGTGAATACCTGCTCAGTGTTCTCTGAGTTGCAAGAGGAAGGACATGATAACTCTGTGAGAGACTCCTCTTTTTTTTTTTCTTTTTTTGAGCTCAGTATCCCAGGATGAACCTTTGGTGGCTCTAGTTCCCTTTCAACTTGTAGGCAACAGATGCCAAGGAATAACCTTTGAACCTTACAAGATGTGGGGAGAGGCGGGAGGGAGAAATCATGTGGTGCTGAGGCAGCATATTGTTCTGCCATGAACAAGGACTTGGGTTTCATGGACAAACCTGAGACTCGTCCCCCCATCTATCAACACTGTGAGCTTCTTGAAGATGACTTGCGAAAAGTAATCAGAGCGTGGAATTAGGGAGGAAGGAGCAGGACGAGTGCCATTGGTGGTCAGTTGTACTCTGATAATTCGTAGAACAGTGAATCCTAGATTGGAGAGGCTGTATTTTGCTTCATGGGTCACGGGGTAAGTGCCTCTATAGCAATCCATTCAGAGGAGCTGTCAGGTTATGAATGAAGAAATTGGAATTTGTATGTCACAAGAGCCTGGGAATGACTCCTGTATTTCAGTACTGGGATTCTGCTAAAACCTCTCTGCTCAAATAATGCCTGACTAGTCAAGACTGCAACGTATGAAGTAACGGGCTACATGAGCTAAATATTTACTGTATATAGTTCATTTGCTTCTGGAAGAATCTCAGACTTCTTTGCCATAAAACCCTTATGAAAAAAGACTCCATAAATAGGTGGTGAACAGCTCATGTTACAAGTTCTGGTTTGTTTTTTTGTCAAGTGGGAGAAACGTTAGAGAAGTGAGTGGGAATGGAAACCTTGCAAACATAACTGTGTACTTCAAACACTTTCTAAAGTGCCTACGACAGTATTATATCCTTGTATCTATACTTGTCATTTATTTATTATGCATTTTGTGACTTTCAGTCTGAATCCAAGCTTTTCAATGGCTCTGAAA
Source organism: Opisthocomus hoazin (assembly GCF_030867145.1). NCBI lineage: Eukaryota > Metazoa > Chordata > Aves > Opisthocomiformes > Opisthocomidae > Opisthocomus > Opisthocomus hoazin. The sequence continues at coordinate 30,904,823 of NC_134421.1, forward strand.
AGGACATCTCATTATCTTCAAGCAAGCTTACAAAAAAAGAATCTCTCAAGGTGAATTAATTTCCAAGTAACTTCTCATGGACTGTAAATGCATTCACACAGTTTTACCATATTCTCTAACGAGAAGACAAAAATGCCAAGTAGTGATGAGACCTCTATGAAATATTGAAGTATTGTGAGAAGTAGTGGTGTTGAGTCTCTTCAAATCTTATTGTCCTATTACTTGGTTATGGGCTTCTATAACGCAGTCTTTAAGATGGCACAAGATTGTAGGGTAACTCGGAATATTATAGGATAATTGAGGTTGGCAGGGACCTCAGGACATCTACATGCAATGGAATCATAGAATGGTAAGGGTTGGAAGGGACCTTAAAGATCATCTGGGTCCAACCCCCCTGCCATGAGCAGGGACGTCTTCCAGTAAACCAGGTTGCTAAACTGAGTTATCAAATGAATGACAAACTGAATTATCAAAGCTACAGTTTGCATGTAGTACCTGTGGTTTTTCTATTGCCTTCTTTCCCCTGTGTTGTAACAAGACCTAAATCTGCTGTTTGGCAGGAGAAACATAAAATTATTTGCCTCTGAAAGAGGGAGATGCATTCCTGCAAATTTCTGCTAGAGAGGGAAAATAGTTGGTGGGTAAAGACTACTGATCAGATAACAAACCTGTAAATCTGAATCTGGCCCAGATTTAGTTTTGTATTTTACACTAGGAAAGGAAGGGGACGAGGGGAGTTGTTGTTTGCTTGGTTGGTTCCCCCCCTGTGATTCTAATGGGAGTTTCAAAGTCCTCAATCTTAAAAATAAATTGCTGAAGAACCTGAAGTTGGTTACGTGGTAGCTGCTGTTGAAACAGGGCATGAAATAGTTGTTCACACCTTGAAGTCCAATACTGTGTTTTAAAGCTACTTCTCTGTATCTGTGTTGCAAATTGAATTTAGGAGGTTTTTCCTCAGCGGGCATTGATAGGTGTCTTTTAGTGCTCCGATTACTGGCTTATGGCTGTGGCATTGTAAATATTTTTTTTATTATTTACAGGTTCAAAAGAAAAATTACAGAGAAGAAAAGAAGAGAGCTACGAAAGAATTACTTAGCACTATCACAGACCCGTCAGTTATTGTTATGGCTGACTGGTTGAAGGTCAGAATCCAAGTGTGAAACCTGAGTTGACGACGTAGCAGCTGCTTGCTGCTTTCTGACCAGAATAGAAAAGGCTCAATCTTTTACTTACTGTTAATGTTTTTCTACAGAGCACAGCAGGCACTAATTGCATCCCAGCGTCTCTGTGCTCAGATTCCTAGGGGAATAATGGAGGAACCTAGCTCCCACTTACTGCAGTCACCATAGTCACATGCATCTTGTGTGTATACCCGTTAACTTCAGATGAGCTGGCTTCACGATTCTTATTCTGTCCTTTTTATTTTACACTTTGAATTGAAGCTCTGTTACATCTGTAACAATAGCGAAAGTGGTTCAGTTGTATTAGATACTTGAATACAGATTTCTTTGTGTGTTTCTTTCTGGTAATTCTCCTTTTCTCACTGAAGAACTACTGTCCTCTAATACTGGTGCAAAAGGTGACGAATTAATTTCTCAAAGATAGCAGTCAGTGTCATCGACAGTAGTGCAGTTTATATATTTGTATATAACTCCTTAAATTTGAAATGTATTCCTTGGAAATTGTTCAAGAAAAAAGATCTGTTACCCATTTTTATAGTTAGCTCCAAACAGTAGCATGTCTGGAAAAAGTTTTTCCAGTTTTTGCAAAAGTCAGTGTAAACAGACTAAAACCTTGCTCAGAGGTAAAACTGGCATTCAGTCCTACAGATGCAAAAATAATTAAGATCCAGAGCTGACATTCAGTCTAATCAGATATGCAAGTTCAGAGACTTGAAAGGATCTTATGTTTCACATACGGGTTGAAGCTAACAGCTGTTACAAGAGGTTTTGTCTAAGAAATTTAAATATATCTGAGTTAAGTTGTAAATACCCTACATTTCTTAACTGATGTCTGCCCTGCTTTCGAGAAGCTCTGTTTCCCAAGATTATGTTGTCTTCATGTTAGTGATAACATATGTTCCAGATAGGAAAATTCATGAAGGTTTCAGATAAATTGCCATACTTCCCATATCTGGATGTGTTTATACCCATTTGTAGAATAAGTATTCATTAAGAAAGAATAGAAGAGTGAGCATTGAAATTGTACTGTTGTATTGTCTTTGATAAATGTGGGTAAACTTTTGATAAACCTGAAAAACTTTGATTGAAATAGAAACTATTAAGTATTTTAAATTTAGATTTTCATTTTTGTTAAGGGGGATGGTTTTGGTACTGGCTTCACTGAGCTATAATTATTTTTCTTCTAGATTCGTGGTACCTTGAAAAGCTGGACTAAACTGTGGTGTGTACTGAAACCAGGAGTGTTGCTTGTTTACAAAACCCCTAAAAATGGCCAGTGGGTAGGAACGGTGCTCCTGAACGCTTGTGAACTCATTGAGAGGCCTTCTAAAAAAGATGGCTTTTGTTTCAAGCTCTTTCATCCTTTGGAGCAGTCCATATGGGCTATAAAGGTTAGTGGCAGCGTATGTGGTTCTTAATGGATAACTAGCATTAGCCAGCTACGAGTAAAGGCAACCTTAATGAAAAGCTGAACTGCATTTTCTGTTATAACTTTAATGGTTTGTTTATGCTGAATGTAAGCCTTCAACATCTAGTACTCTTCACCATAAAAAGTATATGATTTATGCTGTTCTATATACCCAAATAGCTTCAGAAGTGTGGTGTGTAGAAGGATGCTGTTAAAGAGGTTAATGCCATCACTGGCAATCATATAAATGGAAGGAATGAGTGTATAATGTCTTATTTTACATCAGTCGCATCTGAGAAATTGAGGAGGGAAGTGATTTGCCAAAATGAAAGAGTTGAGATGTGTTACAAACATTTCTCGGCTTCCAGCCCTGTATTCCTGCAATAAAATGTCAGCCTAGTTCAATTTGCTTCTAAGAGTAGAATCTCAGATGACTTGCTTGTGCAGTAATAGCTTATATTGCAACTTATTAGCCAACTGTGTTCCTTTTTGACTACAATTTTAGAAAGATAAATGTTTTCCTTCAGTTCTGATGTCTGTTTGCTTTGTCATACATGGCATAATATTGTGAGCAGCTCTTATCTGTAAGTGTTGAAAAGCACAGTGTGTTCTGCACCGCAAAGGTTTATTTCAGGTTCTCCTAAGAATGTTTAATGTTTGCTATTACTCATTTTTTATACTCTAGTAAACAAACTATTGTAGTCTTTGTTTTGTGCTTGCATATGGAGAGGGGGTGTGGAAGCACAGCACAAGTGCTTTTTACCTCCTGAAATGACATCTTACTTTAGATTAAATTACTGTACAATATTAGGACCCTTGTCATAATAAGTTAATTATGCCCCCTGCAACGTACATCTTCAGATAGATACTAATGGTGAGATTGTGTCCAGTGAATCATAAATTGAAGCAGATGTACTGTCACATCTGTAGAATATGCTGCATTCATTTTTGTCTTCCTTATCTCAGACTGGGAAGTCAGACAGCTGGAATAATTCCTGGTGTTTGTTTGCGGTCTTTCTGAATTGTTACCATTATCAGCGTTATCTACACTTACCGAACTTAGATCAAATCTTTTGTAGTTGCTTATGAACAATTTTATTTTGATATTGCTTAGGAGAAGGTTTCGCTAATTAGCGGTGATCTCAGATTTGCAGAACACAAACTTCATATCCTTGTTCAAAGCTATAGGGTTTGGTGTTAATGTGATTTAATTATTTATGATCGTGTATACATACCTTGCAAAGTGGTGGCCTGTCTGCAGAAGATCACAAATCAGTCTTATATTTCTTTATTGCTTGGCAATGCGAAATGGATTTGTTTGTTTTTTTAACTAGATATTTAGAATTTAGAGGACATGCCCCACCAGATTTTTACTTTTTTAAGGTAGGTCAAATGTTGAACCTGAACAAGTTGATATTGTCCATTCTAAATGTGCTGAGAGCTGGAGTGGCGTTTGTTCATTTTGGTATGGCTATTTGCAGTTGAGAATTACTGGATTTAATTAGATGAAAGGCCTTGAAGTTTGAAACCCTTTTTTGCCTTGTGTACCTAGTCAGTGATAACATCTTAGTTACAGATTTATTATCATGAGGCAAACTTTCATAAGCACAATAGCAATTGACTGATTTACAGAGTAGATTTACTGTAACGAGCCGAAAGTCTAAGGCAAAATGAGCCTTGTTTGCAGTCAGTGCAGGAAGATGACATTGCAAGAAACATTTACACATGTTTAAGTACTGCAGAAGATTTTCTCACTCGAACACGCTTCCCGTAGTGTGTCCTGGCAGACTGCAAATTCTCTTCTGCAGTAGTTTGTGGCCAGTCACTTCACATGCTCCTTTAAGCCTGTTGCTGTGGTCTTTGGTGTTCCTCCTGCACTCTGAGGTAGCTGATGCACTGCGCCTTGTTCTGTCTTCCTCGTGTGCCTGGTCCTGATGCCATTCCAGTTTTCTAAAATTAGTAACTAGAAAAGTTACTGCAAATAATTTTTCAGAGTAAATTTAGTCAAGTGTGACTGCTTATCAGTTTTTATTGCTTTCTCTGAATGTTCATGGCATTTGAGTTTTATTGGCATGAATATTCTGTAGGATGTAAACTGCAAAGTTTTTTAATCTAGTGGAATTTTTAACTTGCCCTTTATCTTATATTGGAGTAGTTGTACCGTCATTCTGTCAAGAACAGACATTTCAAATAAAGTCACCTTACAAATGGAAACTAATGTCTCTCTTGTACAGAACACTAACAAGCTGAAAACTGGATTTTGAAGCCGTAATGAGTGATATCAAAGAAAAATGTCGAGTGCTTTTGGAACAATAATCAATTAGAGGAAATCAAGATCCACGAGCAGTCATTCCAAAATAAGTCAACCTACTTAAATGTTTGCTGCAAATTATTCATTTGGTTTCAGTGCGTTGTCAAAGCACCCAGGGTAGTATAGCTTTCTTGCATTAAAAAAAAAAAAAAAACAAACGAAGAAAACAGAAAAACACCAAACACCAAAACCACACTTCGTCTCTAAATTATAGTTGTTTGGTACAGAGTAAGTAGTGCACCCTGCACGCCTACAGTATAACCCTAAAGGGGAGATGTCTGCCCTTAGTCCTCGTCCTGTGACCTGAGAGTTCCGAGGACTTGGGATGGCTGTGCCATCACACGGTACTGCAGTCCCCTCTGCCAGCCCTGCCCGGTGCTCTCCCTCCCCGGGGCTGGTGGGAGCGAGACCTATGCCCTGCCCGCTCGCCCGCGGGGCCAGGGCTGCTCACGCGTGGGGATCTCTCCTAATCCCTCTGTTGCTGCTTCACCCAGCTCTTCTCGTAGGAGCACCTTTCCGCTCGCTCAGAGGGGGACTGAGGTTTGGAGTCTTGTTTCTAACACCCCAAGCTGCTGTTGGTCCATGCTGACTGTGTGGGAGTTTCTGAACATCATTTACACCAGCACTAGCTTGCCTGTATTGGTACTTAAGTGCCACCAAGACTTCTTGTTACCCGCCTCTCGCCCTCAGAAACGTTCTGGCTGTTTCATTTGCTTGCTTCCAAAATATCTGCCTTTATCTGCTTTTGCTCAAAACTTCTGCTGGCTTTCCTATTCCCTCTTCTAAGCCTTGTACTGGCTTTTCATTAGTCTTCTCTAGGGGAAATCGGTCAAGAGCAAAATGTGTTAACTGATCCGTTAGGCAGGCTTAACCCAGCTTTCAATGATAGCTTCAAGTATGTTTAATACAGCCCTCTTTGCCTGTCAGTTGTCTTAAAGTTACCATAGGTAAACCTTTTTTGAAGGGGATTTAAAATGGTTGTTTAATGTTTTATTCCAAAATGAAGCTTAACAGAAATGGAAAGGTCTTTTGGATTTTTTTTTTCTTTTAATTTGTGAAATAGTGAAAATTAAACTTTGGCATTTGACATCCTCTCTTTGTCTTTTGGCTGAACATAATGTCATGGTGTCCTGCTGATGCCCTTTATAGGGAGTCTTAAGCATCTAAATGTCTTTTATGGACCTAGGCAGCATCATCTTTTTTGTTTTCTTACTTAAATGCCAAGCCTACAGTTAGGCACCTAAATATCATGTGGAATTGACTACTGGATAGGTAGAGAGGTGGAAGGGGAAGGAGGGAGGGAGAAAGGATTAATGGGTTCCTATAGCCATCCACAGTGTTTGGGTGGGAGGAGTTATTTCACAGAATCACAGAATCACAGAATAGTAGGGGTTGGAAGGGACCTCTGTGGGTCATCTAGTCCAACCCCCCTGCCGAAGCAGGGTCACCTACAGTAGGCTGCACAGGATCTTGTCCAGGCGGATCTTGAATATCTCCAGAGAAGGAGACTCCACAACCTCCCTGGGCAGCCTGTTCCAGTGCTCCGTCACCCTCAGAGGGAAGAAGTTCCTCCTCATGTTCAGACGGAACTTCCTGTGCCCCAGTTTGTGCCCATTGCCCCTTGTCCTGTCACTGGGCACCACTGAAAAGAGCTTGGCCCCATCCTCCTGACACCCACCCTTCAGATTTCCATTTTATTTAAATATCGATTGACTCATCTGTCTTCTGAAGACAGGCCAAAGTCATGCATTTCTGGAGCATAGGATGCTGCTGAGACACCAAACACGTTGCTATATAAAATAGGCATGAAGTGGATCACTGAAGAGGGCCTCCTGTTCTTTGCAGGGGTTTGGCTTGCCCTCGTGTCTCTCTGTGCTGCGAACCATGGCATCCTCGTAAGAATTGAGAGGAACCTTTGCTCTCTTCAAGAGCAATGGGACTGGAGGGGAGCCAGTTGCTGTACGAATGTGGGGTCTTCTACTAGGCAGCATTTGTTGTAAATCAGCTCTCTTAAACCATCCCACAGACATGCCTTTTGTTTTGCTTGCTTTCAATCTTACCTCTTCAGCTGGAATACCGAGCTGCAGAGGAGTAGCTTGTCCCTTGTGATCTGTGTACACCTATCTGTAGGAATCCCCAGACAGTAAGGGTGACACCCCGTGGTGTTCCTTTTGATGCTTTTGTCATCTTGCTATAAGTAGCATCAGCAGAGCGTTTCCAAGTTACTGTGACAAATCTGATTTACAAAAAAAAAAAAAAAACACCAGAAATTATTTTAATCCCAAAGACCGTTCTTTTTAAAATGGGGTTGAATTGGGAGCTATACTTAGAATGAAGTCTTTGAAGAAGAAATCCCGTAAAAGAGGGCTGTCCATCTTTCCATTCATGTCTTCATTAGATGTTGCTGAGTGACAGTAAATAGCCCTGCAGTGTGTCAGCTTGTTGTTACACTGAATGATGAACTGTAAAACTGAATTAAAATATCTGATGCTGTTGCTTGTTTTGTGTATTTCAAGGGTCCCAAAGGTGAAGCAGTTGGTTCTATAACTCAGCCGTTGCCCAGCAGTTATTTGATCATCCGAGCTGCTTCAGAATCAGATGGTAAATAGACATTTCTGTGTTTTTCCACAGTGACAGCAGTTGGTTATTAGAAAGAGATGGCTTCAGTTGTTTCACCATGCCTATTACAGCACTATGATTGCAGTTTGATCATTGCTACGGTTAACCCTTAACTTAGTGCATTCAGTTGTGTTGGTACTAGTATTTTTCATTGTTATTCAAGGAAAACTTTGATCAGTAGGAACTCTCATTGAATTCCTTGCAGTTGCCTTGTGTTGGCTGGGTCGAGGAGGGAGAAAGGTTTATTTCAGATTTAACTATATTAATATACGTCTAAAGTGCTAGTGTGGGCGTACCTTCTAATGAAAGCATTTATCTATTACAAAACACAGTAGTTGCACAGAGTTCTAGTAGTAAAAATTTCCTCAAAATACAGTTTTGTAACATGCTTCATCACTGGGAAGGTGGTGGTCATTGCCAGTGCAACCATCTTCAAAAGCTACTATGTGGAAACAAAATTTAACACTGTTACGTAACCTTTCCAGTAGCTGCTTTCCTTCTACTGGTTAATTAAGCATACCCCTGCAGACTTTATAAATAGGACTCTATTTGCCTTCTGTATTTAAAAATGGATTAGATTCAAGGAAGTGCAGAAATAAGGAGCGGAAAGAACACATAAATTTGTTTAGTTACTTTTTGAAAAAAAAAAAAATTAGAATGTCTGCTGTTTTATATTGAAATGGCATTTATATGCTATCATTATAGCTCCTTTTCCACATTGTTATTGTATTACACGAGCAGATTTTGCAAACTGATGCAGTTACTTAGTCTTCAAACTAGAGCAGGGCTGTAGGCAACTTTGGAGGAATTCAACAGTCAGGGCTGGAATGGAACCACACTTGCATTAAGGAAGAAATGCTGGAATGTGCTCTGACAGAATCATGATTTACCTTGCTTGTCCTACCCTGAAGCATCCCTTGTACCAGAGCTGGGTAGTTGTGAGTTGTTTTCATGTCCCCACCAGATTATAAAATCCAGTGCAAGTAACATGGAAGAACTCTGAAGTGTGTCTTCAGAGGCAATGTAAGAAGACCCAAAAGGACTGTGAAATTAGGAGATGGAAGTTGTATAGTTCAGTTAAATCCATAATCTTTAGTCTAACAGTAAATTTGTGTTTAGGCAGGTGTTGGATGGATGCTTTGGAGCTGGCACTGAAATGTTCGAGTCTGCTTAAACGTACAATGATTAGAGAAGGTAAAGAACACGATTTGAACTCTTCAGCAGACAGTACTCATGTCTCTTTCTATGGTCTGCTTCGTGCTAACAACTTGCACAGTGGAGAAAACTTACCGTAAGTGAATTAATTACTAAACTTGATTGTCCTTTTGGCAGAACCTTGTAGTCATAGCTTCTTTACAGGGAGAATCTCTTTCTAAGGTTGCAGTTCTTTTTGCTCCTGAATTTTCTTTATATGCCTTATTTGCACTGTGTTTTATACGGTGTGGGGATAAAACGAAAAAACCTTTTCTGAAGCGGATACAGAGGAAAGTTTGGCCCAAGGAACCCAAGGTTGAGTATAGTCACATCAGTAAGTTGAAGTATTCAGTTAAACTGTTAAAGTTTTAATTTTTTGTATCTTGAAGCTGGTCTGTCTTGTTAGCTTCACCTGGAAATAAGTTTAGTACATGTGACAAAAGTCACTAGATGTGACTATAAATTGCTATACTTTGGTTAAAGAAATGAGTAATCCTACCATTATTTTAGTGGTTTCAGCATGCCTCAGCTTTGAATCATCAGATAGATGAATAATGATTCAGTCACCCTATTATTATATTAAATTAAATGCACAAAAATTGAAATTACCTGGTATCACCTGGTATCTAGTGTCTCAGTGCCCTTGAGTAACTCCATGTTTATTTCAATAAATACTTTCAGACAGATTTTGGGAGCATGAGCTTTTATGTAAATACATTATTAAACAAGCATGGTGATGAATGAATGGTGTTTTCAAACACTTCAATTGTGGTACCAAACTGCATTAGAAAATACGAAAGATGTAGTACTTTATTTGAAATAACTGGGTCTGAAGCTTGCGCTATGCACAGTTTCTCTCAGTAATTTTCCACCAATTTGATGTACTTTCAGGTCAACATAAATTTTCAAGTAATCCCTCCCACCCATGAAGGTTTAGCTGCCCATCTGTCTTTTCTGGGTGGGCAGGAATATTGTACTGCCATTAAGAGTATGCTCCTGTATTTGAGACAGAAGACCTGGACCGGGAGAAATGCAGTTTTTTCTGGCATAGTCTGAGAAATGCAGAGAGAAGGCAACTTCTTGCCCCCAGCCCAGATTCAAGGCCTTATCCAGATGACCAAGCAGGCTCAGCTACAGTTTTGCTCCTTCTGTTATCTCATGGAAACAATAAAACTGCTGTGTACAATTCAGCTGGAGATCTGTACTCATGAATAGTAGTTTAATATCAGCAGCTGGCCCAGATTATAATCACAGCAATTAGCTACAACTGTTAAGTCTTAATTAAGACTAATGGTTTAATTAAGTAGATCTTTGGATATAGCATATTCTAAGAGTATTTAGTGTGCTTAACTAAGCAACAAAACCTGCCGGCCTACTTTTAATGGGGTTGGCAGGAGAGGGAGAAGAAAGGTGAAAGCAATTTTAGCTTCAACTGCACGCTAGCTTTTTTAAGTGCATTAATAGCAGGAGGAGGTCCAAGGAAAACATTGGACCAACATTTGTTGAAGACGATCACCTGAAAAAGAGGGATGAAGAAAAAGCAGAGGTATTCAGTGCTTTGTCTGCCTCGGTCTTTGATAATACTGGTAGACCTTGGGGTGTGCCCAGTCCTCTGAGTTGGAGGACCGCGACTGTGGGAACAGTGACTTTCCATTTGTGGACACTGAAAATTGTAAGAGTCCAACTGTATCTGACGGGATTCATCCCAGAGTACTGAAGGAGCTAGTGGACGTTACGGCAGGACCCCTCTCGGTCATCTACTGAATGTCTTGGGAGCCTGGGCCTGCTGACTGGAAGCTAGCCAGCGTTATTCCAATTTACAAGAAGGGCGTGAGGGAAGACCCGGGAAAATACAGATCTGTTAGTCTAACCTCAGTACCTGCAAAATTATGGACAAGATCATATGGGGTGCTTGTTTTGGTTTCGGCTGCCACCGGCAACAAAAGCGCCACGCGGCCGCCCCTCCCCCCACCGCGGTGCGGAGGAGAATGGAAAGAAAGAGGCAGAAACTGGTGGGTCGGGATAAGGGCAGTTTAACAGAACAGCAAACAGAGGGAACAGGAACAACAACGATACAGATAAGGAGAAAACGACAAAAACAGACCCGCTCTCTCGGACCGCACCGGCGCCGCACGCTCCCGAGCCGCGAGTGAGTCCCCGCCGCGCCGCCCCCCCCTCCCCCCCCCCCCCCCCCCCGGAACCCAGCGTGACGTCACATGGTATGGAATACCGGGCTCTGTTTGGCCAGGTGGGGTCAGCCCCCACCCCCCGGCTGTGCCCCTTCCTGGAGTCCGGTGAAAATTAACCCTGTCCTGGCCAAACCCAGGACAGTGCTATTGAAAGACATTTAGAGAACAGTGCAGTCATCGGGCACAGTCAACATGGGTTCACAAAGGAAAAGCTAGTCAAAAGAGGTTGATTATCCTGCTGTGTTCAGCATTGGTGCAGCCTCACCTGGAGTACTGTGTGCAGTTCTGGGCCCTGCAGTTTAAGAAGGATGTGAAGGTCCTTGAATGCGTCCAGAGGAGGGGAACAAAGCTGGTGAAAGGGCTGGAAGGATTGTCCTGTGAGGAGCTGCTAAGGACTTTGGGTTCATCTAGTTTGGAGAAAAGGAGGTTGAAGGGCGACCTCATTGCTCTCTGCAACTTCCTGAGGAGGTGAGGTGGAGAGGGAGGCACCAGTCTCTTCTCCCTGGGTTCCAGTGATAGGACACGTGGGAATGGTTCAAAGCTGCACCAAGGGAGGTTTAGACTGGACATTAGGGAGCCTTTCTTTACTGAGAGGGTGGTCAAACACTGGAATGGACTTCCTAGGGAGGTGGTCGACGCCCCAAGCCGGTCAGTGTTTAAGAGGCATTTGGACAATGTCTTTAATGACACTCTTTAACTTGGTCAGTCCTGTATTGGTCAGGCAGTGGCAATAGAACACCGTTGTGTTCTGATGGAACTGTTCTAAACTGTGTACGTTTGACACTTCAGTGAGAAGAGTACATCATGTATGTTTCCAGTGAAGCTAGTTTGACGTTGCTGCCAGGTCAGGCTTGATACTGGCAATTTTAATGTGTATTTTATTAAGATCCTGGTTTGGAAAGATGAAATTATTGTATGAAGTTGAAGATTCATTTAGCCTTTATTTTTTGTAGGTTAAATGACAGTGAAATAGAAAGGCATCACTTTAAAGATCAAGATATGTACTCTGACAAATCCGATAAGGAAAATGACCATGACCACGAGGAATCCGATAATGACGGACTGGGGAAAAGCGAAGAAAGCGATAGTGACACATCGGAGCGACAGGACGATTCTTACGTCGATCCAGAACCAATTGATATCAGGGAAACTACTTATTTAGAACAGAGTCATGAAGAACTTGGGGAGGTAAAAGTGCTGTTGAAATAGTGAGCAAGCAGCTTCTCCAAATAGAAAGCTGATATTTTAGGGGTCAGACTACACTTAAAAGCTGACTTGCAGGATTGGCTTTCATATTTTCAGCAATAATGGGGGGGGGGAAGTGCTGTTCACCCATGTTCTGCCCTGCTTTGCCATTCTTGTGCTTGTGTCTGAGGTTTTGACAGAGGTCACAGACAGAAGGTGCTCAGTTTGAAAGGGCCACCTGCAGCAGAAGTTGACCATGTCTACCCGTCCTGTTGTTATTTCTATTTGGTTTTTATTAAGTTACTCCTGTTTTCTTCTTCTTCAAGTAAAAACCTTCAAGTTGAATGTTTTAATGCAAGCTGACACCTCTTTTTCTACTCAAGAGAAGAGTGAAGCAGACATGGAGTCTGCAGAATTCAGTGGAACACTTGCTGTGTTTCTTATGTCACTTTGTGTTCTAATATGGTGCCCCAGAGCTGCCATTCCACTGCTGCAGGATGTCTTCCATATCTGCACAGGCAAATATGATAGGGATTTGTATGTTTTACTTGCTCTAAAGATACCAAAAATTTAGTAACAGAAATTGAGATGAGCTTTTTCACAAATCTCCCCTCTCTTCTCAAGTGCTAACTATGAGATTTGATTTTTTTTTTTTTTTCCAAACCTATGGGACATAAATAGTTCGTGCTTTCTTGCTTTCTAGTATTGTTTCTAGAAGAAGCAGTAGTTCAGGAAAAGTTGAGGAGTTTAACAATAAATTCTTGAGTATGCATTTTAGAACTGTTCTGGAAAGAGGGATGCTTTTCCCAGAACCTTTGCTTTTGATTTCAGAAACTGTAAGGAAGAATATCTCCCCTCTTCTTCGACAGAAAGGAGCATGCTGGAGTGTGGCTGCTGGTTTTGCTCACTTACCCCTAAGTAGTGGTTTTCTTTAATGAAGGTCAAGGCAGTGAAAAGCATGAATGTGGCAACTTTTGTGGTGGAGAGAAGTTGGTAGAATGAACAGCCCTTGACTGAGAAGTCCTGCACGTGAGAACACAGGGTAGCATACCTGATGCCCAGAAAAGGACTAAGGGAGGATTTCTGAACAACATTCTACCTCAATTTTTTCTGGTTTAGGGCTGATAAAAACAAGTGCAGTTTCCAATGCTGAATAGTATGTCTGTCATACTTCATTGAAGATATGTCATAAGTGTATTTAGAGAAACTTGATTTTTCTCCCATAGTTGCTTCAGCTTCTCCGAGTCTTTCGTCTGAAATATCTATTTGTCATTCTCAGTACATCCTTAGGATGTTTTGACCTGTCTTTTGGAGGATCATTTTCCTTCTCCTTTCTGTAAGCATTTTTTTGCTCACCCTAGGCAGGGGAGGCTGCTCAGACAGAAGTAGTGTCAGAAGAAAACAAAAGTCTGATCTGGACACTGCTGAAGCAAGTCCGGCCAGGGATGGACTTGTCCAAGGTTGTCCTGCCTACCTTTATCTTGGAACCGCGTTCTTTCCTGGACAAGCTGTCTGATTACTACTACCATGCAGACTTTCTGTCCGAGTGAGTCAATCCTGTCTCTGGTTTTCGTTCTTCTCATTTTTAAAACGAAAATGGGGTAACAGTGTATACCGAAATGTTTGATCCAGTCTACTTAAACAACCTCGTAGACTACTTAGAGTTTGAATGTTTGTCTGACAACGTATCAGTTACCAGATATCCTTGTTTTCCGAAAGCTAACTGCCTGAGAACTCATATGGCACATCTTGAAGTCTGGCCCCTCTTAGTAACAGCAACAGTGTCGCAGACATTTCTGGTTTAGCTTTTGGAGACTGATTAGAAGACTTCTCAAAATTAGGTGTTTGTTTTTTTTCTCTAGGAGGCATATTTAAAACGTAAAACAGTACCCGTTAATCTTCTAAATACAGTGTTAATCCATTCAGATTTATAGTTGCCTGCTCAAATGTAGCTAATGAATTACAGACCGTAAATTGAAATATTGTTCAACAATAAGTTCTGTATGCGAGGAGGCTGATTCTTTAAAGCAGTACCTTTTATAAATGGAAGAATGTCGGTGGGGGTGGAACAGGATTTAGTGTTACAAAGAACAGACTCAGTTATGGCAATACCATTTCTGATTTTTTCTTTGATTCACATTTTCAGACAATTATTTGAAAACTTTGATGCAGTCAGGCTGAAAGTTTTACAGTACCGCAAATCACAAAAACTTTGTTTTATTCAACGCCTAGATAAAAGATAGATGACACTGACTAGTAGCATGTTATAACTGAAACAGTATTGATACTTGATCTGTGTGTTCTGTTTGTTTCATAGAGCTGCTCTTGAAGAGAACGCTTACAACCGCATGAAAAAAGTAGTGAAGTGGTATTTGTCAGGATTCTACAAAAAGCCAAAGGTGTCCTCTCACATATTATTTTGTCTTACTTTAGTCATTGTGTCTGGTTTGAGGGTTTAGGGATGTGCTAGAGTAAGCTTTTGGTTTTAAATTATATTATTGCACATGAGAAGGCTGAGAGGGGACCTAATAAATGCTTATAAATATCTCAAGGGTGGGTGTCAGGAGGATGGGGCCAGACTCTTTTCAGTAGTGCCCAGCGACAGGACAAGGGGCAATGGGCACAAACTGAAGCACAGGAAGTTCCGTCTGAACATGAGGAAGAACTTCTTCCCTCTGAGGGTGACAGAGCCCTGGAACAGGCTGCCCAGGGAGGTTGTGGAGTCTCCTTCTCTGGAGATATTCAAGACCCGCCTGGACAAGGTCCTGTGCAGCCTGCTGTAGGTGACCCTGCTTCAGCAGGGGGGTTGGACTAGATGACCCACAGAGGTCCCTTCCAACTCCGAACATTCTGTGATTCTGTGATACTCATTATTTACGCAAATACATTGTGGAACTTTTTGATCCCTGACCATGCTTAAAATAGACTATATTCAGTTGGGGTTTTTTCCCCTTGAAGTAGAAGTTGAACTGAACATTTTGTGATAAAGTTGAGCCGGTTCTGTGTTTACCATTCTTGAGTGATAACATGCTGCAGTTGGAGCGGTAGTATTTCCACACTTCATGTAGCTTTACGCTAAATATTCTTTATAGTCATGTTGGTGGGAAACAATATTGAAAGAAGAAAGTACTCACTACCTAACTTCATGCAAAAGGTCTGTAATAATTCTACAAAAATTCTTATATTCTTTTGTCTTTATATGTAGCCTGGAATAGTTAGCAGGTACACTAAATCTATGCCAGTTTCCTTGGAATGAAGAGCAGGGCAACTGAGCATAATACTCAAATGATGGAATGAAGTACCATGTGCTTCAGCATATATATTATGATTTTTTGTGTGTGTATCTTACTGTATCAGTCTGTCACTGAAGATATTTTGTAAGTTCTGTTACCTGCATTGTGTGGTTACTCTATGTTCTGTTTCTGTTTAGGGACTGAAAAAGCCATACAATCCTATACTTGGTGAGACTTTCCGCTGTATGTGGATTCATCCAAGGACAAATAGCAAGACTTTTTACATTGCAGAACAGGTAGCTGCAATAACCAGCACAAATACTTTGAAGAAAAATACATATATCACATTTTTGTGCTAGACAGACGATATGGCAATTTCAGAAAATGCATTTTAAGCATATTAATAGTATCCTGAAAGCTCTTCTGATGAGCGTAGGTTCTTTTACAGATGTCTCTTTTAGTGTGCCTTCCTAGAGAGACAGAGGGAAAGGTGTTTCCAGCATTTGTTTCCTCTTTCTTTGGTAAAAGTCAGGTGCTTATTTTCTTCACTCTTGAAATTCAGTAAGAATGTTTGCTTGCTCTTTATCTTTAAAGATTATAGTCACATTTTACATCTGTTAACTGTGTTCTGTTATGTGATTTTTGCAGCTTGAATTTTGCATTATTATAGCTCGATGTTTATACTATGTTGCGTGTTCTTTTTTGAAGAAAAAAAAAAAGTGTTTTTTTTTTTTAACAGGTATCCCATCATCCTCCAATATCTGCCTTCTATGTTAGCAACCGCAAGGATGGTTTTTGCCTTAGTGGTAGCATTCTGGCCAAATCCAAATTCTACGGTAAATAATGGGGGTTTTTGGTTGTACCTTTACTGAGAAGTGTAAAATTGGTGCAGATGAGCTGTGTTTTGTGGATGAAAGAAGGCTATTAGAACAATCAGGGGTATGATCATTTTATTATCATTTCCTTACTAGTAGTTTTGCTGCTGGTCTTTAGAATATTAATTTCTGTTTTCAGAGTATTTTAATTTTTAATTGGAGATGTGTATTATAATGGCTTCACTAGACAGGATAGATTGCAATGCTAAATATACTGATACTCTTAATTTTATTGCTCAGTTATTAGGAAATGTCAACTGTTGTCTTGCAGGGTGAGAAATGTGATTTTCTGTCTTGGAATTTCAGGGAATTCATTATCTGCCATACTAGATGGAGAAGGACGGCTAACATTCCTTAATAGGGGAGAAGATTATGTAATGACAATGCCATATGCTCATTGCAAAGGTAGTGGGTTTTTTCATTCTCTAAATGGCAAAGTTATCAGAACGGAAGTTTATTATTGTAAATAGTTCATTATTCTAAATAGTATACTGTGTTGGATTCAAAGTCGTCATCTGAGAAGAGTGTTCTGAACACTGGCAACATTGGTGGCTCTAGGCTTACATGTATTTTATCAGGAGAAAAATACATCTGTTGTTTAAGCAATGATCTATTTTTTTCACAGAAAAGGATTTTTTTCATAAAAAGTAAAAGTATATATATAGCTATCTGTCACTACATGACAGTAATTTACTGTTTGAGTTGCTTTTTTTAAGGAACAGTTTTGAGCTTTTCCATTATTTTCCTCTTGTAAACATAAAAGGTAATGTAGTATCTATACCTCACTGTGTGATCTGAGTGTAAATCATGACCGTTTGTCTCTAGTTTCACTATGGGAAACCAGTCAGTAGTTTGTAAAGCTTGCTGGAAGGTCAGTAGTAGCACAAAATACATTGCAGAGTTACTGATTTTTAAACTGTTACTTATTCAAGTATACCTACCCATGTATTCTCTGCCAGAATTCTCTTTCAGAAGCCTTATAGTCAGCAACTATACTTCATTTGAGATGTATGAAAATGTATGAAAATGAGTTTGCAGAATTAGGTAATTTGACATTGGTTTGGTAGGCTCTTCTCTTTCTGTTGTTCATGGATACTTTTAATACTCTGTTGGATTTTTCTTTTTTTGTGTGGTTTTGGTGAGAAGAATAATACTTAACAATAGAAAAGCACATAACATATATTCAAGTGAAACGGGAAGGAGAACTAGTGTGGCTAATAAAGCTGATAGAGAGGGAGAAAGGGAGAAGAATATGCAGGGAAGGAGAATGTGCATGGTCCAAAAAACATCTTTGCACATGCATCCACTGTATGTAAAATATATTCAGTGTTAAAAAAAGCTGGATTGCAGATGGAAATTCAGTTATCATGAGAAAGAAAGTGTACTTGGCAGTGTCAACCTTGTACTTCCAAAAGTCTTTAGAGAGATGATCGATCTTGTCTGATATTGGTTGTCCATGATTGTCTTCACCTGTGGTCTGACTGTACATACGAGTTCTGTTCAAGTGAAGTTTTTCTTTGCTCTCTTTGTCATATAGTTATTTTCCTGTCTTTATTTAACCTCAAAAGCTTCCCTCCTCCAGTCTTCTCCAGTAAGACTTAAATACCACCCTGCTAGAGCCTGCAGCAAATGCTTCCAAAGACATGTCTTAATAAGCTGTTTTTCCTGCTTATCTGTAATTCACTTGTATCTTTTTTGTTTCTGTTTGGGTTATCTTATTTGGCAGAAAGATCATGCTTATCATTAGGAAAGGTCACCTGAAAAGATCATGTTTACTCTGGCACAGACATGTTTATTCCAGGAATTTTGTGCCCAAAGAACTTAGGGGTTTTTGTCTTACTTATAAACACTGATTTTGGCTGTTTTTTTTTCTCTTGCAGGGATTCTTTATGGCACAATGACCTTAGAGCTTGGGGGAACAGTCAACATCACCTGTGAGAAAACTGGATACAGTGCAACAATTGAATTCAAACTCAAGGTTAGTAAATGCTGTGAGTGGGCACAAGAAGAAGAATGAGCATAATGATAATGAAAAAAAATTATTAGGTCACTCCTTAGATACGATCTGATGTAATATGGAATTGTCTTTTTGTCTTTGTGGAAACTGAGAAATTTTTATTTTAACTGCTACATATCCAGCTACATGTATCTAGCAAATTGTGGTTTGTTTTGGTTTTGTGTTGTTTTTCTTTTTAAAAAAGGAATTCTGTTGTCATCTCTTTTTTTAATGTATTCTTCTGGGTCCAAAGGTTTTGACTGAAACTTACATTGCTGTCTTCATCTCTGTGGCTAAGAGATGCAAACATATTGCTCGTTTTATGAATCTTGAGGACAGCTCTATGGGGAAAAAGCAACGGTCTGTCTTATCTCCAGCAGGGCCAACAGTATGTGTCTAGAAAAGTGTAAGAACAGGGCAAGTGTTTAGTGATCTGGTCACTCATTCAGGTATTTTATGTATTGTTGTTAATATACCTTGGTGATTTTTAATTCTCTAAAAACGTTCAGGGTCTTTGTAAACTCCTGAAGAGCCCTTGGAGGAGAACTCAGACCTAGGTTCCTCTCTTCCATGCTGGGTAAAATTTAAGTTGCTCACTACACCTCGAATAAAGATGATGCGAAGGCTTTGGCTAACATTTAAATCAGCCTCCTGCCCAGTGCTAAGCAACAGTTTACATGGACTGCTTTTGGAGGCTGTGCTTGCTGTAGGAGCACCTCACCACTCACAAAAGCTAAATGAAGGTTTCCAAACTGCTTAAAGATGCTTTGCACTTCTGAAAAATACATTTGCCCTCTTTGAGGCAGAAACTGCTTTAAAGACGAATAAACAGTTTTTAAGGAGAAGTGTGCATGTGGAGAGGGAAACTGTATTCAGTTGAAATCATAGGGCAAACATAAAAGTTAGGAGGCTGTGTTAATTGATATTTTGCCTCATCAGCCCACAGGATACATGTGCAGACTATCAAAAAAGTCGAAGCAAATCCCTGGCAATCATTTTTGTTATTGCTTCTGCAAGAATTAATATCTAGTAACAAATGGTCCTTGGCAAAGTGGTGAAATTACTGTAGCAAATGACTGTTTCCTGCAAGATATCATTGTGTCACTGTTTTCAGCATTATTTTCCATTTTGTTTCCACATTTCTTAGAAAATGCTTTTACTCAGCGTATCTTTTATGAAAATACAGCATGAGAGAACAACTTACTGTGGATTTAGACTTGTTTGGGGGATTAAATGTGCAGACGTTATAATGTTAAAAGCCATCAGGGCTGTTTACATCATATTTCATAAATGCATGGTTTTCCTTAATAGTAAACATAAATACAAAAATAATTTGCTGTTAAAACAAACATGAAAGCATTTTTTTTTGTTTTGCAGCCTTTTTTGGGTAACAACGACAGTGTTAACCAAATATCAGGGAAAATTAAGCTTGGCAAAGAAGTTCTGGCTATTTTAGAGGGTCACTGGGTAAGTTGTGAGCAATGGTATTTCATAATTCTGGCTGATAGTTGAGACAGGTGAAAATAGCACTTAGTTACAAAAAAGACTCAAGTATTAAGAAAACAAAGAAGTACCACTTTCATAGAAACTATCTCTTTATAGTTAGTTCTCACGAAAGTGTAAAATCAACAGTGTTATTTGCAACTGTTAAAAAGTGGAAAAGTTGTGTATGTTTGAGTAGTTTATGAAGAAAATACATTTCAGCTTGTGAACATAGCACATATTTTTAGTATATGTGTTAGTACTATGAAGAATTATTGTGGCACCAGTATGAAATGTTTAAAGTTGATCAGTTCGTGGTGAGATGACACTGGCACCACTGGTTTTGGATGTGGTAATGATTCCATTGCATCTCTGTTCCAAATCAGAACTAGCACAGAGTGCAGAAATTGAATTTTAAAGTTAGCATATCTAATTATTTTTCTACGTGCATCCAAAAGAACAGAAATTCTCGCTACAAAAAAAATTGCTTATTCCTCCCTTTTGTGTTATTTTGACACTCTTTGAGATTAGTACACTTAAGGTAACTGATTTATATATGTTACAGGACAGTGAAGTTACTATTAGTGACAAGAAGACAGATGTTTCAGAGACATTCTGGAACCCAACATCTGATATCAAGCAGCGCAGATTACCTAGATACACAGTGAAGTTTGAAGAGCAGGATGACTTTGAGTCAGAGAAGTAAGTTCACTTTAGAACCATGTCCATGTATAATTATTTTGACAAAATAAAACTCCTCATCTTCTCCAAATTAAGAACAAATTATGACTTCTTTCTTTCCTGTGTTTGCTGATACTGGCCTGTAAAACAAGAAAGCAGCACCGTTAAATACAAGGTCATTATTTACAAACCTTACAATCATGGAAAGTCTTGATGGAAATGTTGATAAAACATATATTATAATATGGTAATACTCTGTTTAGAGGTTGGTCCGTTTACTTAGCCTGTCATTAAGGAAATGTTTGCAATTATTTCTGTCAACGAGATTGTAACTCTTTGTATTGCTCATTTGTCAGGCTTTGGCAACAAGTGACAAAAGCAATAAATAATAAAGACCAAACAGAAGCTACTCAAGAGAAATATGTTCTGGAAGAAGCTCAGAGAAAGAGTGCCAAAGAGAGGAAACTTAAGGGTGAAGAGTGGACCTGCAAGCTGTTCGATCAGGATTCAGTCACAGGAGAATGGCACTACAAATATGCCGAGTGAGTCCTGAAGTGCTTGTAACAAAACCTGGTTGTTAAATGCTTGGTAGTGTTGCTGAGCCTCTTCCTGTGGTTTCAGGTGCGAAAGAACTCAGATATGTAGCTAAGTTCAAACTTGTGAAATACACGTTGCTACTTGATGTTCTTATTTATGTAGTTTAATTAAAATGCATAAATTTTTAGCTGAACTTGGTTGGCCCTTTTAGTGTTGAAAAGGCAGTGATTGCTAATACAGCACACCATGTTTCATGTAACTATTGCAATGGGCTTTTTCTTTTTTATCTTTATGGTTATGTGCCTCTACAAATCGATGATATGCTCTAGAGTTTCTTGGGCATGGCACTTTGGGATGCATTGCACTCCTTTTTTCCTGCCCCTAGGCTGACTGGAGCAGCTAAAACAGATTTTCCCAGACTGAAAAATGTGGTACATATGGGCAGACCAACTGGAAAACAGAAAATTGAGTGTCTGGAAATCAGAAAAGCCTGTGCTTAGTTGAACTGAGCTGTTTAATTTGTTATATGTTAGAATAACTCTGAGAACAACAGTTTTGCAGCAGTGATTAATGCTAGGATCAAGTGGCTCTGCTCAGCTGTCAGATATGCCTGATGCACATGAGTGTCTGTGATCTCTTTGTGTCATGATCTGTATTAGAAGATGAAGATGTAGCTGTCTCCCTGACTGCTGGGATGCATTCTGTGTTCTCACCAGTGCTTGCAAGAGTCAGCTTGGAGCTCGGCCCTTTACTAGTGATGGTTTTCACAGAACACCCGCATTCTGCTGATTCTTTTTCAATACCCAGCACACTTCTGCATTGCAGGGATTGTAAAAGTAAAACATCCGAAGATGACACACTCTGAGTTAAGTAATTCTGAAGCCATGGGTGCTGGAGGTATATTCCCATGGCTAAACCTGGGAACCATTCACCTTTCTGTCCAAGAACGGCAATACTGGGGCAGTGGCCTCAGTGCACGTATAGGGAAGAGTACAGGAATCCTGAGTGCTCTTCATGGCTCCAGCAACTTTGCAACTTGGAGGTTTCCTGGAACCAAGCAGGGATCCTGTGTTTTTAGCAACTCTCAATAGATTTCTTTTCCATTAATTCCCTTGGCTTCCTCTTAAGTCTGTGCCTGTGCAGGCTTTTACCGCCCAAAGCATCCTGCAGCAGGGAATTCCCCAACTAGACTAAATGCTCTGTGAAACACCCTCCTTGGTTTGAACCTTCTGGTGCTGCTGATGACCCTGTCGGAAAAGTTGTGAATAGTCCAGCTGAATTGACTGCCCATACTGTTGAACCCAGTGTAAACCGTCAGGAGAAGTACTGCACTTTGAATCTGTTAGACTATCCCCTGCAGCTTTAAGACCTATCTTGTTAATTTGCGCTATTTCTTGTCTCCTTGAGGCCTTGTGGTTCAACGATGTGCCATGGAAATTTTACTATGCGCTAGAAAGTAGTCTGTGCTGTCTGCAGTCCCTGGAAGAAACTTCTGTCTCCTTTTACACAATAATGCTGTCTCACCTCTTGGTCCATGTAGAGAGCAGTCTTTTCTGCTTACTGTGAAAGCTGTGGCATGTGTTAAAGTATCTGGATTATGTATTTAGGCATCTGGATTACAGATAAAAAAGACCTTTGGGAGAGCAATGCCTGGTTCTTACCCGGCTGCCTTAGATGACATTTAATTCAAGTCAGGTTAAGCTCAGATGTAAATGCAGGTCTGTGTTCACCACATCTGAAACAGCTACAGCCATTTTAAAAGGCATAGAGGAGGAGATGAAAGGAAATCCATGCGTAATCTGCTCTCACTAAAGCTGTGCATCTTCATGCAGCTGGCTTGCAATTTCTGTCCTGAAAAGGCTGTAATCAGCAGGGATGTCAGTCTTTGCCTTTAGTTGTTGTCCAGTGAGCTATGTGTCTTCTGCTTTATTATTTTTTTCTTTAAATTCTGTATCAGCCTGTTCTTGGAAAAGCACTTTTAAAAAATCAGAACAAGAAAACTGTGTGTAGCTCATTAGTGCCTTTTGAAACCAGTCTTGATTGCCATTAGCCACTTTGGGATGAAAGCAGGTTTGAGGTAACTGATTCTTAAACTCTCCTTCCTAGGTATCTTTTTAAAAGAAAAAAAAAAAACACCAAACAAAACAGCAGTCCAAAATAATAATAGTTTTAAAAATCTTCTAATTTCCCCGTAGTTCTAAAATAATAACTGTACATTAAGCAAAAAAGCTCTCCATGTTTGACAGATACATATTACTAGCCAGGTAAATTCATAATTATACTGTTGGTTAATACAATAGTTTGTGCTCTTACCAGCTGGCTGAGGGTTTGACCTGGACGTGAAGTTTATTTTTTGGCTGTCTTGGCCCTTCAGGTTAGGACCGGGCTATAGGTGGGAGATAAGATTGCTTATTCCTTGTCTGACTTCTGTATAGGGAGAGAGAGCTTTAACCTGTTCATACCGAGTAGTTTCTGAGCAGGAAAATGCTTCTTATTTAAACTGTTGTGGTATTAATCAATTATATTCACTTTGTCTAGTACCAGACCATGGGACCCTTTAAATGATATGATCCAGTTTGAAAAAGATGGCGCCATCCAAACAAAAGTTCGACATCGGACACCAATGGTAAGTTCCAGTTCTGTTAGCACAGGCAGCAAGATCCAGGGACTTATGTGCATTGCATTATGTGTATAAAGGTCATCAAAGCATTCGGAGCGATGGGAAATACTATTGCTATCCTACAAAAATGTAGTTTACCCAGTCCGTAGACTTTCACTTCTGTGTTGTCCCTGAACAGCAGAGATGACTTGATTGGGTAGGAATATAAAAAATGCAGACCTGACCTCAACAGTTTAATGTGTGTTTTCCCTTAAACGGGAAGATGCACAAACTTACACATCGACAATTTTAACTTGGATTTCTATTAGATACTGTGCTTTTAACTATTACTATTAGAATGTACTGCTTTACTGCCGTTCTGGTTCTGTGGAAATAATTTATAAGTTTATCAATTTAGGTTAGTGTTCCAAAAATGAAACGAAAACCGGCCAGTCAGAAGAAAGGGGAGTGTGGTTTCTCATCCCCGGAGCCTGATAACCAGGATTCCTCTGGGAGTGAAGGTAGGAAAAGATGCATTTGCATACAGAAATAATAAATCTATTTGACAGTGAAATAGAGCTCCATAGTTACAGTCTCGGTGTTAGTATTATGAAATAATGCATGCTTTAGATCACAGTTCTATCCAAATAAGAAGCACATTGTGGAAAAACAAAAGGAACAAAATGGCTCATGGTTTTAATTGCAAACTTTCCTGTCCTTTTAAACATCAGTAAGTAGTGTAGGTAGGCTGAAATGGTGCACATGTTTAGTATCTGGGAAAAAGAACTGTGTTTATAAACTCTTTTCTTTCTTAAAACAAGATGAACTGTTTTAATTTGTAGATGAGTATGTTGCTCAAAGGCAGATTTTTGTTGCTGATAATGCTTGCAGAAATTAAGCAATACAGTGAGTGTTTTAAGATATTTCAAGCGCTTAACTTGCTGTCCTTTTGTGCTATAGGTGACTCTGAAATAAAGCTTTAGTTTTCAGTAGAAGCTTAGCTAGAAAACTTTCTCCTCGCTTTTGCAACTGGTTTAGTTTGTCCTTAGTACTTTGTCCCTTTTCTGACTTAGCGGTCGCTTCTGTGAACTACATCTGGCTTTTGTACCTTTCTAGCGCAACTTCTGAAGCATAATACAAGAATAAGGAAAAAAGGGGCAGACCTTGGTGAACTGCAGAGTGCCATTGAGTCTATAAAGGAGACACAAGAAGACATTAAGAGGTAGTACTAAATAAAATGTTTTACAATGGTTTAGAGAATACTAATTTTCTAGAATTTCTTTTCCTGCTATGTATCTTTCTGTTTTAGAGCCTTGATATCTTTAAACTGCCCTTCTTCCCAAATGTTGATTGCTTGATGATTTTTTATAATTTTCCTCAGAAACTGTCTTTTGTAGGGAACCCTAACATAATAGAAAGTGCCAAATTGTCAAGATAGTAATTTACAGGATGTTATTTTCTGTCTTACAGGGACATTATGGCTCTACGAAATAGAGTCACTTCTAATTCACCACCCATGGACTACCATTTCTTGCAGTTTAAGC